>NC_135793.1:4450147-4754411 GCF_051106095.1 Pogona vitticeps | reverse complement strand
AGGCATGGTGGGAAATTTAGAATCATGATGCTCCACTGTCAAGAGTTTTATGATGCTATCCATAGTGCTGAAATGTTTTCTGTATCACACATGCTGCAGCATTTGGTAAAATGGGGATAAAATCTTGCTGAATATGTTTTTCTCCAGGGCAAAAACAGTGAGTAGCAATCAATAATTCTATGAGCCTGGAATGATAGCCAAAATCTCCCATGAGGGCTTGTTGAGAAATGTGGAATCAGGAAAATACCATCACTGCCAGGAAACTGAAGGAAAGGGACCACAAGTTCAGTTTGAGATAAGTTTTAGAAAGAGTTGCATTGAGTTCCACTTGTTTGTTTCATGCTTCCTTCTCTTTTGGCATCATGTTTACAAAGTCCAAAGCCTCAAATGTTATGGAGTTTGGCACAGCAACCTAGCAGACCATTTATCACCCACCAGATTATGATATGATCCGAATTCAGTGCCCACATTTCTATAGACTACATCATGAATGAGAAATGTTCATTTCCTCTTTCCTTAGCTGAATTTGTAATGTATTTTTAAAAACCAAACCAGTCATTCAGTGCAATAATTCCCAACTGCAGTTGACAATACAAGTCAGTCCTTCCCAACCTTGGGTCCCCAAATGTTCTTGGACTACAACTCCCAGAAATCCTGGCCAATCTAGCTAGTGGTGAAGGTTTCTGGGATTTTTTTAGTCCAAGAACATATGGAAATCCAAGGATAGGAACCATTGCTATAGATCTTTCCATTACCTACAATCTTTCCCAGAAGTTTTGCTCAGATGCTGGAAAGCAATTTTTAGAAAAGTCATGAGTTATAGTTATAATCTACACATTAAAAAGAGTTGACCCCATAGTTAAAATTTAGTCTAAAAGCAACTAATTACTTTTCCAGTTCTCAAAAGTAATGGGTAGTGCAATCTTAACCTAATGATGGACTAGCCACAGGGCCCTTCTTTTGGCAGATCCATCTTCTATTGGCTGATTTCAGAGACCTGCTCTGCTGGCTAGGATATGCTGGCAGAAAAGCAGAGCAAACACAGAATGAGAGAAGAGCCAAGATACCAGACTCTTCCAGTCTGGGGCCAGAGACACAGAACTGGTGTAACACAGGCCAGTTGTAGTGCTAAGTAGTTTCTGGAATCCCTATACTGGAGGGGCTGAAATTCATCACAGCTCCAGCTGTACTAATGTTGGGTCAGTTCGTCCTTGGCTATTTTAACCTGTTAAAATTCCATTCTAAAATAGTTCTCTTTATTATTTGTTTTGAAATCGGAATGCTAGAAGCCACTGGCTTTTGGGTCTCTCCTGCAATAGATCTTCCTTCACAGGAAGAGGGAAACTTAATTCTTCCCTCTCCCAGAGACGGCTCTCAAAATTTGTCCTCTCAGGGCTGTTTAAAAAAAGACAAGTGAAAGAGCCATGGTTAGCTCCAGTGGAGATGATTTTTTAAACCCCTTGATGAAATCTCTAAAGGTCTTGGAACAGATGCAGGGAAAGAAGGAAGGATCAAACCCACTTCCACCATCTCATGTAAGATGGCACAGTCCACATGAGGATGCACCTCACTTTCTTTGGAGTAATCAAGAAAATACAGAGTTGCCTCCCACTCGATTCAGTGTAACATGTAGTTTGCCTCTTAAGAATCCTCCTCCAGACTCAGCTTCTGGAAGCTGGCTCTTCATAGGTCCCGTTGCTAGCTAAATCAACATTTGTTCTTTTAAGTTCACATCTTGAGTGATTGGGGAGCTGACCTTTAGTGAAGGTTAGCTTTTCTCCATTCCCTTGGCAGGAAGCCAGGATTTCTCCCAGAGGTCACCACAGCCAGCAACACAGTTCTGGAAACAACAATAATGAACTAATTCCTGGGTAGCTCTTTCTGTAAGTGGGCCTGGAATCAATGCCAACTTCCCAGGAGATGGACAATGGACAAGGGCAAAATTTCAAGTAAATGACTGCAGTGAGTTTCCCCGAGGAGAAGCAGTAGCCTCTGTCATTCTTAGTAGGAAATAAAGTTCACTTCAAGAAAACAAAACAAAAGTTACTCGTTGAAGCTTACCACTTGTATCTCAAAAAGTGACATTTAGAAAACAGAAATGGTTGAAAAAGAGGTAATCGCAACGGGGCTTTCTCATCCCTTTTGCATGATGTCCTTCTTGAAAGAAATGGATGAAAGCATTTAATTAGGAGGGAAGAAAATTAGAGCCGTATTTGCATTTACAGAGAAGAGTTACGATGAAATAATTCCCATTGTTTTAAAAGGGTTTTCTTGCCCAAAGCGTCTTTGATTCTGTTTTTGTTTGCTTGCTTTTTTTAAAATCTAAACAGCTTTCAAGCACAGAAATTGATATTATAGCTTTTTGTAAGTTGCAGTGGGCTGCATGATGCCACCCTTGTTAAAAAATAAAATAAAAACAAACATATCGGGGCGTCGTTCTCATTTATCTCACTGGGGTTTGCATTCTCTGCCAGGATAAAGCATTTGGTCATAAGCAGTCATTCATTAGATGGAGACTTTGTCTTTTGGCTGACTGATGGCAGTGCTTCAGTCAGTTAAGGTCAACTCTCCAGAGGACGGTGGGCTGTTCAGCTGCTCATCTAATTCAGAAAAGGGGCACCTAAACCTTAGGGGAAACGGTTCAGCTGCTTTCTTTCCTGAGGGGCCCAGATTCCCTGATTTGTTTCAAGCTCCTGCAGTATAGGCTGCTCCTCTGTGACAGCCCCTGGCAAGGGTTCCTCCAGTGACGGCACGACGGGAATGGGTGTGCATGAATCTGGTAAGCACATGTGCTTAAAACCAGGTTGATCGGGGGGACTTGGGTCATCACTCGCACAAGCTGCCTTCTCTTGTTCATCTCCGTGCATCAAGATCATGTGGAGAGAAAAACGGATGCATTTACACCAGTGGCTCCCAACTTTCAGTCACCCGAGGGTTCTTAGACTGCAATTTTCTGAAGCCTTCGCTACTCGCTGCACTGCCTGGTGTTTTGGGGAGCTGCCGTCCAGGGATACCTGGGCTACCCAAGGCTGGGAACCACTGCTCTACACGATACAGCAATAACAGATTAATCTTGCTTAATGAATTTCTATGCAAATCCAGCATTTCTAATTCAAGAAGAAAATTAGAATTCTGTGCAACTGTTTGAGGACTACAGAGTGCTAGAACTTTCAGCACAGAATTCAAAGTACCTCACCAAACTCTAAATGCAAGGATTCTCTAGAGCCACCACAGTCGAAGCAACCACCGTTAAAATGGTAGCAAGCTAGTGTGACAGGGGCCCTGTAGACACCTTTTTTTTGGGGGGGGGGAGAATGGAGCTGTGTCTGTAGTGTAATATTCAGGGTAGAAAGAGACATTACAACTAGTCAGTGGGTTATTATTAAAGACGACATGATTCAGGTGGACTTTGGTGTCTGGGAAATCAAGACTTCAAAGAAATCCCATACTTAGGTCCCGAAGACCAGCCACAAAACAAAGCAACCTAATTAGCAAACGACGTCAGGGGAGGAAAGTTGCTTTTCTGCTGTCAAGCTCTTCCAGCAGAAAAAGAATTCCTCATTCAAAGTGAGGCTGAAAGATTTTGGAATGGTGGACATAGATCTAGAGATGGATTTACCCGTTAAGAATAAAAGGTTTACCTCTGGTATCCTGAAGCTAGTTGAGATAGAATTGTACTTTTTGCCTCACCTAAGAGCTGTACTAGCTTTCTATATAAAGCACTGCAAGGGAACCATTGCTCTCGATAACATTTCAAAGTGGTTTGCAAAAGCAAATATCTTGACAGTTTAACAACAATAACAAAACTTCCGTCTTCGTAAAACTCCCAGCACGGGACTTAGAGCTCATATAAGCTTATGTAGGTTTATCTGTTATTTTTCCTTGCGTTGAAATAGATGCTGCAGGAGAATCTTCCGTCAGTAGTCTTGAAGACTCTGTATAAAAAGCCCGGAGGCAAATTGGAAATCTAGCAATCAATAACCGAGTTTTATTCAGAGGCTCAATTCAAATCTCAACCCAGAACAGCCCTCTGATTTATCCACCACACTCTTTCCCACACAAAGGGCACTGACTATAAAATAGACATGGTGCTTTATTGAGCTGGGTTTTGTTATGCTTGGCATTCAGAGGAGCTGAAAAATGGGGCCAGCGAGCTAGAGTGTGGTTTCGGGGTGATCTTGCTGTCATTCGTAAGACAGAATTTTGTAACGATCAAAGTGGTGGGCTCGGATAGGTTCAATTCCCCCAATGGGCCATCAGAGCATTTTGGGTGACCATGGACCAGTGAGAACTACATATCCAGTAAACTGGGAGGATTGTTGTGAGGATGAATCAGAGATAAGGGGAATTATTTTGAGCTCATAAAAATGGAAAGAAAGATGCAAGTTTCACTCAGCAAGCAAACATTTCTAAACAACGTGGAGGAACAGATGCAGTTGGAAAGCTTGGAAATCAAACACAACTAAGGTTTTAATGGCTGAAAACATCCAAAGTGGACCATAATGTAAAATGAGTAGCTTATCAGCTGTCAGTGGTGGAAGCCCATGCCATAGGCTTTCACTTATATTGGTGGCGGTGTTTTCTCTTTCCTACAAAGCCCTGACACATTACGCATCATATTGTTCCTTCACGGCAATCTTTTTTTAAAAAAAGTGGAGAGGGTTCAACAAACGCCAACCCTGGTTGCAACAATCGCAAGCCAAAAAACAGGAGCCAGGAAAACAAGATTGCCTGATGCCCGTGGTGCTGTAAACTGTAATTGTTCATGCCTGGATGAGGGAAGACTGGATGAACTGCGCCTATTTAGTCTTGAGAAAAGAAGATGGGGGGGGGGAGGGAAGATGGGATCTTTTCCAATACTTGAAAGGCTGTCCTACAGATGAGGGGTGGGATCTGTTCACAATCATCCCAGAGTGCAGGACTCATGTGACAGGAAGCCAGATTTAGGCTGAATATCAGGAAAAAATCTCTTGACAGACAATGGAACTAATGACCTCGAGAGGTGGTGAGTGCCCCAATGCTGGAGGCACTTAAGAGAAAACTGGACACCCATCTGATAGATCTGCTTGGACTTGGATTGAGCAGGGGGTTGGACTCAGTGGACTTATGGGGCCCTTCCAGCACAATTGGTTTATGATTCTACGATTCTAGTCAGCGTGGCATCCACAAATGCACGTGCATGTAAGCTCTTACCAGGGTGTGCCTTTCAGCGCCTTCAAAAACAAAAGTGAGACGTGAACCTTACAACACAGAAGCCGTCTTGCGCTCTGCTATCACATGCCAGGTTGGAGAGACTGATCTAAGTAAGATCTGGATTTAACATTTAGAAAATAAGGTACTGTATGGAATCTGGAAGACACTTGCCTAAGTTTCTTACGTCACGAACCACCTACTGTATGAAACCTCTCAAGAATCTCATGCCAGCTGATTCATGAAGGCTGCAGCCCTACTCACACACTGACCTGGGACTCTGCCCCACTGAAATAAATATGTTTTACTTGAGAGTAGGATGTTGCAGAGTGCAGTACACGTCTGCTGCCTTTCCCATGATTTCTATTTTACATTTGTGATTGAATGCAGGGGCCCTTTTCTCTTTTTAATTAGCAAGGCAAGCTGTGTTTTTTTTCTTTCATTTCCCTTGGTTTGACAGAATTCAAAACCACACTTCTTAAGTTGTGACATTTTGCATGACTCTAGTAAAGTTATAGCCTAATTATGGATAGTGTCTGTTGTGCTTGCCATCCTTGTCGTTTTTCCTTATGGATCAACTCTGCTTTTTCAGAATTTACACCCCTTCCTTTCTACCTTACAACATATTTCAAAATCGTTTTGAGTATTGTTATTTTATATTTCTTTATTTTATTTTGCTGTTTGGTTGCACTCTGTGATCTGTCTTTGTTGCTATTTTCTGTTGTTAACTACCCAGAGTGGCTGTAGGCCAAATGGGTAGTATATCAATCAATCAACTGATCAATCAAACAAAGAATCAAACAGTCAAACAAACAAATCTTTTCCTTAGGAAGCTTTCTATAGAAAGCTAACTGTTTCTGGAGATGGTGGGAGCAATGAATAACTTAAAAATGCTGAAGTTGTTCAGTTATCAAGTGAAAAAACATTACAGTATTTAAAAGACCAAAAACCCCAGATTTTGAGGTTGTTGCTTGCATGTAGACCTTTCCCATGGGCATGACTATCTCAGGCTTCTCACTGCTCCCACAGAGAAAAAGATAACTCCTTCCCCCTCCTGCAAACCCAGTGTGTTGACAATGATGGATTCTATAATGACTGAAGAGGGCTAATGTCTGTGGGTCAAATTAAATGTATAGGGGAAGGTTTGTTCCCTTTGATAAACAAGTCCTCCCTTGAACAATAGATACTCGCAGAGTTTTTATTTGTTTCACCAGTCAGGCTTCCAAGTTAACCCAGTGTTTCCTTTCCATTTCCTATCACTAAACAAAGCATGCTATTATTTAAATACATAACAGATGAAAATCAGGGGCTATGACAAATTAATGCCTTTTGCCACCTGAGAGAGCACCCCTTCTGAAAACGTGCTGCATGGATCATCTTTTTTTCACATTATGTCTCCATGTCGTTTAAAACTAAATCATAACTCATGTGAAGTCACTCTTTGAAGGAGTCCCACTTCAGCATGGGCATCTCCAGAATCTGTTTGAATCAGTGCAGTTTGATTCACCCAGATCCAGAGACCACTCCTAAAGGATAATAATCATTATGTATTGCTGAGTTCTCCGGCATCTTAACAGAGCATAAAAGAAAACTGGAAAACAAATCTTCGCCTGGAGTCTTGGAAGACAGTGACATATACAGTTGAATATGCAAAATTATACAACCACTTCAGAATGCCTACAGTATATCTTGGCTTTTATTGGAAACGTTCTTTATACCAGAACCACGGCATTAATCTGAAATGATCTCCGTTTGCAAGACTAACACATCCCTGCCATGTTCCCTATAGTGTATTAATATCAATCCTCTCTAATACTAATTGATAAATTAATTCTATGTATTTAAACATGGAGTTGATTTATTTTCTCTTTTCCTTCGCCTCCGCTGTTTTTAAAGAGTTCACTAAGATTTGTTTGCATGTGGTTTAGAACCAGAAGAGTCAACTTTGCCTTTACTTTGGGTAAATGTCATGCAATTGTAATAAAAATCTGTGGACCTGCCTTCACCTGCAAATTATAAATTTGACATTTAAAGGAAAATAATTCCTTTTTTAAAAAAAAAATCTTGGGATTCCATGTAATTAGCCCTACTATGTTTATAACATTAGGTTTCACAAGCTTCTGAGCCATCCAGACCTATGGCTCTGATAAGTAAGATTCATATGTTTCACCAAGTAAATAAGGTGTGCTAAATATCCTGCATTGTTTAGGCAGGCGGATGGTGGAGGAGGAGGTAGTGATTGGGAGGGAAGGTTTTTTGGGAGAATGGAGAAGGGGTGAGGGAGTGAGAGGAGGTGAGGCAAACATATAGATTGTTATAATTTTATTTTTGATGATTTTATACATTTTATACTGTTGTGTTTTTATCTATGTAAGCCGCCCCGAGTAGACATTGTCTAGAGGGGCAGGGTAAAAATTGAATAAACAAACAAACAAACAAACAGGACAGGTGGGAGCAAAGGTGGGTGGTTAACAAGCTTTAGACCTCCACACACAGAACCCACCTGTATCTCTCTTTTTCTAGGGGGGGGGAAGGCTTATTTGTAAGAGGGACTTCAGACTTGGTACCAAGGACTTACCAAATCTCTAACAAATACTCCTTCCAAACACAGGAAGGAACGCTGAGGGTCTTGGTGAAGCAGCTTTACAGAGAAGGTGTGGTTTCTTTCCCTGGTGTTGGAAGGAAAAGACTAATTGACTGTAGTTGAAATGGCTTCCTAGCCCAGCTGATAGAAATGAGCATCATTACCTCCATTAGGAAAGCTTCCTCCAGCAGCTTGGCTTCCCTTGAAATGGCGGAGGGGGAGAGGAAAGCCCAGTCATTTGCTAAATATAGTAGTGCCGGGCGAGAAATGCAGATGCCATTCCAGGTGGTAGCAATCAGCTCCATCTGCCACCACAGAGCGTGTAATGGCAGGTAAAATAAGCTCCTCTTCAGAGCTGTGAACAGGTGAAGCCCGTTTACACCGTCAGGCCAGAGATCTACGTGAGGTGGGATCTTCTGGAAGGTCTCTTCAAGGTCTACCCGTGAAATCCTTCCCATTGTACCTCTTTATTATTATTTAGGGATGCTCAAGGATGTTGCTGAATCCACATTTCTTTTTTTTAAAGGATCAGCTTGATCCATGCTTCCCAGAAGGGTGAACAGATCGAAAAGCACTTATTCTTGATTATTATTTGTTTTAATTTTTTGGGTGATGTGTTGTGTTGTTCTAGCCAGCTCAGTGGTTGAGGTCTCTGTGCGGAGCTGGACGTTGAGGGTTTGATTTCTCACTGTGTTTTCTAGGAAAAGTACCAGCCTGTGTAGCCGCGGGCAAGCTGTACGGTCTCAGGATGGCCCCTGAAGAAGGGAACTGTAAACCATTTCTGATTACTCTGTATCTAAAAAACCCAGAAAAAGGGTTGTCGTATGTCAAAACTGACTTGAGAGCACAATATGGTTGTTGCGGCTGCTTGTTCTGCTCTCTCTCTCTCTCTCTCTCTCTCTCTCTCTCTCTCTCTTTTGCACCCATCTAAATTTTTCAATTCAACTCAAAGAACATCTCAAACTACATTTTGGAATACAAGTTTCGTGCTTTTTAGCCTAAAGTTCTCCCATTCCCGGTGAACTTTAGGACAAAATCCATATAGAAGGTTTGTTTTTTGTTTTTTGTTTTTTTTTTTTTGCTTTTGACCTGCTGGATAGCTCAGTGGGTAGGTCCGTGGCTACAGAGCCAGAAGTTGGGAGTTTGATTCCCTTCCAGCTCTGCTGTTCTAAGATGGTTGTTGTTTTAATAAAGTCCACAAACAGGATGTGAATGAAGCATCCTTCCAGCTTTTGTTACTCAGAAATTGGGATTCAGTCTTTGATGCTAGAGATAATATATATTAGCTATCATGACTAGTAGGAATTTATGTTGAACCTCTATAAATTTCTCTGATCTTCTGTTCTTCTTTTAAAGCAGCATAGACTGATAAACACCACCACATATTGTGGAACATGATCTTCATCATCATCATCATCATAGAAAATTTGAATCTGTTATATAATGCCAGTCAATGTTTTTATAATTACTATTGACTGTATTTGGTATTTTTGAATAATCACCTAATAATAACTTTAGAACTGCAAAGCTGGAGGGGGCCGTATGGATCATCAAGTCCAGCTACTTTCAAGGAGGCAGACTGGGGAATTGAACTCCCAGCCTCTGGTTCTGCAGCCAGATGCCTCAATTCTTAAACCATCTTGAATCTCTGATCTTTGTGGGAGGTCCCCAGGCTCTCACGTTAAGGAGAAAGGGGAAAAAACCCTCTTCTGTCCATTTGCTTCACACAACAGAAACATTCATATACTCTGATCATGCCTCCATTGCCTTTTCCCCTTAAAATCTGAAGACACAAGAGTTAAGGTTGTGTCTGAGGTTCCTGAGCCCCATTCATTTTCTGTGCTTGGCCAGTTTCACAATAATTATCTCCATGTCACATGACCAGGGCTATACACTATACTCCATGGCCACTCGTACTGCAGATTTGTATAGAGACATTTTGATGCCAGCAGCTTTATTCTCTTTTCATTTCTTAATGAACCCTAACATGAAATTTGCTTTTCTCTCAGCAGCTGTATACTAGGTTGACATTTTCATTAAGCTGTGTGATCCAGCACGATTATACCTTCCCTTGTCAGTCATCATAGCCCAAACAATAGGTTTTCCTAGTGTAGAAGGGACTGGGGATGGGGTGTGGAGGAGATCGAAGCAGTTTCTTCTCCAGTTCCAGGACTCATTTTAGAAATTCTTCAAGTTAATATATATGTTGAAGCGGTGGACTGGAAGCTCTGCCTTCTAGCGCCCACTGAGCCATGAAACTCTCTAGTTGAGTGCTTCCCAACCTTGGGTCCCCAGATGTTCTTGGACTACAACTCCTAGAAATCCTGGCCAGCACAGCTGGTGATGAAGTCTTCTGGGAGGCTGAGTCCAAGACCCAAGTTTGGGAACCACTACTGTATGTGATCATGAGCTTATCCCTTTTTCTTCAGTCTATGCTACTTCATAAGGCTATTGAGAGGATAAACTGGGGAGAAGGAGACATATTTTCCACCTGTATGGATTTTAGCTGTTTGCATTTAAAGAAGAAGAAGAAGGTATGGCCAATTTCATGCATACAAAGCATTCGGCGAGTGTTGTGAGCATGTTAATATTTGAAGCAATGAGTCTTGGATGGCCTAATGTAAGACATTCTAGAGAGGATCTTGAAACCAGTTAAATTTATTTCCACAACTCATCCAGCCACAAACACGCAAACTCAGTATATGAGGTAGACACAATAACCCATCTCACTTGGTTATATTTTCAATATTTTGTCTTCTGCTTACAACGTTGTTAAGCATTAGGAGAGCACCTCCTTCTGCACCCCATTTTGCCATGCATTGCAAATCTTTCCTGCTGAACCTGAAATATGGTCTTGTTTTATTCACTCCTTTACAATGTTTGTTTCACAGTTTTATCTGTTGCTGAATTGACTGTTTTACTTGGTTCTACCGTTTCTTTTATGTGGCTTTGCCTTTACCGTTTTAACTGAGTTTTTCTTTATTGTTATCTTTTACTGCAGATTTGATTATTGTGTTCCGTTATGTGAATCACTTTGAGAGCTATTTGGCTCAAAATCACAGTCTACATGCCGTTGTTCTGAAGAGGAGGAAGAAACAGATTTTGTGAGACACAGAAAAGATGCTTCTTTCTGCGCAAGTTATTAATCTAGAAGGGGGGGGGATCAACACTGAAAGTGTCACCAAGCAACAGATAGCCAGTGTGGTTCCCTGGTTTGTATCTATGGGCCTACACAATTATGAACTCCACTTGGTGATCTTGAACCAGTCACTCTTCTTCAGCCTTGCATCCCTCACTGTTTTGCTTTGAAAAATGAAAGGAGAAGCAGTATGCAGAGTAGAACAGTCACTGAAGAGAAGAAGGGTGTGTGTGTAAGAATGGTTTTGGGCTCCTCTGAGGAAAAGTGGTGTGTAAACAATAAAGCTGTAGATAGCCAATTTGACAGCAAGGCTCCAAAACTGGATTGGTTCATTTATCATAACGGTTGAATTAGAACAAGCTCAAAGGAAGATACAGAGAACAAAGGGTGTGTATGGTTAATAATGTTTTGAAATTCGAGATACAAATGAAGGGGTTCAAATGTTTTTATTCTGAGAACTGCACCCTGCTGATATTCTCTCTCTCTGTTTCTCATTGTTTTAAGAAAAGTAATCAATGGGTGATCTTTGGGGGAAACTACGTGCAAAATGCAATATTAACTTATAACTTCAAAAGATTAAAACAGGACATTAGTAGTAGAATGTGGCCTGTTCATAGCAGAATAAAGGAGACCAGTAAGCAGTCAGAAGTTTAAATCAGGATAAGGTATGTTTGGGCTCCAGATATTTGGAGCTTTGGGCTACTCCTTGCATGAGAGGAAAACCTTCTTAATATTTCTCTCATGTTTTCAGGCATTCGAAATGCTTCCTATACAAAAAAGTGGTAATTTTTTGCAAATAACTTGTCAAGGTATTTCCATGTTATTCACTACCAAGGAGAACATATCAATCAATAACAATTAATTGCAGAAATTCTAGTTCTGCAGTAAGAAATGCTTAATTCTGTAAACTGGTAAATTTGAATGTGGCCCACCATATTGGTTTCCCATTGAAGACCGCAGACTAGGTCATGGCTTTCAATAAAGAAAACATTGGAACACTGCCTACACTCTTATTGCGAATTTTACAGCCTAAAAGAATCAGAACCCACTATCTCTCTACCTATCAATGAATAAACTAAATAAAAGTCAGCAATAGGAAATCAGAGCCTGACAATGAATAGCATTTGAAATTCTGTCCATTCAGAGCATCAGGAAAATTTGCATTACCAGATAAGTAGAATTAAAGAGCCACATTTCTCAAGATTATCATATGAATTAAAAACGACAAATTCCTGTATTATCTGCCAGGAGGAACGTGTTTATGATATCTTTTCCTGCATCTTCAGGTCGCTATGTTCTTCCCGCTATGCTCTGACAAAGGAAAAGGATTTTGCTCTGGAAGCAAAGAAAGAGCCATTTCTCCCTACATTATGACTGGGGGGGGGGGTGGGGAACGCAAGCCAGGAGCATAGCTAAGAGGTCATGGCTTGGTGAAGGATGCAGTAAACAAGATGGGTGCTGCTTACTTTGGAAGTTCCAACCAGTGCTCTACGTGAACTGTTTCCTAAGGACCAATCCTCGTTAGCAGTGTGATTTTTGGAATGTCTGCACTACAGATACCATCATTCTCCATTCTGGGAGTTCTACCTTGCAGGCACCTTACAAGCACCTAAATGTGGCTCACTGAGGAGAAAGGCCTAAGCAGGATACTTGGGTGGAGCTTGGCTTAGCAAAGCCTTGAAGTCTTCTCCTTCAGGTGTTTCTTCCAGGTGCCTCAAATCGAGGTATTTTTTAGGAGCCTGCAAAGGAGGTAAAATTCCCAGAATGGAGAATTTTGATATCCGTAGTCTAGAAAACCCAAACATTCCATTCCTAATTGTCATCAGCACCTGCCTTGGAATCGTCTTCTGGATCTTCTGTCCTCGACTTATAGCCATGGTAGAATTCAAACTTAAGGGGAAAGCCAGCCTCATAGAGAGTATATCGACCCACCAGAATCAAGACTAATATTGTGTGCTTCAAAGATGTTTCTGAATCTGCTGTGGCAGACTCGGTGAAATGGGCTGTTTGACTGTGCCTCTGTCCACATGATCTTTTGAGGAAAACATATTTTAAAAAGGAATAGAAAGTTAATTTTCTAAATAGTTCCTTGCAGCCTTTTCGATAACAATAATGTAAGATTAAATACAGGGAGCCCAAGTTAATGAATATATAGCAATTATATTCCACCCAGCCCCCCAGGTTTCTGAACTCCACACCAAGCTACACACATGCACTGTGTTTGGATGTTATGAGTAGAAATGGGCATGAACCAGTTCATCCCAGTTTGTCCCAGTTCGTAAAGGGGGCAAGCACAGGTACTGCCACTCCTCTCCCCTGCCTTCTCTGGCTCAATCAGTCCCTCACCAGGCCCAGCGTGCCAGCTTCCAGCACCTCCTCAACTGATCTCCTAGTCATGGCAACAGCTCAGGCTTCTCTGCCCCACCCCCTTGGCAGATCTGCCACTCAGAGAAAAGGGCGGGGCAGAGAAGTCTGTGCTCTTGCTCCTGACTGGAAGATTATCTGAGGGGGCGGGAAAAGCAAGCAAGCTGGGGCTGGTGAGGGGCTGGTTGACTGAGGAGGCAAGGGAGGGGCAAACTGAGATGACTTATGGCAACCCTATGAACGAGTCATCTCCAAAATCTCCTGTCCTCACTTTCCCTGCTCAGCTCTTGTAAACTCAAGCCAAGATGAATACATTCCATTAAATGATAACGTCACATCAAAAGAAAGTTAACCTAATAGGTTAGCACTTACTATTTAGTGACAGGTGCATCTCTAGAAATGTGCCATCAACATAACTGGAGATTTTCCCAACATGTTAATGATTGCATTTAATGTTGTGTCTCCTTCAAAGTTTCTCCCAGAAAGCTTTTGCTGCACTCAGCCCCTCCACCTCTAAAAACAAATACATCATCGTTGGATCCCAGCCACTGTATTTAACAGCTTCTGGGAAAAACAGAGGGGTGGAAAACCTGGCATCTGCAACTTGATTGTTGTTTTGACCTTCAGAATTATTTGAAAAAACCATGCAAAGATTCAGAAAATGTGGCTTGCTATTAAGAATATAATGGTCCAATTAGGAAGTTCATTTTCCATTGGCAAAAATAATCTTTCCTCTGTGCAGACTTTCCATTTTATTAATTTCTATCAGCATATTTTACATTTATTGCATTTGAATAACTTTGTTCACAGTTGTGAGTGTAATTTGTTAGGTTTTTCCAGATAGCTGGAATTAAATTAAATACTAGGAAATAATAAGTAAGTTATTGAAAATTATGTAATTACATTCAGTTGTTCATAAAGTTGCTGTTAAATTATAGGATGACTGATTCATCAATGTAGTGGCTGGTCTATGATTTACTTCATACAGAAAATGAACAAGGCATTGTATCACCAAAGTCACTCTTCTTTTTCTGCATATCTAGTTTTATTAGTTTTTTTCTGGAGGCTTTCTTGCCATCTGCGTCCAGATTACCTCTTTGCCTCTAGTAAGAGACTCTCTCTTTTTTGTCATACTACATGCTATTTGTGCAAAATGCCTCTAAGATATTTTTCCTCTTGATGAAACTAAGTGTGTGTGCGTGTGTACTTGATTATTCAACTAGATGCACAGTGCATCTGTGGAATGTTTTGCTGGATATGACATCTGCCTTGGCATGAATTTCAAGATCACTTGCTCAACTTAAGTCACAGGCCTGGGTTTACAAAAGCTGAGCAGGGCAGTTGAGGACAGGAGATCTTAGAGAAGGTTCATTCACAGGGTAGCCATAAGTCAGAGGTGATTTGAGGGCACCTAACAAACAACAACAACAAAACTAGATTTTAATAATTTTGTTTCTGCTTTGTTTTGTTGATGGGCGTGTTTGGAAAGCTTTTTCTTTTTCATCCAAATCATTTCAGACTGAAAACTGGATAATAAAACGAGGTTCAAATAGTCAAGGAAAAGAAAGAATTCAAAATTACTGCAGTCCTTTAGCAGTATGCATTTTAAACAAGGAGAGGTGACCATCACCCACCCCTGACTTCAAAATGCAACACTTCCATTTATAGATCAAGGTCTTGAATCAGAAATGCCAATCCAGGAAAGCATGAATACATTTCATTTGCTGTGAAATTTGGTTAATATCTTTTGCAATCTCAGTTGTTTCCCAAAATCTCCGTGCATTTAGGCGGTTAACAACATGTGAAATTATGACTTTGCTTGTTAATTGTTTGTGGTATTTTGCATTAGACATGCCTTTCTTGGCATTTTTAAAACCAATGATTGAAGTGGGGGGGGTGGATACCTCTCCCCTGGGTTATATCACCACTGTCAGATTGTTAGCCAGGTTGAAAGCGACCCCCACCAACATTCCCATCGAATATTCATGCTGAATTTGCTACTATAGTTACCTCTTCTGCTTGTAAGGCAAAATTCTCCAAAACATTTCATTGATGGTTTCCCATGGAGAGCATATATATGTATTTTTGTTTCACTGAATTTTACTGCCATTTACCCTAAATCTGAGATATGTAGGGCACAAATACTAAGTAGCAAAGATAGCGGGTTGAGCTTATATTAAGCCAACGGACATTGTGCTGAATCCAAACCCCTGCCAGTTTGGGGTTGTTGGACATTACCGAGGATTGCTCTGATCTTGGGAGCTGCAATGAATTATTTATTTATTTATTTATTTATTTATTTATTTATTTATTTATTTATTTATTTATTTATTTATTTATTTATTTAATTAATTAATTAATTATTTAATTAATTTAATTTAATTTATACCCCGCCTATCTGGTCGGTGAGGACCACTCTAGGTGGCTAACAACAATAAAATACAATAACAATATAAATAAGCAATTCTAATTAATAAAAACACTACAATACATTACATAGAGTGCAAAACAGAAACAGTAAAGAGGGAAGAAGGAGGTCAAGAGGAATATGATGGAAAGGCCTGCCCAAACATCCATGTCTTCAGTTGTTTCTTAAAGATATTAGCATGTCTGATGGTCTCTCTGTCCTTCATGTTCTGTACAGGAGGCCTCTCAAAAAACTACCAGACCTGTAGTGCTTTGCAGATGCCATAGAGCTTAGCCTCTCCTGGTCACTTTCTATATCTTCATGAGAACTCACCAAGTGCAAGACAGAGCTTTTACTCAGTTACAAGTAAGCACCTGAGACAACTTCAACATTTTAGCTAAAACCACTAGAATTCTGGTTGGTGGAATTCCTGCAGCTTTGCAGGGAGGGGAGAGGCTGCCTTTGAAATATGCATAAACTACTTTTCTACTAAAGTTCCCATGGGACTCACTAATAGTTAAGTGTGCATGGGAGTGTATCTTAAATATATTAACTAGTAAGTAATGAACTCAGAATGTGAAGAGCAGAAAGCAGTCTTTTATCCACATTTTACCAAATGTTACAGCATGTGTAGTGGGGGAAAAAAAGTGATATTTCAGCACCATGGATAGCACCATAAAGCTCTGGCAGTGGAGCATCATGTCTCTAAATTTTCTGCTATGCCTGCTACTGACACTCAAAACTTGACAATCACCTGGTGCCATGGATGGAAATGTAAGACGTGGACCTCCCTGCTCACCATCAGAGGAGGCAAAATCAAATGAGGATGAGCTATAACATGGGGGGCTGTTGAAAAATCCTAACATTATTTCTTTGTTATGTTAGTAGTAATTGTGTGAGTCAAATATTTAGAAGTGGCAGGAAAATGTAGAGGAACATAGGAGACAGGAGACATATGGTGCGAAGTGAAGTTGTTCCTATGAGTGATTTATTAGATATTCATTTATTTTACTACACAAACCCACTTTTAGCCTCTAGAAATTAGGAGATGGAGGGGAAAAAACATTCATCTGGACAGATGCAGCAAAGTTGATTTCCTTGATTCATTCTAAAACTGAAGTTTTTTGTCAAACATCTTTATAAATAAATCAGCAATTTTGGTTAGTCCATTTAGAAAAACTCACTCAAAGGATAAGAAATTCTCCATCATCCCGACACTTTCTTCTATTAAGGTTATTTCTGGCTTATTTATTCAATAGTCACCACAACTGCTGATTAAATACATTAACTCCACTCTCCCCCTTTTTCACTCAGGTTATGACACAGCAGTAGAAAAAGCCTACACACTAAACCCTTCTTTTTCATTGATCTAGGCCAGATGAGGGATCCCCACTCAAACACGAGAGAGTCAAAGAGTGTTTCCACCCCCTCCTCATCAAGAATTTGTAATTCATGCAAAACTAGCAATGGAGAGATAGACAGATACAGAGAGAGCAAGCAGCACTAGCTGAAGCTTTAAAAAGAAGCCAAAAACCCACCCAGTGCTTCACATTTTAAAAAGTCTTATGAAACAAAGCTGAAACTACTGAAGTTCTGTGCAGCTTGTACAGGTGTAATACTGTCCAGTTGACAGCCTCAGAAAATCTATCTAAAAGCAAGGATAAAAAAAAGGTTTTAGAGATTTATATCACTACACGGTGGTGTGTGATGTCCATAGTACCAACTCAACATTAAACAGGTAAGTCTCTTATTCATAGCTACACCTGTGGGCTGATTTTGAACCCTCAAACCAATATCCAGGATAGAGCATTATTAAGCATAAGTTTTTAATATATTCTCTCATGGTGTTCGTGGTTTGGTTTCTGTGCATCACACACACAATCATCATGTTTAAATAACTTTGAAGGACAGTCCTACAGCCACTCGCCTGGTATATGCCTCATTGCCCATTTGAGCAGCCATTTTATAATAATTCTCTTTTTTCTCATGGAAATACCCTAATGAGTAATTTGGGGGATGGTGCAACATTCATGGCCTTTCCCCAAAACATTTGCATGCCATGCTCTGCTTTCAGAGAGAATTGGGTGAGCCCAAATTGTTCTAGCACCAAATGCAAGATTTTTTAAAAAAACACACAGATATTTTGTCGGAATTATTCTCAAGGTGGGAACAACAGATGAAAAACATGAACAGTCTCATCCATTAGTCATGACTTGAATGAGGAGGATGGCTGTGTCATTGCAGCCCAATATAACTGAGGTTTTCAGCAGGGACTTGATATTAGTCCATATCACAAACTTGCTCAATCTGTATGTTTATGAGACATACAGTCAGAAGACTCTATGATTAAATACATATGTTCCATTGGAGTACACAGGCAAAGATAGTGCACCCAATAAATGCACCATCAATCCAGCCAGATTCTTTAGAGAAATAGCAATCTGTGCTCCTGGCCTTTCCTGCCTAGAGGAGATGTCAGTTACCTTGGAGAGTAATTGACAGCCTCAAAAGACATAAATTGTACTCTTCTCAGTGCAGGGACCACAAGAAATACTGTATAAGAAGTGTCATACATACTGAATGGAGCTGAAGACCATCCTGAAATACCAAGCTGCAAAGGAAAGTCTGTTTAAAGATCCTGTGGCTGTATAAAGAGGTAGCTGTGAAAGAGCGTGGGCTTGCGGTGTATTTCTGTTATTTAAAATTTGACATCTGAAGGCTACCAGGATTTGCTATGTCCAAGCCATCAGCTTTTCTTTTGGACCTCTGCCAAACCAAGTCTTGCATGCTCCAGAGAATGTGTGCAAGCAAAGGTGAGAATATTCTAGTCACAGAGGCGTTATGCAAGGAGACAAGCTGGGATGCTGGAAAACACTACGAAGTTTGGGATTACAGATCCCACAAATTTTCCATTCTAGGAGTTTTGTCTGACAGACAGAGACCAAAATATCGCTCCTCTGGGGGAAAGGGATCAACTGCAAGGCTCTTGAGGCCTAGTCAGGCCTAGCTCCACCTAAGCTTCCTGTGTTGCCCCCAGTGCTAGCTGGGAGCTTTTTTCCTGAATAGGAAGCCAGGCCCAGTTCAGCTTCCAAACCTACAAGAAAGCTGAGGCCTTTCTCCCAGGTGAGGCACAACTCCGGGAGGCGGTGGAAGATAGGAGGGCCTGGCGTGTTCTGGTCCATGGGGTCACGAAGAGTCGGACATGACTAAACAACTGAACAAGGCACAAGGTTAAACTGCAGAAGCCTCTGTGCTGCAAGGTCAGAAGACCAAGCCGTCGTAAGATCGAACCCAGGCGACGGAGGGAGCTCCCGTCGCTTGTCCCGGCTCCTGCCAACCTAGACATTCAAAAGCATGTAAATGCAAGTAGATAAATAGGTACCACCTCAGTGGGAAGGTAAAACGGCGTTCCCTAGTCACACTGGCCACGTGACAATGGAAACTGTCTTCAGACAAAACACTGGCTCTATGGCTTGGAAACGGGATGAGCACCGCGCCCTAGAATCAGACACGACTGGACTAAATGTCAAGGGCAACCTTTACCTTTATTTACCTTTACCTAAGGTATCAGTTATAACTCCCAGAGCACAACTTAAAAGTTGCCCAAATAGTGAGTAAGGAAATTGATGAGGGCATGAATAATTTAACCCGAAAGTTCACTTTAGTACACAATAATCTGTCTTTGTCCATGACACATACAACCTTTGTTTTCTCCTTTCATTTTGGTGCAATGGTGCCACTGCAGAAGTTTGTAGTTGCTGTCACCTGCTTCTCTTTTTTTCTTGTGTTCTCTGGCCTGGAGGCAGACAGATAATCATGCCATAAATAATTCTAATGGCATTATGTAGCCTTCCCATTCTAATTTATAGCTGTTTGCATTTCCCTCTTCAGGATTTTTTTTTTTTGAAGGAAGATTCAGAAATGCACAAATACTGACATGGACAAAGATCAAATCTGGGGGTCAGACATGGACTGAATCAGGGGCATTGAAAATCCTGAAGGTATGCCATTATTATTTAGGAAGATTTCATAAGAGACATATTAAGTACTCAGAAGATTCATCGCTGGCGTGTAATAATAAATGATTGTCTCCTCAATGATCCATCATTAAGAGGAAAAAAGTACTGTACTTTTTTTTCATTCGGTCCTAGTTCATGTTTAGAGCACTATGAGCTCATAGAAGGGTGACTTTGAGGAAAGCTTCTGAACCTTTCAGAAATGGAACAGGCTGGTGAATGGTGACATTTTTTTTATAAAAGTCAGTTGAGTGTTTTGCTGCCTTGACTATACAAGGGAAAATTTCCCTCATTCATTTTTGTCTGTGGACCTGAACAAAATAGATGAGTAATATCTCTGAGGTATTACTTCAGTTTTCTTCAGGGGAACAACAGTTTATAGACTTGGATATACTGTGGGATGTTTCAGTGTTCAAGTGGAAATCCAGAAACGTACCCAAATTCCACCTATTATTTTGAGGTTGCGCTTTTCAAATATATTGTTATGGGATTGTCAAAAGCTCTTAAAAATAAATTTATTTATTTATTTATTTATTTATTTATTTATTTATTTATTTATTTATTTATTTATTTATTTATTCATTCATTCATTCATTCATTCATTCATTCATTCATTTATTTATTTATTTATTTATTTATTTGCTTCCTTGACATTTGAAGAGAAGAAATTGAAGTGAAATTGAACCCAGACAGAGGGAGCATTAGGTATGGGGTGCGAATTCTGTTCATGCATCATTTGATTGTATGGAATTTTAGGTGTGTTCCCAAAAGTGGTGGACGTACCCCCGAATTTGAGAAATTAAATCTAGATTAAAAAAACCCACAGAACCTACAGATCCATTTATTCAGGCAGAGAACTCTAAATGCATAGCTGTTAAAAATCTGGGCTCGAATCCTTCTGGATTAAATGCGTTTGTGATTATAAATTAGACTTTCTGCACCCCTTTTTATTTATTTATTTATTTATTTATTTATTTATTTATTTATTTATTTATTTATTTATTTATTTATTTATTTATTTATAAATAAATAAATAAATAAATAAATAAATAAATAAATAAATAAATAAATAAATAAATAAATAAATAAATAAAGAGAAGGAATTCCAAATACTCATAGTGTATTTTATTGATGCATCACATGAAACATTCGTTTCCCCTCAAAAAAAGGTACAGAAATATCCATCATAATTCTAGGCCTGCCAGTCAGTGAAGATGGGTTTATAAAATATTAAGCCTTGTATTTCTCACGTCTGTCTTTGGAAATCAGAAAACCTGCTGTCAAAGAGCATCTTCATGCTTTTGAAAATGCAATGAAAGGTTTTAAGGGAAATACTTAAAAGACTTCAGAATAATACATTGTTTCCAGCCTATGAATTAATAACAGGGGACATATTCTCAGCAGTAGACTCTAGACATGATAAAGAATCGACATTTTCATTCACTTATGCTGGCCCATGAGCTCCTAAACCAATACATGTTTGCTCTAATAAATAATATTTCTTTTGTAAAAATAAGTTAATGAGCTTTGAAACTGATAGTCAGTGTCATTCCGTTTTGCTGTCTTTTGTGGTGGCATAGGGACAAAGGAAGCATTTGGAGAGTTTTCTCTTTAAAAGCCAGATAATGTTACATTTGCATCAGCACTCGGGTAGATCACTACTGTCCCAGGCATGATAAATGCCATCCAAAGGACAGACACAAGAATGCTTTGTCGACTCCTGAAACCCAAGCTCTCTAGAGATCCATGTCACATTCTGAAATACAGCCACTGTTGATGAAAAATGAACTGTGTTGGACGGAACCAAAACAGAAGGATTTGGCTGAAAATCCTTGTTGCAATAAATTCATGGACGGTCATGATGAGATGTCTATTTGAAGTGGGGTGAAAGCTTGGCAACATCTGAACACAGAACACATAGTGGGGTAACTAAAAGGAGCAGAAAAGTGCTTTCCAAAGTTGCCATGTTCCTCTTTTGCCTTCCTCACCAGAGACCTCTTGGGGAACTAGGCAGTAGTCCAGGCTATGGATGCAGAGGTCTTGTAGCTCTTGATGAGAGACCAAGTCAAAAATACCTCTTTACTCCTTGCAGGCTGGTTTCTTTCGGTAAGAGTTCCACCCTACACCTGAGAAAGCTCATGGAAAACATTGAAGGACTTCTTGGAAATTCCATAGACATTATTTCCCCCTGGAAGAAATGCCACACTTATAACCCTTTTCACAGAATGACATCTTTTCTGCACAGGATTGCCTTGGAAAAGGCAAAAGGGGCATGAAGCTATGCAGGATTATTATTACCCTCTTGGTAAAGCATGACATCTCTCTCTCTCTTGTGTGTGAGTGTGCAGGATTTGCCTGAAAAGGTCAGAAGAAATACTGAGTGGTGTGCATTTAATACAATTCCTGAATAGGATAGTTTCATTCCTACACAGGATGCACTAGAAACAACATTTAATTGTGCCTCATCCCACATTTTGTGGTGTAGACCAACTGGTGAAAAATGGAATGGGGAGATGATTGGGTCTTATGTTCACAGGATACCAAGAAACATCACCAGTGCAGAAGGAAGACTTGGGTTTTATTTTCTCTCTCTCTTATGAGTGTTTTCACTTTGTTTCTACACTTGTGTTTTATTTTTGCACCTGCCTCAAGTAGTGCGTCACCATTAGTTGGGTGGGAAGTAAGTAAGTAAGTAAGTAAGTAAGTAAGTAAGTAAGTAAGTAAGTAAGTAAGTAAGTAAGTAAGTAAGTAAGTAAGTAAGTAAGTAAGTAAGTAAGTAAGTAAGTAAGTATGGCGAGACTTGAAAAATCAGAAAGAATGACATTTTCTATCACTCACTGCATCCCTAATTTGAAGTGTGTGGATTACCCCCTGCCATTCTTAGCAAAATTAAGACTTGCCTACTAACATGAGACATATAGGGTTCAGGATTCCCACCTGTCATAGGATTTACCATCCCCTGCACTTTCTGGTGCAATGTCATCCATTGGGGCCAAGAGTAAGAGAGGGTCATCAGAACTGTAGCGCTGGGATCTTTTCTTGATGACTGCAAATACTTTTAATGTATACAAAAGTGAAGAGGGGGTTATAACAACATCATTGTTATTATTATTTGCTTCGGCTGACCCTACAGCTCCTTTAAATCTGTGGTGGTAAAGGCAGTTCTTTAAAAAAAAAAAAAAGTTAATATTTCTCTAAGTAGCATGTTCCCATTTTTTAAAATAAAAAAAATTACTAAGCTATTGTAGCACATGGGCAGCAATTTGTAATATCCTCTCAAGGAATAATTATTCCTGCTATTTTGGCTATTCGCTCTGGTCTCTTATGACCACTCAGTTTTAAAGTGCTTCTGTGTAATACAGTATCGGAAGACAAGCAACGCTTGATCTGGGCTTACAGCTTTTATTCAACACCCAGAACAATCTATGCTGATTCCCCTAAGCCGCTTTAGATGCGGAGGGGAAAAAATATGGTTACATAAATCTTTGTAATCTTGAGGGAAGGATAGCATATAAAGAGTTTACCAGCACTAGGATTAGGTGTAGTGCATTGCCGTGCAGCCTTTAATCTGCTGAAATCTACCTCACTGTTCCGAGCTGTTTTATACAGTCAGAACCAGCTTTGTAATGAGGACACAGCTGGTGCCAGTGATAGGAAGAAGAAGAAAAAAATAGGGAGGAGAGAGCAGAAATAATCAGCAAAACCACTAACGAACTGATTGGACACAGTGTTTCATGTGCTGGGTTGACTCTTACATGTACTAACAATCACACATTGGGATGGAAGACTTGGCAAGGGAAGGAAAAGGAAAATCAAAGATGTGGTTGCTTTGAACTCCAAGGGAAGACATGAACTCAGTCCTTACAACCAAGACGGGTTCACCCCAGAGATGCTCCAGAGGCTGTGATCTTTATATTTTAAAATCCAGTCAAGCCATGGAAAGAGCGGATTTCAGAGTCCTGAAGTCACGTCACGTCCAACCACAATCCTTTCCACCTTGCTATCTATCTCTAGGGAGCTGGGGACAACACCCACCCACGACAATTACTCCCCTATTGCTTACAAAGTCACTGTGGTGTAAACCAAGGTGCAACTAACATCTTGTAAAGTGTTTGGTTCTTACTCAGTAGCCAGTGACAGCTATAAGACGGGATTTTTGGATTTCTTGGGCTACAGATCCCTTAATTCTCCATTTTGAGAGTTTTATCTGACAGCGATTGTTTATTTATTTAGTATCATTTGCAGGCCACCTTTCTCCCAATGAAAGGCAGTCTACAAGATTTTGATGTGCTTTCAAGTCAGAACCAACTTATAGTTGGGGGATCTTAAGATAAGTGAGATATTTAAGGAATGAGTTTACCAGTTCTGTACCCCCAGGAATTTCTAGGGCTTGGCAGGGATTCGAACCCCCTTGAATCCTAGTCTATCTATCCACTAGACCACTGTGGGTGTTCCTCTCTTTCACAGACAAGACAGACAAGAGACCTAAATGTTGCTCAACTGAGATAAAGGCCTAACCTGGAAATCTCTAAGATTTAGCTAGGCCTATCTCTGTCCAAGGTTCTTATTCCTGCCCCAGTGCTCCCTGGGAGCTTTCTTTCTAAACATGACCTTATAGAAGAGTTGACTCACTGCTTCAATAAGCCTACTCTATTTGTGACTTTCTAATCAATCTCAGCTGGCTAAATTGCAGAGAACTTTACTGAGGAAATGCATTTGAATTCTCAGATTCCTGCTAAAGGTGAGGTCTCACAAGGAGACTGGAAAAGGGAGAAAGGAATTTGGATCTGCCACCAAGATATGGAAACGAAAGCCTAGGTCTGAAGTTTGATGTCAGCCTGCCACATCCAAATATTTCACTTTTCTGGAAAGTTTGATTAAAAACACACCCGCAAGCTGTAACTCTTACTTTTTCAGATTTATATCACAGAGGGATGCAGATTCTCATGGGTCCCCTCCTTGCACTGAAGAGCATGAGATTGCAATGTGTTCTTGTCTACCATAGAGGATGTCAAGGAATTCCCTGACACCTTAGACAGAGTTTTCCCATTGGTGAGAATCATTTTTTCATGTGCTTAATGTTTGTTTTTGTTTTTTTACCTCTGTACATATCTCTGCTCAGATGAGCAGTTAAAACTCAAAAGGGGAAAAAATCTCTTACATAAATTAGTTTAAGGTACTTATTTGCTTGCACACTGGGGTGGGTCTTAAACAATCCATCTGAAATTAAAATGCATTCAATCATTTGGTCATTCATTTGTTAGTTTTCACTCAAAACTGTGCTTTGTTTGTTGTCATAGCCTAGAAATCTAGGTGGAAATGAGGCCACGGGGGCTGAGGAGAAAGAGCACAGGAGAAATGATAGAGAGAAAGACTCAATTAAATTGCATCCATGCATAGAATCATAGAATAGTTTAGTTGGAAGGGGCTTTTAAGGCCATCGAGTCCAACCCCCCACCCCCCGCTCAAGGCAGGAATGCAAATCAAAGCAGATCTGACAGAGGGTGGCCCAATTTTCTCTTCAATGCCTCCATGCATCTTGACTGTCTATAAAACACAAGGTCTTTGTCCTGACTGTCTGAAATCCTGCAGAGCCAGTGCCTAGGCAGTGGAAATAAGACAGCAAAAATGTCATGCCATTCAGCCGAAAGAATATCAGCTAGAGGGCCAAGATTTCTAATGGAATCACTTGGAGAAGTGAATACATGAATCTTTGCATACAACTGGGGGAAAATGGAAAAGAAAGCAAATGAAACTTAAAGCACTTTTCCTTTCTACCTATCCAGTGTACAATCATTTTTTAAAGGAAATGAATGCTGTGTGGAAAGGATAAGTGGTATGCCAATATAAAGACAAACCAGATGTTGATATCCTCCTTTAAAAAAAAATCAGATGGAGGTCACCAGTATTCTCTTATGGTTAGTTATATAAAGTGTATAATCCAATGACTGAGTCATTATTTTTAGCACAGAAGAAAGGATTTGGATAATCTTTTCAATATTTTCCAAAAGCTTAAGGGATTTTCACCAATACTATTCTTTTGCATAAATACAGTCCAGCATTACATTTTGACTGCTGATAACGCAACAATGCCCCCCCCCATAAGAAGACCGTTAAGAGTTAGACATTGCTAATTATGTCAACTAACTCTTATAGCTTAGTGCAACATTTTGGCAGTGCTGCAAGATTATAATCAGCAACATTTGTTAATCCAAAGTATTATGTACACATAACAATATATTTAAACCTTAGCAAGTGGTGGGTGGAAACCGCTCTGAACCATGAAAAGTATGGCGTCTTCCATATGTTTGAAGTGCACCAAGGTGGTATATACCTAAAGGAAAGTGAATTCTAAATGCGGGGTATCTTATTTGATCACTTTGAGAAATGCAGAGAGAGAGCATTTTTTAGGAATGATGGCACAGAAATAAATGAAGTACCATCTAATGAAAGCGAAGAATAATAATAATAAAAAAGATATAAAGATTCACAGTCCTACAGAGAACACACTGTGAATGCCAGGTCAGCAATGCTTAGAAGACTGACTTGGGCTGAAACAGTAAAAAACTTCTGCGTGGTAAGAGGAAAAGTTTTAATTTGCTCCCATTTTCCTTTTTGAGTTTCAGGGAAAGGGTTATAAACTCCCAAGGTGTTTTCTGTCCAAAGCAGTAATGGTGAAAGAAGCCGTTTCTTATCTTGAGACCATTAAATGTAAGTCACAGAATTGGAGGGGGGGAGGAGCTTTATTGAAATCTTAGAATTCCTACCGGAAGGGAGAAATAAGGTTTTTTTTGCTGCTATGTGGAATGGCAGTTTTTCAGTGTCTTCCCAATTTATTTTCTGAAAGAAAATTTCTTGCTGCCGAAGGTCGCATTCAAGCTGTTGTCAGTAGAGATACGGACTGTTCAGTTCTTGATTTTCCTTCAAAGTTTTAGGGACAGCCATCAAAGGACAGTTATAGCTGGCCCTGTTTTTCACTGTCCATAGAAGTTCTCAGGTGAGTTGGGAGGAAGAGGTCGGATGAAGCAAAGCATGCTACTGCTATACCACCCCCATAGCCCTTAAAGCCCTCTGTGAGTGGTTTAAAATTTAATTTTGTAGGCTACACATTGTCCTCCACCAAGCAAGATAGATAGATAAGTGCTGAATACTCAGAAATCCCTTCATGGTGAAAAGGAATTCTCCAGCCTTTGGCATTGAGGGCTGTGAGAACTAGTTGCATAGAAAAGAACACCCTTGCAAACTACCTAGAACACCATCATCATCATCTTAAAACTCCAGAGCTGGAAGGGACCCTAAGGATTATCAAGTCCAGCCCCTGTCAAGGAGGTCCATTGGGGAATTGAACTCCATAGACCAGAGACCTCAAACACTTAGCTATTGTTCTATAAGATGATGGTGTGAGGCTTTAAAGTGTCTGCAAACACAAAGTGGCCAGCCAGAGGTCAGCAGGTGATATACTGGGTCCAGAACAGGGCCCACAACAGCGATGGTCCACATATAATACCCCAACTGAGAGGAGCTACAAGTATTGCCACCTGCAAGCTATTTTCATTTACTAGCTCTTTTACAGAAAAGACTTAAAGGCCTGCCACTGTTCATCCAAAGCTAGGAGGTAGATCTGATTAGTTGGTGGACACAGAGACAGGCGTTGTCACTGTCCGTCTTAGTCAGCTAATTCTTATTTACTGTGGGTTTAACTCAAAGTGCTGGGTTAGTATGCTGGTGGAATGATCAAAGCTGAGATACCAGAATGAGCGGCATCCACCCGTTTCAGAAATTAATGGTCACACCAGCTGAGGGGAACTGTCAGTTCCAGTCAGAGGGGGGAGTAGAGATGTTCCTGAAGAGCAAAGCAAAAAAAAGCAACGTGTGCTGCTTATAAACCACCCTGTAGTATTTAAATCTCTTTCTCTCTGGGTGGTTTACAATTTAATTGTGCAGTGTCCACCCCCAACCCCCCGAGAAAGCTGGGTACTCAGTTTACCGACCTTGGAAGGATGGGAGGTTGAGTCAACCTTGAGCTGGCTGTCTGAGGCCATCAGGATCAAACTCAGGTTGTGAGCAGTGTCTTGGCTGCAGCACTGCAGTTTAGCCACTGAGCCACGAGGCTCAGTGTAGCTACTGGGGAGCAGTGACAGCAGCAGGTGACTCTGTGCAGACCCTATCAAAGGCAACAGCAGTGAGAAGCTAAAACTTGTTAGTACTGCACAGAAAAAGGCAAAAGTAAAGTGTTCCTGAAAACTGATTTGCTCTTCACTTCCATGAACAGCAACAGGTCAGTCTCTTAACATCCATCAATACTTATAGCTCTGAGAAGGAACCATGAGATATTAGGGAAGTCTCATTTCTCGGAATGGAAGGAAACCAACCCCTTCTCTTCCTTGTCCCTCCCCTCACACACTTGGCAAGGGACATGCCATCCAGGTGTGACCACGGCAGTGTTTGTGGGCCAGCCCATCTGGCTTGTTCCTACCAACCCTCCTTCGAGATGATCTTAGCTGTCCGACGTGCCGCGCGCTAGCCTGACAGTGACAAAAGCCCAGCTGTTTAGAATATCTGAGTGCAGTTAGCGTTCAGGCAGGGTGCCAATCCCGTGCTGCCGAGAAGCCGAGCAGAGGGAAGGGAAGAGCTGATTTGTAACAGCTAGGTAATCTGTCAACTTTGAGTGGTCGTTCAAGGCAGAAGCTTTTCAGAAGCAGACTCCTCCTGAATCACAAATGAGCGCTGGAAGAGGGGGAAAGAGCGGGACTTCTAGGCTGTGAGAAATTGTTGCAGGAAGGGAGGTGTGCCTTTAAGGGGAGGGAAAAAAGACCTTGAACTTTGCACATGCTCACCCCAGGGGAATATGCATGGGGATATTCACACTTGGACTTTTCAATCATCATCATCATCATCATCATCATCATCATCATCATCATCATCATCATCATCATCATCATCATCATCATCATCATTGTGTGCCATCAAGTTAATTCTCACTTACAGTGACCCCTTTCAGGGTTTTTTGAGCTGCAGAGTACAGTAGGTCTGTGATATCCATGGGATATCTGTTCCAAGACCCTTCCCCACAGATGCTGAAAGATGCAGAAGTATCAGGCACAATACATTGCATGCTCTCTGGCTCCCTCTAGTGGCCCATCCTGGTTAATACACCATGGAAATATATATATATATATATATATAATTTTTGAGTTTTTTCATTTCGTATTTTCAGCCAGCGGATAAGTTAATAAGCAGATATTGATCCCATGGATAGGGTGGTCATGTTGTATTCAGAAGTAGTTCAACATTTTCTCTTCTAGGGGCATTCTGGGACCGTACAGGTTGCCCAAGACTATATTGTCTGGCTCTTCCCCTAGGAGGCACAGTGGGGAATCAAACTTCCGACCTCTGGCTCTGCAGCCAGAGACCTGACTCGCTGAACTATCCAGCTAGCTTTTCAAAAGGGGTTTCTCTCAAATGGAACAGGAACCCAGTTCTAAGCCAGTGTGTGTGCACGTACCCACTAAAATCACAGCAGGGACAGTTTGTTTACCAGGGAAGGATGAACCAAATGCTACAATTCAGCTTACACTAAGCAATGGGATTTGGGCCAGTGACTCCATTAGAGGAAGAATGACTGTTTCAAGGTCACAGGGCGGGTTTCATGTCTGACTGAGGACATGAGCCCAGATCTTCCGGGACCCATTCTAAATCCTGAGAAGGTAGCCACAGTTGGGCAACTGAGGGTCCTTTTCCTGGCATATTCCTCATCCTCATAATAATGGTAGGGGAAAAACAATAATGAGCAATGAGTAGCTTGTCAGGATTCGAGAGAGCAACTTTGCATTTCTCTGTCCGGTGGCACCCTTGATTATTGATTCTCGTCAGCATTCTGTTAGCTCTTTTCCAAATTAGTTCTGCGGCTTGACCTTGAAAATATCTTAACAGGATGTCTGTGGATTCATTCTAATTGCTGCCCTTCCTTATGGACTGCGCCGCACCCGCCTGCCACTCATCCAGTCCATTTGTCTGCGAACGGACTTAATTAAACATCTCAGATCCAATTTACTTGATCCTGTCCTCTATATACACTAGCACACACAAACACACACACAAACACACACAAAGAGAGAGAAGGAGTGTCCATTGGCCACATGGATCAGCCCTAGAGGAGGCGTCTCTAAAGCTAAAGTTGGCATTGGTGGTTTGGTTGCAGAAGCAAATGCAGCAAATGGAGAATTGGGTGAGGATGGGGGAATCACTTCCACTTTCCAAAAAAGCGAGGAGGAGAAGAAGAAATAAAATAAAAGGAAAGGAAAAGTCAAGACTTGTGGTTCTTTCACTTTTCCCCCGGAATATTGATGAACAACCTGCTTCCGCCTGCTTTGGGCTAACCAGTAGGCATCTTTCAGTCTCGAGAGACTATGGTAACGTCTTCTGAATAGAGGTCTTGGAACAGCATCTAGTGTGGCTGAGAAGGCAAATTCAAGAGTGACCATCCCTTCCACCCTTAAGACAAAGACAATCTGTCTTCTGTCCAGCTCCCTGATTTGGCTGCTTTCGGAACTGCCTCTTTGCCTCGGTCTGCTGGACAAGGGTCTCTTCAAATTGGGAGAGGCTGTGCTGCACCGCCTGCCTCCAGGCTGAACGCTCAGAGGTCAGGGTTTCCCATCTGTTGAGGTCAATTCCTAAGGCCTTCAGGTCCCGCTTGCAGATGTCCTTGTATCACAGCTGTGGTCTCCCTCTGGGGCGATGTCCCTGCACTAATTCTCCATACAGGAGATCTTTTGGAATCCAACTGTCAGCCATTCCCACGACACGCCCAAGCCAATGTAGACATCACTGTTTCAGTAATGTACACACACGAAAAATTCCAGCGCATTCTAGGACTACTCTTTGTCCTGCCAGGTGATACAAAAATGTGTTGGAGACAACGCATATGGAAGGTATTCAGCTTCCTCTTCTGCCGTGCACAAAGGGTCCAGGACTCACTGCAGTACAGGAGTGTGTTCAGGACACAGTCTCTATAGACCTGGACCTTGGTATATGCCGTCAGCTTCTTATTGAGCCATACTCTTTTTGTGAGTCTAGAGAACATGGTAGCTGCTTTGCCAATGCATTTATCCAGCTTGAGATCTAGAGAGTGTCAGAGATCGTTGAGCCAAGATACACAAAATCATGAATGAACTCCAATTCTTGTGAAGATATGGTAATAGAGGCTAACCTCATTGCAGAAATCTGATGCAAGCATTTCTTGAACGTGCAACGCCATTAGCAATTCTCTCCCTTTCTGCAATTCAGCAATTAATTACAGTACGCATTATGTGCCTTTTTTGTATGGAATCACCTATTGTTTTACATATACATCTGTAGGGTTGAAACATCTTTTCTTTATCTCTGGTGAGACTAGTGTTTCTGAGATACCATCCTACACACTCATCTACTTCTATATCAGGGCCAGGGATGTTGACAAGTCGTTGAGTCTTAAGTCAGAGTCTCGGTCTTTGGTACCAAATCCTGAGTCCCAAGCCTCAAGTCTGAGTCCCTATTAAAAATAAGTTTTTTTCCCCCCAGAAAAACAGGAGGAGGTGGGTGGGTTCCAAGGCACAAGTTGAGTCCAAGTAATTGGGGGGGGGGGAGCCTGAGTCACTGGTGCAACTTAAGTCCATCTTGGCAGTACGTCCTACACCTTGAGTCCCCATCCCTGGTAGGGACAGATATATAGGAAATCTCTGATTTAGGGATGGAAAGGATTCAGTTCTTTGTTGTCATCAGTTTAGATGGCCTTAATTCAGCAAGATACTGTACCTCTGCGAGGAATTTCCATGCCTCAAGAGATCGTCGACTTCCAAGTGACAGCCAGGTAAGAAACCTCCCCTCCCCTGAAATAAAGATCTATGTATACTGTTCCTGCGGTCTCTTCATAAAATTAGGATCTTTCCACTTGGAAAAGCACAGCATGTGGACCTAGCCTGCACTGAAGGGCAGGACAATTTCTTTGAAAGATGCAAATAACTTCTTCAAATCTTCTAATCAGTACAGAGCTTTGAGTTTCTGGCAAAAAAAAATTTCCTTTTCGCTATGCCGTGAAAGGACAGAGACTGACAGAGGGGACGAGCTTCGTTCCCCAGAAAGTCCACCCTTTTCTCATCAACTGACACTTAAAGTCTCAGTAAATCACTCTGAGACAGTTGTAGGATAAATGTTTTTTTTTTAAATTATGTACTTAGAGGTTTGAATAGATCAACAGCAAACTAACAATACTGCTAAAGAGAGGAGAAAACGCTCAGCTCTCTTTGAATTCAGACGCAGGAGGGAATGAGTAGCTAGAGTTGGAAGGACTGACGGTCACCCCAGCCCCCAAAAGTCCCTCCCAGTCTAACAAACTACAGGCAGCATGCAAAGTTGTTAAAAAATCCAACACTAGTCCCTAAAAGTCAATGCAACAAGATGGCAGCCACTGCTGTTTTTGGCAGGTGATGCTTAATTTGCACACACACAAATGTCTTGCTCTCTTTTTGGGAGTGCTACAAAATACAGAGCCGATGAACTCAGCAAGCAGCATTGTTTTCTGGTAGTGGCAAGGAGAATAATATTAAATGGGAGGTGCAAAGTTGAGACAAGCACAGAGTTCTGTGCCCATCTTGAATGTGCCCACAGTTCCAGTTGCATTCCAGCTTTCATGCTTTTGGTGTGTAAGTCTCTGCAACTTTCTTCAGTTGATGGTGTTAACTAGTACTCTGTGCATGGTACTATATGGTAGTTGTGTGTAAACACAGCTCAAAGATTGAGGTGTAAAAGTAATTAATTACTTTTATCGTGCCAAGCCACAGAGTAATTCCATTACAGTATAATTAAAGTCCAAAGTAACAGTTCAGTTACCTATTTCTCAAAAGTAACTAACTAGTTACCTTTAAAATTACTTTTTAAAAAGCAAAACGGAATACAACTATAGAGCCTCGTTTAATAATTATGTGCCACCAAGTTACGTAATTCTGACTTATGTTGACCCTTCTCAGAATTTTCTACAGATAAGTTCCCCTGAAGTAGCTTATCAGTCCCTCACTCTGGTGGTGTTCTAAGACCATGTAGCTTTACTAGAAGTCACATCGGCTGGCTCTGCATCGGTTGAAATGCACCATGGGGAATCAGAGGGTCAGTGCTCCAACCCCTTGAGCTAGCTAGCAACCAAAGCACACTCGCCTGCTTTCTACTTTGCTGTTGTGACTTCTACACCCACAATAATGAGCAAGCCAAATTCCAAGCCCATACTTGAATCCCTGCAATAACTAACCAGAAAAAAAAAAGAGAGAACTTTTCAAAGCCAACTTTCCTTGTTCTGGTTTTGCCTACTTCATTCTTATTATAGAACATCCAAACAATGTTAACATCTGCAGCCCATTCATTTGCCTTCACAAAGGCTATTATTTCTGATTTGTTATGAAAGATGTTTGGTATCTGCAGACAACTGAAACGTTGGATAAGAAACACAGTTGCTTCCTAACAACTCTGGGCAACAATTCCTCTTGTGTAAACACAACTCAAGGCCTTGCATAAAAAAAATAATACTGTTTATTGGATTGTTACATTCAAGGTTGGAACTGCTTTTGTTGTTTAGTCATCAAGTTGTGTCTGACTCTTCGTGACCCCATGGACCAGAGCACGCCAGGCCCTCCTGTCTTCCACTGCCTCCAAGAATTGGGTCAAATTCATGTTGGTTGCTTCGATGAACCTGTCCAACTATCTTGTCCTCTGTCAATCCCTTCTCCTCTTGCCTTCACACTTTCCCAACATCAGGGTCTTTTCAAGGGAGTCTTCTCTTTTCATGAGATGGCCAAAGTATTGGAGTGTCCGCTTCAGGATCTGTCCTTCCATTGAGGGGATGATTTAGCTGAATTTTTGAAGGAAGAGGAAATTTTGTCCAACAGCTTCTTAGGGGTGGGGCTCATTGTGAGCATGGCCAGGAATACAGTTTCTTTTCTTTTCCCCCAGTATTGGCATTGTGACTATTCTGCAGCCTCCACAGGGGCACAGATTCTTGTGCCCTTGTGGGGCACTGTGGGGTGCAACTATCTGCATAAGTAATGGTCAGTACTCCATCCAACGTTTTTCTGTAGTATTTCTCTCAAACCTAGTTCGGTGTCTTGGTGAAGCAGATCCAGATTCAGCCATGAAACCTGTTGGTCCAAATCCCGTGGCTTAGTGTAGCACATAGAGTAGGGTCATTGAGAATTTAGCAAGTCAACCTCTCTGTAATTTCCACTGATTCAAATGGGCCTACTCTTATTATACTCAAGAAAGTCACAGTTAAAGCATGCCCATTTGAATCAATGGAACATATGGAGAAATTGAATTACCAAATGCCTACTGATTCAGTTAAGTCTACTTTAGTGTGATTTATTATGCTATTATGCCAACCAGAGGTTCCCAACCTTCTGCAACTTCTAGAGACCCAGTCCACACTTCTGGCCGCAATGGCTTCCAGGAATTAGAGTCCAAGAACACCTGGGTTACCCATGGTTGGGAACCACTGTGCTAAACAACAGGATTTCAGCCACCGGATAACTCTGGGCTAGTTTTTCTCTTGCTCCACCTACTGTACCTCGGAATGGTGTTGCAAGGAAATAGTGAAGGGCCAGAGAACCCTGCATGCCACCTTAAGGTCAATGGTAAAAAGGTATGATATAAATTACAGGTGTAATTAATAAATTATAAGTATATGGTGGTGGTGGTGGTGGTGGTGGTGGGAATATGAGAAATGTAGCTGTATTTTCTACCATGTATATACTTGTTTAAAGCCAACACTAATGGATATACAGTACTGTATGTACTGCAAATATAGTCCAACTGCAGATTGTACAGACATCTCAGTGGGGAAAATAAAAGAGGGTTGTGAGAAATCTAGGCACCACCTTTCATATCCTTTGTAACTCATGGAACTGTATGGAATCAGACAGGGATACTGTTATCAAGTGATCTTAAAAATCTATTGGTGATCGCAAGATTATCTTCCAGAGACAGGAAGTTTTTTTTAATGCTGAAACCAAAGATTTCCTTAGTAGAATGAAAAGTTAATTTTCTATTAATGAGATATAGAGCTAATTTATCAAAGCAAAGCAAAAGTATCACCAGGGTACTAGTATGACTGCCAGATGATATTTTTTTTTGTGTGTGGGGGGGGGACCGTCTGCCATCTGAATTAGTATTAATGATAAATTATTTCTCCAAGGGAATTAATCATACTCACTTGGAAATTAAAATGTCATAATATGATGAAGTGTTAAAGAAACAGGATCTCTTATCTCTACCTGCATATGCTGCATTAAATCACAGAATGGTGCTGTTTCAATTTCTGGCAGTAAAAAGAGAAAAACAACATTGGTGGTTTTAGGTAGACATGCGCAGGTAGACAATCTTTTTTAGTATTTGTATACTCACTGTTAGCTTTAATATTGTCATTTAACGATGTAAGCTGCCTTGGGTTTTTTTAAAGGAGAAAAGTGGGCTAAAAATATTTTAAATAAATAAATAATAGACTGCTTTGACCAGGTTTCCCCTTCTTCTCGCTGAATGTCAGAAACCTAAGCATATGCATTATTGTAGAAATGTGTGAAAGGATGCATATGAAAATGAACTTTATAGTACTATGAACCATCTGTAGTGGTCAAATTTAATAGAGGAATCTGTTACCATAAAGGAGAAGTCCCTGATGACCATGGAGGTGGCAATTTTGGTCTATTAACCTTAGCAAAGCAGCATGAATGTGGATTCTCACATTTATGAGTTATTCACTCGAAGTCTTGTGCCTGAATGGGCAAATCTGTCAGTTTGTCACATATTTGCTTTTTTTAAAAAAATCTGTAATTCTTCTCTGTCTTGTTTATTACTAAAATCCATGACATATATTTTTTAAAAAATTACACTTTTTTTGGCAAACTTTAGGAACATTCTCATTATCTCAACCTGCAATTCTATTGAACAGATAACTCTTGGCTGCAGCTCTGTAGTTATTTAAGAACAATGTAAAAGGAAGCCAGTTATAATTGCCTTCTGTCATTTGGGAATCCTTGATTACCATCTTGGACTCAAAATTAAGATGGATTGACACACAGAGAGAAATATGTTTTCTACATTTAACATTTGACAAAGTATATATAAATCTGCATGATGAAACTGCAAATTTCATGTGGGTGACAGTCAACTAGCTTATACTTTCATGTTTAATTGTTTTTTTGTGAAGCAACAGTATGTATCTAGTAATATCTCCTGGCAACCTGCCCTTTGGTTAATGGACACAGCTAGTTTAGGCCGACCACACCTAAGAAGAAGAACATAGCAAGAACTCAATAATCCATCATGGCCAACACACCACAATGGCTGATCATGTGACTCTAGCAAACACAGGGGATGAAGGCAATAATGCTCACCCCCTGTTGCTCTCAGGCAACAGACATTTTCAGAGTCACAATAATCCAGTATCCAGACTAATATCCTATCTGAACCAACATGGAAAAAGTAGGAAAGGATAATAGGAAAGGATTGCTGATCATCCGTGAAGCCGTGAATGGGATACTCTGGCCTAGATTAAGTGGCTCATGTGATGGATGAGGCAAGCAAGAGTTTCTCATCCAACCTTGGAACTTTATACACTCTTAAATCAGTGATCAGAGATAAGAGGCATTTTTAAAGCATGGAACGCTATTGCTTGGAACTAAACTCTGCTTTGTTCCTTAAGAAGCAATACACTGGATAAGTACATCCTAAAATAATTAAGCCACTAGCCATCCTGTTCCAAGGGTGTGGATGCCATTTTGCTAACATCAATTTGTTTTGTCATTGCTTTAGTATCAACCCTTCCTGTGTCTACAACACAGATAAATGGAAGTAATAACCTCTGTATGAAAACCACGTGTCTCGGCCAGATTACTTTCAGTGGCACATGTGCCACTGTCTGGGGATCATTGATCCATGGAAATGAACTATTCAGGAGGGATGTTTCAATCTTGGGTAGTCTTTCACTCAAGAAGAACTCAGCAGGAGGATTATTCTATATATGTGTTTGCCAATCAGATCTGCAGCATTAAGAGCTGGCGCTTCCTGTGACTAGAAGCAATCCACGTTCTGCGCTATTTTTTTTAGTGAAAAGGTAGGTTATATGTCAATAATTAGTAATAATGCCTTCTCTAGCATCTCTGCCTCAGGAAGCCACAGTATCTCCTATACTTCTAAATCAGCAGTGAATTGACACCAGGAATCTCTAGTACAATTTATATTAATGTTTATCACGAACATCTTTCAGAAAGATTCACACCTAACTGCTGGATCGCTCTGTGGCTGAGGCATCTGCCTGTGGAACCAGGCAGATTCCCCACTGTACCTCTTTGACAGGGGCCGGACTTGATGATCCATAAGGTCCCTTCCAGCTCAGCAACTCTAAGATCATCACCATCATTGTTGTCATTGTCATCATCTTAGAACAGCAGAGTTGGAAGGGATCATATGAATCATCAAATCCAACCCTTGCCTAGGAAGCACAGTGGGGGAATTGAACTCCCAACCAGAGGAGCCACAGACCTAAACCACTGAGCTACCCAGATGATGATGATGATCTTATATATAATTCATATAGCCAGACACTGAATGCTTAAAAAAAAGTCAAATGTAATATTTTTTAAAACTGTCTGGGGACTCTATAATTCCATCTCCTTTTTTTACCCTTGAAATAGTGTTGCTGGGTACTGTGTTTAATAGAGTCTGATGTCTTTGAACCTTTGGAGGAAAAAATGTATCTGGAAAAACTTAGTTTAGTTGATAGACTGCTACTACCATTATAAGCAATTTTATTAGCATCACACTGACAACTCGTTGTCATGGTACCCTTCTAAACATTGAGATTGGTATGAATTTGTGAAAGGGGGTATAAGCTGGAAAGAAATCTGAAGCAGATGGTAGGTTATGCTCCTGAAAGGGTTATGGAGGAGTGAAAGAAAGAAAGAAAGAAAGAAAGAAAGAAAGAAAGAAAGAAAGAAAGAAAGAAAGAAAGAAAGAAAGAAAGAAAGAAAGAAAGAAAGAAAGAAAGAAAGATGTATGCCTGCAAATGGAATTGGTCAACATTTATGATCTCCCTCTACACACTCAGTACATTATATAGTAAGGGTGGGGGAAGAGACAAAGAGGGAAAGCACAACAAAGAAGAAGAATGAGCTGTCAGAGAAAATGGATAAACTGAAGGGGAGACGGTCTGCAATTTTATCAAAAGTTAAGAGATTTTGCTGAATGCAGCCCAGAGTCTATTATTCCATCAGTCCTTCAAGAAGTTACAGAGGTGATGTCCATTACCACTAATTGAAATTACTTGTGATGCCTCCACTCTTATGTCAGTGGTAAGACAGACTCCTAGCAATTTTTCCCTTCGTGTTTAAGTCTCAAAGTTGGATCTCTCTGAAAATGAGAGGTTTGGGGATTCGGCTTTCTTTCTTTCTTTCTTTTTCTTTCTGTTTATGCCGACAGAATGACCTGCACTTAGTAATCTGAACCATTATGGAGCGCCAGGAGAAACAAAGAGGTTGGGCTCCCACAGATTGCCTGCACAACAAGGAGACACAGAAACTCCCCACAAGTCTGTGCTCACGAATTCTTTCGGTGCACCACGGCTTGAGGAGACAACATAACAGGGAATGGCCGTCTCTTCCAAGACTCCTTACCTCAAAGTAATAGAGAAACAAGGGGCACTCTTTCATTCTCATTGAGATCCACAGTTATCACGCTTGGTGGGTAAATGATTCGCTGAGAGCTATGTGTCATGTGAACGCAAATTTCAATTGAGGGGTGTCTTATACACGGAAGTAAGCTGAGGAGAGAACAAAAACAAGTGGAGGGGAAAGCAGGGATCAAGTGATCCTGCAGCGCTTTGATCCCTTGCCCCCTACACTTGCTAAACCCCACTTAGATTTCTTAATTTTGGGTTAGAAAAGTGGGAGGTGTCTTATACATGGGGGTGTCTTATACACAGAAAAATACAGGTAAGCCCTACCCCAAAAATAAGACCCAATCAAGTGAAACCCCACCCCCCACCATTGTGCAGCAACAAGATGACATTATTGTATTTGAATAAATGTAGATTGTTGTACACGAAAAAAAAATCCCTGAAAATAAGCCCTAATGTGTCATTTGGAGCAAAAATTAATATAAGACCCTGTCTTATTTCCAGGGAAACATGGTAGTTCTTCCATACCTGGTCCTTCCATGTGAGGATGATACAAACACATCTCTTTATCTCTGCTCCACACATTCTGTTGATGCGATCTGAAGAGGGGGGAAATGGATACAAAAGAGGAAAGCCCAACCGGGGTGTTCCATTTTTAACTGTTTATTAGTGATTCCTAAACCATGGGGTTGTGAAGAGTCGGACATGATTTAACGACTAAACAACAACACAACGATGGAGCAATCCTTATTCCATCATCTCCATGGCTGCCTCTACTCAATAATAAGTTTTGCTGAATGTGTTGGCGTTGCTACTGTTCCATTACAAGAATAGCCAGATCCATCGTGAGATTACAATTCTATTAAGTGTTGGGGGTGTGTGAGTGTTGTTTTTTTCAAAAACAGTTTATGGTCACTTTATTAACGCACACCCTGCTTCAAATAGCAGAGACTAAGGCTCTGAAAATGAACAAACTCTGTCTACAGTATGCAAAGATAATCCTTGACCATGTGTAATTTGGAGTCAACGAGGGTTGGTGGGAAGATTAGCTATCTTAAATGGTTGCTTCACAGGCTGCGGATTCAAGACTCCCCAGTCTTATGGAACAGTAATATTGATCTTGGAACTGCACAGCTGGAAGGGACCTTATAGATCATCGAGTCCAGCCCAATATCTGGGTAACAAGAACCTGGAGCATGTTGTTACATATGCATCATGTTTGTGGCTTTCCCTTAGTTTCTTTAAAGCAACAACAAACAAACAAAAACAATCTTACAACCACAGAGATGGAAGGCACTCTATGGACCATGGAATCCAACTCTAGTCACGGAAGCACAGCGGGGAATTGAACTCCCAACCTGGAGACCTTAAACCACGCAGCTACCCAGAAGTTCTCTTCTGCTTCAAAAATGAGACAAGCTAATCCTACGAGAGAGGCAGTTGCAGATCTGCCACAAACCTCTGCCCTAATGGCATTATTATGGACCCAGAAGAGTGGAGTTATTTCATCATGTACACGCTAGGGAACTATATGGAGTTGCTGGCAAAAAAAGCGGGCAATGACAAAATATTTCAAGGATTTTCAATCAAAGGAAGAAGGCCATCTCAGGCAGCAGGTTTGGGGTGTGTTGACTGCTAGCAGGACTATCTACTTCCTTTTTAATTGCCATTGGTGATCATAGTTTTTTCCTTCATTGCCTGCCAATGTAAGCTGGTGGGTTTTGGATGTTAGGCACCTCCCCATAGTGGATGAGGGGCAGAGGGAGCGTGGGTGGCAACGGGGGGGGGAGGCATCATTGCTCTGATTCAAACAACAAAATGGCCCAAGCAAGCCCAGAATTAGACCATATTGGATAATATTATTGTCGTCGTCGTCGCCGTCATCATCATCATCATCATCATCATCATCATCATCATCATCTGTTCAGGTAGCAGAGCATTTCCATAAATTGTGTGCATTAGTACCATGAATGCTACTCTTTACGGTTGGAGCTGACCGAAACCTAAAGCTCCTGCTCTCATCCTGCTTTCTGTCTCTAACACAGAAAATCCTAGTCACTGCATCGTTTCCTAGGGTGAATTTTTAGAATCGTCACATCTGCATTATACAAACAGCCGATGCCTCGCTTATCAGCATACAATTTACAGAGTTTGGCAAAGTATCAATTTTAATGGGGAAATCCAGGTAATGTAGAGCTCTGTAGTTCAGAAAGGTACCTAAAACTATACATAACCCTAATCCAAGGTGATGTGCTGTTTGCCCCAGGAAAGCCTACTGTCCTGACAAAGAGGCATGTTTACCTCCATTAGCAAAACCGAAGTGAACCTTAAAAATGCGATTTTTCACATGGACGCAGTCCTTTGTGAGTGCGGAGAAGAATAGCCAACTTCAAATGCCATGGCAGTGTTTTCTATGCCCCTCAACCTGTGGAAGACTTCATCTTAGCTGCCCCAGATGTTCTTGACGTTGTCCGTTATTGAACAAAACTTATCTAATGGACTTACCCAAGCTTCACAATTTTATTTATGCCTGGCAATGGATGAAATCCATTAGTTAGTTGCAACTAGACTTGGGCCATGGAATCATTGGGGTTGGTGAGTCAGCTCCTCCACTTACTACCGGATTTCAGCCACTGTGTATTTTAGATGAATTTATTAGGTCACAGCTTCATTTTATATTGCATTCCACTAATTCCATTGTGTTGCTTCTGACACAAATCAAGACCACCCCAGCTGATTCCATAAATCAGTTACACGCTGTCTGTTCTTTCTTTGGCTTTTCCTTCTGTTTGTTATGAGGCCATCAGTTTGAGATTAGGGAATGTAACTCTAATATTTTGATTTTATGAATTATTTTTGCCTTGCTCAATCTTTTTCCATCCTCTGCTTCTAAGCAGGATGCGATCTTGTAAAGTGTGCACACGTGGGAAGATGAAACATCAGAGGATACACAAGGATAAAATTTGAAAAGCAGCAGGAACAGATTGACATCTGCTTTGGGAGGCACGGCATCTAAAGCAGGAGATAAAAGAATGATTCCTGCAAACACACGCATAAACACACACAAACACACACGTACGGTGCCACAAGCTAGTACAGTTTATCAGCATTTACACGTTACAGTAACTATAAAGCCAACAGAATGAGTGGGCCAAGTTTGTTGGGGGGTCTGCAAATCGATCCCACACACGAATCAATGTCACGGGATACAAGAAAAAGGGCACAGTATGCATCTTTCAACAGGACTGTGATGAGAATTCTTTCCTACTGAAAACCAAATGAACATGATGCACAGGAGTAAAGAGGACCAACTTTTTTCACTTGTGTACCTGCTATGTTTGTTAAAATCCCAGACTGCCAGAGCACCAGTCCTATAGCAGGCCAGTTTGGACCAGGAAAAGCTAGGTGTAGACTTATGGAATATGGCTGAGGTGCTACATTAGAGAGGCATTAGGGAGACAAATACCATAACAGTCCATTATGGGAGTTCAACCTATGATTGGTTGGTTGGTTGGTTGGTTTCTATCTCACCTTCCTCCTCAAAAAGGACCTCTCTTAACAGATTGCTCCTAAGTGTATTGCCTCAGTGTGGCTCACCTGGAAGAAAGGCCGCAATTGGTAGACTTTGAAGCTGAGCTCGGCCTAGCTCTGCCCAAGCTTCCTGTTCCTGCCCTAGTGGTAGCTGAGAGCTTTCTTTCTGAGCAGGATTCTTGGGCAGAGCCTGGCCGATTTCCCCTCACCCTCTTCTGTTTTTCACAGCATCTTAGACCTCCAAACTTTACACATATGCTGTGCCCTTTCGGTTAGCCTCATAAAAGTGCTGCGGCACTAATATTGACTTTGGATATTCACACCTTCCCACTTGACCTGTACTGAAGGTCTCAGCAGTGAGAGTCAAATGAGGAATGTTAGCAAACATGAGAAAGTAAGGAAAGCGTACCTTCTCAGAGGCTAATATGTGGTGGCTACAGCCAGCATGTCTTCTATGGCGGGGAGTAGCATCTGGAACATCTGCCTCAGGAAAAATGTATTCACTTCTCTCTTAATTCTTCTCTAGCTTATATTTTCAATTAGCAAAAGAACCAGCTCTACATTCCGTCCTTTGGACTCTTCCTCACACCAGTTTCTTACATGTTTCTCTGTCTTTTTATTCTAGTACTCATTCAGCCAACACCCACATCCTCTGAGTTAGAAACCCTTTCATCCCCCTACCTAGTATTAATTCTCTTCACCCCCCATGTGTTGCTTCTTCACTGTCCTTTCTTGCTTCCTTGCTTCCTGCCTGCCTGCGTGCTTGGTATTTGCTCAGCTCATGCAAGGTTTCCATGGCTTAAAACCCCCATTGCCTCTCTCTCCCCTGCCTTTTTCCTTTTCCTTCTCCAACCTTGTGGTCCTGCAGCCTCCCCCTGTGTTACATTAACCCACAGCTTGCAAATCACCATCTCTCTCCCCCCCCCAACTCTCTCAATTATCTGAAGAGTTTGGGGATACTGTGGAGGAAAGTACCACGAGGGATTGCCTAGATATGTCTTGTGTACATCCTAACCTCTCTTTAAGAAAGGGCTGTCACCTACTGGTTGAAGATGGCATTACACACAATGGACTAACTTTAACAAACTGTCCGAAATTTGTGCATGATGTAAGCACAGTAACCCTGAGATGCAACCTGGAAGAGAGACATACCATACGGTCTCTTTATATCTGTGTCAGGCTTCAGGTGTCTAGGTTTCAAAGTCTTGAAGCTCTGCTCCAGGGACAGACTGAGAGACACATTCTCTTTTATCCTGGAGAAATGGACTGAGAATTTTAGCTTAAAAGAGGGTAGAAATACTCAGAATAAATAAATAAAGAAATAAGCAAAGATGCAAACTAGCTGGGTGGTTGAGAAATCCTCAAGCATTTATACCATGCTGATATCGGCAGCTGAACGCCTCTTTTTTAGCTACACTGAACAGACCTGCATGTTTAATTTAGGAAGCAGCATGCTGTGCACATACCCTTTCAAGGTATCCCCAGCAATTAGGCTGGACTTGAGCAGAGAGAACCATATGTGCTGATTGAAAATGCGGTGGTTACCATCCACTCTTTCAACTAATTCTCCTTCCTGCGGGCCTGTAATTGCAGTAAAATTGAAAAGCTAACGCTCACCTTCTGGCAGAAGACGATGGTCAATAAAAGAATGTGGAGCTCCCCGATGGGAAAAAAACACCTGATTTGCTAGCCAAGAGGCCCATATAACAAATGCTTGGGCATCAGGTCCGCCTTTGTAGAACAGAGTAGAAATATGCCCTGAAGTTCAGCCTCCAAGCTCTTCTATTCATATTTGCCACTCATTGTGTTTCCTACATGCAAATGTGTGTGTGGATTAGGGATAAGCACATGTTCCCCCCTGTTCCTTTTTGGAACAAATTCCAGCTTACCTAGCAACATGTCTGAAATAAAGGCCAGAGCTGAAACAGGCACTGAGCGGGACCTTCCTGGCACAGTGGTTAAACTGCAGCAATGAAGTTAAGACTCTACTCACAACCCGTCAGGCTGAAGTAGCCAGCTCAAGGTTGACTCAGCCTTCCATCCTTCTGAGTTGGGTAAACTGTGTACACAGCTGGCTGGGGATTGGGGCAATATATAGCCTGCATAATTAAATTGTAATCTACCCAGTGTACTGCAGTACACCTTCCCTTGCTTTTGCTTTGTTTGCAAAGCTTAAAGTTACTTTATATTTTCCATATGTCAACATTACTGACATGTATATTGATAAAATGCAGTCAAGAATAATGCAACCATAAACAAACTACCCCCCCCCAAAAAAAACAAGCGCAGTTTTGACTGTATTCAACACACAATGGCAGACAGATCCAGGCCGTAACAAGCATATGCCAGTGGCAATTCTGTCAGGTGTCATTACTGTCTGTTACGATAACATTCCTGGTAGCATCACAGGTGAGCGGCTTTTTCCTGCACAAGTAAGGAAATTCAAGGATTTTGTTTCACCTGCATTTCAAAGCAAACTGGCTGTCGGCATCCATGTGGTTTCTAATGGAGCTGTCCTTGGTGATGTTCTTCTAGAGACACAAAAAATATGCACCCAAACACACAAAAGAACTTGATATATATATATTTTTTAAAAAATGGAGTTTCGGAATATCACCCCACCTCTCTTTTTAAATACTTTTGTAGCAGAAAAAATCAGTGGCAAAAGGAGGGGAAATATGTGTGTGTGTTGTATTAGTAGCCTATCCAATGAGTTCACAGAAAGTCTTCCTTCTCTCAATGGATGCTCAGAACAATCTTGTGAGATATGTCTGGTTAGGAGACCATGAATAGTCCAAAATCACCCAGAGTGACCAAGAGGAGTTGTGGCCAAGAAGAGGTTTGATCCCAAATGTCTTGGGTTGCAGACTAAGACTCTAGTCGCTATACCACATCGGTTCTCTTGCCCCTGGAAACTTTGCACTTTTCAATCTAAAATTAGATGTAAAAGCAAAAAATGTGCTGATTTCTATACCACCCCACAGGGCTTAAAGCACTCTCTGGGCATTTATAATTTAATTATGCAGGCTACAGATTGCCCCCACCCTCACAAGCTAGGCACTCAATTTATTGACCTAAGAAGGATGGAAGGGTGAGAGAACCTGGAGGACTAAACCCAGGTCTTGAGCAGTGTCTTGACTACAGTATGGCAGTTTAAACACTCTGCCATGAGGCCCCTTTTCCTGAAGTGTGAAAAGAACTGAAGGAAGGAAAACACACGCATTTCCTCAAGAATGTTCATATTTGCAAACCTAACTGGGGGTTTCAGGTGTAAGACAATGGCTGAGATCCTGTTGCTCAGGAAGCTGCATTACAACAGACCCATAGAATTGGTGGGGATTTGCTGGGTCAAGCTCTCCATAAGGACCATTGATTCAAATCATCCTAGTCCAGTCGTGACTAACTATGAAAAGCAACAGGATTCCATCCAATGCAGGACAACATTTTGATGTTTCCACTGTATGCAGGGGGAAAAAAAGCATGCTGATGAAAAATCACACACAAGATTGTTCGGCAATAGAGAAGATGCACACACTAGGACAATGCATAACGAAGTTAGAAATTAATTTATGCAACAAGTACAATAACACACAACTGCCTCATTTTCATTCACTTCTCAAGAGCATCACAAAATACCTCTCCCCTCTCATAGGGCAAAGAGAATACAGTATGGTTCCTCAAACTTGGCTACGAGTTTATATTTAGCATTCCTCACCCCACGACTGCAACCGTATGAAATTCTGCTGGGTCTTATCTGTTAGTGCCTTCTTTTTTTATATTTTGTTTGTCCCTATGAGTGCGGATACGGGAGGGTGGGGGGTGGTCAGGTCTGTTTATCTGGACAAGAAGGCATTGTGTGAAGCAGTTCCCAGGGCGTGAAATAATTGGCTTCTGTGGATTATTGTCCCATTTTTCCTAATTTATTTCCATACCGACCCACAATTTTCAAACATATGGCTCACGTTGCAATTCTCTGATCTGTGCAGGCACACACATGGGAGATGCTGTTTTCAGCGTTTTATTTTTATTTTTTTTAATGAAAACATAAAACCCTGATACCCTGCCATTCCCTTTAAAATAATAATTATATCTGAAATTGAAAGGTGACGGGAAACTGAATGAACAACTTGTGGCATAGAAAAAAAAATCAACTTTTATTTACTTGGAATGTAACTGATAGGTGGGCTCATGCACAGAGTTAGTAGGCCCAGCTCCTAGAAGGGAAACCGGTCCACTATCTCTGAGGATAGTGGCGGTGGCAGAGGCAGGATCAGGTGGGGAGATGATGGCGGCAATGGGAAGGGGGCGGGCAATCCCGCCTCAGCACAAACTCAACAAATTGCAAACCAGTTCATTTTGGGTTCATGGGGGTTCGAGATTCATAGGTAGCCATGAATCACAGACCATCAGGAGTAGAGATGGGAGTATTTGTATTCACATACAAATATGAGAATGGCTGATGGTCGGATTCCAAAGGATCTCCTGTATGGAGAATTAGTGAAGGGAAATCGCCCCAGAGAGAGAGAACTCTGCTGTGATACAAGGATATCTGCAAGCAGGATCTGAAGGCCTTGGGAATGGACCTAAACAGAATGGAAACCCTGACCTCTGAGCATTCAGCCTGGAGGCAGGCGTTGCATCATGGCCTCTCCCAATTTGAAGAGACCCTTGTTCAGCAGGCCGAGGCCAAGAGGCTGTCCCGAAAGCAGCAAAATCAGGGAGCTGGACAGGGGACAGATTGTATTTGTCTTCAGGGTGGAAGGGATGGTCACTCTTGAATTGGCCTCTCTCAGCCACACTAGGCACTGTTCCAAGTCCTCCATACAGAGCACGTTACCATAGTCTTTCGAGACTGAAGGATGCCTAATGAATTAATACAAATAGGAATACCTCCCCCACAGGTAGAGATAACAAGGGTCCAGCCCCAGGGAGCTCATGGTGGATTAGCCATTCTTCGACTTGGCAGAGAGGCTCATCATCCCACCTTCTACCAGGAGCGGCTAATCCACCATGAGCTCCAGAGTGATAGGAAGGGAGTGAGGAGCCCGTGGCAATAGCGGAACGGTGAGTGGACAGTCTGGCCTTGGTTCTTTGATTCATACCCATTTCTAGTGCACATATTTAAAGCAAAAGGCATACATCCTTCATGTGCTCAGAAACTGGAAATGCTATTTTCCCCTTCCCACTGCTTCTAGAATCCAAGCAACAACATGGCTGCAGGAGTTGTGATCCCTCCCAACAACATAACTGTGAAAGCTAGGCAAATGAACATTTTGGGCAGACTTTACCACCTGTTGAATATAATGTCCTTAGCAAAGTTAGAGTTGAGCTACGGAGCAGCCCAGGAAATAATTTTCAGGGAAGCTGGAATCGTAAGGCTGTGCGAGTGTCCACATTTACACTCCGATACCATTTCCAAAAGCATCTGATAAAAATCAGCCATCAGGTTGAAAAAAGGAAAGTGAAAGTGTTTTGGCTTCATTACAGCCTTATCTTCCAAGGTCGTCAGTTTCATTCCAACACATTTTGCTTACAAGGAGAAAGAGGAGGCCTTTCTCCCGGTGGTTCCTTGCAGAAAGCACTTAAATTTCAATATATTTTGGTGGGTGCACCCTGTCCTCCTTCAAAAGCATATCTTTTACATTAACACACAGATGTCATTTTGAAATATTAGCACACTGGTATGTATAAGGAAATACATTATAAAACCAAACCAGACCATGATTCACAACAGGCTATTATCACATCATAAGCTACTTCTAGCCCCACAATGCTCTCTCATTTTCCCCCAGACTTTGCCACTCACAGACTGAATGTTTAAAAGGGAAGGTCCCAAAACATGAAAGAAATGTAGTTCATGGGAATTTCTAAAACACAAATCATTCGTGTTTACAAATCAGGCTTATCCAAATCTTTCATGCTTCCTTCACGTGACTTTTAAATGCCCTTTGACTGCCATTTGTCTGTCAAATTGCCTGACAATGTTTTCATCCAATAGTGTCACAGGGGCAGTCCCTAGCCAGCCAATCAGAACTCCAGGAGCAAGAATTTTGAATCTGTAAAATGGCCTGGAACTCAGCAACAACTGCTCTTTTTTGCTTTTGTTGTTCTTTATAGGATTAATGTGTGCTGAGTTCCTGGTGCCCTCAATCTTGGATCGCTCCCTGCCTCCTGCTTTATGTACCTCAATTTGAATCTTTTCCTGGTGATGGTCTTTCTTCCTCATGTACTGTTGCCTGCTTTTGAAATAGACTGCATTTCTGCCTCCTTGCCTCTGCCCTTTTTTGGGGGAGTAATTTTTAAAGGTCCTTTCGGGCTGTTTTCTAGAGTACAAAAAAACTCCATAAGAATAATAAATAAGAATAGAAAACCCAAAGACATGTCTCCCTTTCATGTAAAACGAAAGAACTGGTATGTGAAAAATAGGAAAAATAAATAAAACTAAAGAGGCACAGACTCCCCCCCCCAAAAAAAAAACCAACCCCAAAGAAAATAAAGAAAAGAATGTCCCCAACTCTTTTATCATCTCTTCCAGAACTTTTCCTAGTTCTCAGTGTGAAGCTGATCCAAAGGAGCAGCAACTCTCCTGCAATGATTTCTGGGATGAAGGGGAGATGTACACCCCAGCCCCCTTAAGCACTTTTGAGTTCTGGGGAAACTTCCCCTTAGGATATATGAGAGACTTCATATTGCTTTTCCTGTATGGTTCAAGATGAACCAGTTTAGGTAGCTGGAGGGATTCCTTTCTTCCTACAAGACCCACACTTGCTGCTCTGCCTCTCCTAATGGGATTATTTTAAGAGTCTTATTCTGGAGCATCGTTCAAAGCATGGAGGAATTACATCTGTGCCTCAAGAGCATAAATGTCTTAAATGAATTACATCTCTTAAAAGAAAATAGCACTAGATGCTGTTTTGATCTCCATTAATGCCCAGTTTAAAACAGTGTACTGTATAAGATTATCATAAAGTGCAAAAATGGTCTGGAAACTCTCTCTCTCTCTCTGTCTCTCCCTCTCTCTTCTGGTCTCCTTTTCCTCCTCCCCTCATCCAGTCAGTGGCCACATTTGCATTTACACTTTTGATCAATACCATGATACTACTGCAGTGGGAAACTGAGAAGGAGGCAGCAGCATGTGATTCTATTTAAACAAGTATATCGCAGGTATTAGATTTGCAATAATCTGGAATGGATCAAGATTGACTGTGGGGGTTTCTTTTCCTCCTCTCTTCAATATGATATCTCTTCAATTTAACCTCAAGGAGGTAGAGGCAAAGTCTCCAACCACTCTACAAAAAAGCAAAGTGCTGCCCCCTACCATTGCTGCTGCTTCAACACATTGTGCAATATCCCTCACTCTCATGCATATGTAAGTCCCTCCTCCATGCTGGCCAGATAACGCAGTGGTTTAGGTATTGGGCTGTGGTGGCAGAAGTTGGGAGCTGGATTCCCCTCTGTGCCTCCTGAACAGGGGCTGGATTCTATGATCCATTGGGTCTATTCCAGCTGTGCAGTTCCCAGATGAGGCAGATGCTGATTCAAAAGTATCAGGCACAATCAATCAAAATTATAAAAACGTTGACTGGTATTATATAACAGATACAAGTTTTAACTAAAAGCCTTGGTATCTGTTAAATATTGATGTGATATATATGTTCTTCCTAATTTTTTTATAGCTCTGATGAGGTTATTTCTGAAATCTGCAACTCTTTATAATACTGTGAGAAATTACTTGATATTGTTCCCAAAGGCCCAATGACAATGAGGACCACTAAGGTATGTTTCATCCACATGCGAGATATTTCGATTGCCAGATCTCTGTATTTTGTTAGTTTTTCCAATTCTTTATTTTCAACTCTGGCATCCCCCGGAATTTCAGTGTCAATGATCACTCTTCATTCTATTACTACTATGTCTGGTATGTTATGTTTGAGGTGTCTCTCAGTTTGGATCTAGAAATTCCACAAGATTGTGACTTTGACATTTTCTGACACCTTCTCTCCCTGATGTTCCCAAGGGGGGAGGCTGGCAAGTTATAGATTTTGCATAATGATCAGTGCACTATTTTTGCTATATCATCATCATCATCATCGTCGTCGTTGTTGTTGTTCTTGTTGTTGTTGTTACTACTACTACTACTACTACTACTACTACTACTACTACTACTACTACTATTATTATTATTATTATTATTATTATTATTATTATTATTATTATTATTATTATTATTATTATTGGATGGCGAGACATCTCTCTGTATGCTGCCAAAGAAAAGAGAAGGGGTAAATGGCATTTTGATGAAGAAGAGGACGCTCATGACCCGGGTGTTATGGGAAGGATGTCTTGGGAAATTGCCTGCTAGATGCCCTGTTTAAAACAGGCATGAGGGCGGCTGGGGATCAGTGACTCCAATTTTGAAGAAATAGTGAAGCTACTCTGGGCTCTCATGTAAATTTGACATGAGCTGTCTAAGGTGCTGAACCTATTTAATGAGTAGGATTCCGCATTTTGGTCAGCTCCTGTAAAGTTCAGATTAAGCCTGGGAATGAGTATCTGTCAGTCTGCTTTCCTTTCCATAATATTTGCATGCATTTTTTTAAAAAAAAATAAAATCTCTGTGAAAATTGGTACCTCCTGTTGTAGACATTTGCTCCAGTGTATGCATTTTTTCCCAAGCTCCCTTCTGTATTTTCCATTTTGAACGCTATCTTCCCTAATGTATACATTTTATGCAACTTCCCTTAAAGTATATATTTTGCATACATCTTAAAAATGGAGAATTTCATAGCAAAATCCAGACAGGTGGTGGTGGGGAACAAAGAATAATTTTCTTACAGCTGGCACAGTCATTCAAGAAGTGAAAATAAGATCAGCTCATGTTAAAACATGAGATGAAACATGATTTTCACACCCATCTCTAGCTGTCCAGTCACATGACAGGCTAACTATATGAGGTGGTGACCCCAAGATTCGTATTCACTGTTGTTATCATCTGCCTAACCGTACTTTGTGCACCCTGTTTCATCCTTCATTTCTGTACATCCCTACACATGCTCTTCTTCCTCAAAGATGTTTCTCCAACCTCATCAAACATTCTGTGTGTTTGGAGGGGGGGGAACCCCAAACCCTTCTACATCCAGAGTGGCAGGCTTCATTTTGCAACAGTAACATTGCACAAGGGGATAAAAACTAATCATAACTAGAAACTGAAGTGTTCAGTCCGACACTGGCTGACTGCCTAACAAAGCACTGAGTGTGAATTATCAACTGCAACAATTATTCCCTGTAGTGTCCTGTTGGTTAATGAGAGTTCTCAGGTTAATTACAAGCCTACAGAGTGTTGATGTGCTCAGAGCTCTCATTTTGCTCCTCTCCTTATTCCCTCCCCTGTTCAAAAAGTGTAATCTCTTTGAGTGATGTGGGACTCAAAGCCAGCTTGTTCTGAAGATCAGATCGGTATGATTTTTCTGCCACAACAACAACAAAAATCCATATCTAGGACAGGGCGGGGAAAGGAAGGATGGTTAAAGCAAAGAAGGATGAAAAAAAATCTAAAGTGTTCTGATAAAAGGGTAACCTACAAAAAGAAAATCAGACAAAACATGAGCCATAACCTAAGGGGAGGTGAAAATGGGGAAAGTTTACATTATTAAGGGAAGTTCTATGCCTAGAATGGGAATGTGACTAAAGGCAGTTCATATAGAAGAAGCCTCCAATGGATTAGGTCCAGACTGTGCCTAAATCCAGTTGTTGGTCCAAAATAGAGTAGACTCATTGAATTACTTCAGTTCTTCAAAACCCCTCTAGTTTATTAATTTGGACTATTGTGCATATGTGATTCAAAATGCCAGAAAATGCCCATATTGCCAGCAGGAAAAATAATGCCAAGCTTTACCTAGCAAAAGGCATCTTGCATGTTGACAACACCAGTGGCAGCAGTCAAGATGGTCTACAAGATACCCTCGTGTGTTCACTACCATCCACACAGGAACACCAAGCAAAGGAAAATCGCAAAAGCTGACTCCTTTTTTCATCAATTCTTTTTTCATCACTTCTCACCCAGACACAAAGCGGTTTTCAATAGCTGAAAAGGTCAAGCCTTCGTTCTAAGCCTAGCACAAGCCACTTTGTTGCCTGAAAGAGGAAAAGGAAATGGCAACTACCCAGTTCAAAGTTCAAAATAGAAGTATGCAGGTCCATATTTCTTGAACTACAACTCCCAGAAGTCTCTAGGCAGCATAACATCCAAAACCCTGTATCTGTATACCACTAGTTCAGAGAATCCATAGCCAGTCTGCCTAATTTTGGCATATGAGGTAGAAAACCTTAGAAGTATCTCTCCAAAAAATCTAACTGTAGCAAGGATTTACTATGCTTGTCAGAACCAAGTTGAATGTAGTGACTTCCAGTTCAGTCAAAGTTGAATCAGGCTGTTTTCCAAATCACAAAACCAGGCTCCAAAATGAATCTTATGGTCAGTGAAAAAGCATGATTTAACTGTGTTTTAATATTGATCTTAGTCACCATTTTAATATAGTACTTGTTTAATGCTTTTTAAAATATTTGTATCCTTACTGCTTTAGCTTTTAAATACTATTTTAGTGATGTAAGCCACCTTGAGTCCTTTTGGGGGGAAAGGCGGCATAGAAATATTTCAAATAAATAAATAAAATAAGTTCCATTCGTAAAAGCTACCCAGTGTGTACAGGGGAATGTGTGGGGGTGTTTGTAAGAGTGATATTTCTGTATGTCCTACAAAAAACAAACAAACCCATACATGGTTTTCACCAAAGTGAAGAGAATTGAACTAATCTCCTACCTTTGAGAAACTCTTCTCACTCATACAGGCAGAATTGTCTAATTTCCAATCTATTCAGCCACAAACTCCATTTTGAAAATACCTTGTGGTACTAGACTAATTCCTGTGTAATAATACCATTAACACAGACCACACCATTGAAAACCAGGGCCTAGTTCACATTAACACAAAGTTTACAGGAAAGTTTAAGAGCCAGCCTGTCCATTGCCAATTGCAAAAGTGAGGGCTCATAAAGCTAACCTTGCAAACCATTTTTTAAACAAGGCAATAATTTTAAGCCAATTGATGCACGTTCATCTAAGGCCCTCGCCTAGCTGCTCTGACAACATTTCAGAGGGACTCGGCCAGGTATGTGACATGAATGGGGGAATTTGTTCAAAGTTATGTGCTCAGGATGTGATATATTCCCTTGATGATGAAACAACATATACACGGCTCCATGCAGTCGTTTGGAAACTGCAAAACACCCAGGAAATGCTCCTTTGGCAACATTCTTTAAAACATCGCCTACACTTTGAAATATTAATTCCTTGTTATAGTGCATGAGCCTGTGTGGTTCAGTGGATAGAGTGATAGACGAGGACTCAGGAGACCTGGGTTCAGATTCTTGATCAGCCATACAAACTCACTGGGGATGGCAATGAGAAAACCATTACTTAAATCTCTCACATACCTCAAAACTCCTACTAGGAACTCTGTAAGTCAGATATAATTTGATGGTGCTTAACACACACACACACACACACACACACACACTACTGCAGAATGATTTATATTTTGATTTTGTAAATTACAAGGTAAGGTAAAGGTTCCCCTTGACATTTAGTCCAGTCGTGTCCGACTCTAGGGTGCGGTACTCATCCCCGTTTCCAAGCCGTAGAGCCAGCATTTTGTCCATAGACAGTTTCCGTGGTCACGTGGCCAGCGCGACTAGACATGGAATGCTGTGACCTTCCCACCAAAGTGGTACCTATTTATCTACTCGCATTTGCATGCTTTCGAACTGCTAGGTTGGCAGGAGCACAGTCCCAGAGCGCCCCCAGATGATGGGAATTGTAAATTACATATCAGTATTCTATGCCTTTTCATGAGAAGAGAAGACTCCTTGGAAAAGACCCTGATGTTGGGAAAGTGTGAAGGCAAGAGGAGAAGGGGACGAGAGGATGAGATGGTTGGACAGTGTCATCGAAGCAACCAACATGACTTTGACCCAACTCCGGGAGGCAGTGGAAGACAGGAGGGCCTGGTGTGCTCTGATTTATGGGGTCATGAAGAGTCGGATACGACTTAACGACTAAACAACAAACAATTCTATGCCTAGAAAATACTGATAAGGGTCTCTGTAAGTCAGAATCAACCTAATTGCATGTAATTATTATTTATTGCATATATTTGATAGTCATAGCTAGATCTTGTATGATTTTAAAAAAACACCCCAAGAGTTTCTCTTTACACAAGACCTGAATTTTGTCTTCTCACTGCTATAGTTAACAGTACTTTACAGTCAAAGTTAATAGCCACGAGGGAGCCAACGTTAATATAAATGGCATAATGAATATTGATGAGTCAATCTGATATGCTCATCCAGATGTTTTGTTTTAATGTCTGTCCAGGCACTGTTTTGAAAAATATAATTTCTCTTAATAACTTTTTTTTTTTGGCAAAATGCATGTGGGCCATAAACCTATTCCAGAGATCATTCAATTAATAAAATGCTAGCAGAAAAACAAATCTCATTGGGCCGATTGCTCCTAGCTGAGATGCCCTGAAACATAATTAAATCGTGGAAAACAAAAGGTGCCAGAAACCATTCCTAAAATGTGAACAGACGCTACCTGATTTCTAGTCATAAAGCAGTTAATTTGGTTGGGTGTTCTTTCCAAAACAAACAAACAAACAAACTATAGTTTTGCAGAACACGGAAAGTTACTTTTAAGATTAATTAGTAACTATTACTGTTCCAAAGCCCAAAAAGTAGGGAGTTAGCCATTCCTGCATCAGTCTCAACAACCAAGATGTTATGTTTCTCTTTCTCAGAAGTAACAAAAGGAACTAGTTTCAGCTATTTTTTAAAAAAAGAAAAAAAATCATAAACAAGATCTTCATCCCCTTCTGAGCTGCCCTTATTTTTTGTAGATTTAAAATCTTTTAGGTTTGCCCTACAAACCTAACTGAATAATGAATTCTAGCAAGATTTGACTGTTTTGTATAAATTCTTTGCTCTACACGTGCACTGAAAACACCATTTTGAAGTGTTAACAAAGCTGCAGCTAAACAATGCAAACTAATTCAGATTTACTTGGAAGTAAATCCTATTGTGTTCTTACTCTTAGATGTAAATTTCTTTGTTACATATACATATAGTCTGCCTCTTCTCCGAATATTTTATTTACTTTTATGTAAACAGGCTGATTTTTCACTAGAAAGCATGTATCCAGAGATATTTTGTGTGGAGAGAGGGATGCAGTGATTATAAGACACTTGAACAGCTCTCCTATATCCATATACCTGGCAGTAAGCTCATTTGATGTAGAGGGTCTTAATATTCATAGAATTTCATAGGACTGCAGAGTTAGATTTTTTAAACTAGGGATGTGCTTCAGATTCTGAGTTTACTGGAACACAAAGAGAAGTGGAGATTTGTCAGTTCCCAGACTAATCCAAAGCGAATTGATAAAGTCTCAAGTGGTGCTCAGGTTAAGTGGGGGCTCTATGAAGTGCCTAATATTGCTTCAGTGCTTAGAGATTTAAAAAGCTGGAATTAAAAAAAATGTCCAGCAACACCTAGGCATCAGTAAGAGTCACTCAGAAGATGAAAGTAACACTGTAACAAAACCGGGAAGCCCAAAGGAATTGGAGACTAAAAGCCCAAGTGCTAATGAAAAGCCAGCACTCTGCTGGAAATCCCAGTCGTGGAGCCATTGGGAGGCTTTTACATTGTTCTCTCCCAGTCATTGCATCTTGGCAGGCCAAGGATAGGGTCTACATTGCAGAATCTTTTCATCTTTTCTTTTAAGTAGCTGCAGATCTCATTCTGCTTTACATGTTTAATTCCAACCAACCAAGCGCCTGTGTGAATCAATGTTCCATGGATGTCTTGAGTCCCTCAAGTGGGATTTGAATGGGCTAGATCACATTAGCATTGGCAATAAGACCTGGGTTTTCCCACCTCCCTTTTTGTACTTTGCTTTTTGAAAAAGGCCTGCTGCTTCTTTTGATTTTTTCACCTCTCTGCCGTCTTCTTCTTCTTCTTCTTCTTCTTCTTCTTCTTCTTCTTCTTCTTCTTCTTCTTCTTCTTCTTCTTCTTCTTCTTCTTCTTCTTCTTCTTCTTCTTCTTCTTCTTCTTCTTCTTCTTCTTCTTCTTCTTCTTTTTGCTGTGTGTTCATTTATTACACTTAGGGTGGTGGCAAATGTGACACACAGCAACAATCTGCTGCTCTTTCCTCTGGAGCACTGAAGCTACTAATGGGATGGGTTTGGAAAGAATTTGGCGGATTCACATATTCCTTACATGTCCTTAGTTAGGAGGATGCTGAGAACCCCATACTTCTGTAAACATTTCAGTTTGTTTGTTCTTTATCATTTAAAGAATGAAATTCCACTGTTTTCTGCCTTGAATGCATGAAGTTAAGCTTCGCACCAGGTACAAAAACTTCAACCTTTTCAAACATTTCACTCAAATCCTCCATCCTTCTCCCTTCAAGTGGTTGAAGAAAGTTTGGCAGCAATAGCTCAGGCATTGATTTACCACCTCAATGAGAACTAGATCCATATCAGCACCTGCTACCAGAACCATACCATAAGGGGAAAAAAAAAGAAAGTGTTCAGCATTGAAAGCCTCAAAAGATTTTGCCTGAATTTGTCGCTAAGCTTAGAGTGGGTGTATAACATTACTGGAGATCCAGAAAATCATATAATCCGCTTTCATTCAGGTCTGAGCTGCCCAGATGACTAAACCTGCAGCTAGTTTATGCTGGAAGATATTGAGCATGCTTTAACTATTCTCCCTGACAGTTGCCTGGAGCTCTTTCGAAGATTTGTGCAGACACTCATATAATTGGGATTTGTGCATGGCACACTGCTTATTCTGTAACATGAAACGCCTTCTCCCAAATCCATCATTCCTAACATTCTTAAGTTTTCATTAAACACATTCAGAAAAGATGGCTTTACAATGTTCTATAAGGTTAAGAATAAATGAACCATTTTAATTCATTTTGTTAACACTGCTACCTGCTCACCCCGCATTCCAAGACAGCTGATTTTATATCACACCACATTAAGTGCTGAATATTTCTTCCTTGGAAGAACATCTGCTAGCCAAAATTCCTTTTGTACATCCTTCTCAGCATCTATAGGGGGAAAAAGTGATAAGCCAAATTCCATGACCTCTTACGCCATTTATACACCACAAACCAGCCTTCCCAGCTCTGGCGTCTTCCAGAAGTTAGACTACAACTCCCATGGCATCCAGACAGACTGGGCTGCTGTTTGCAGATGCTCAACACAACTGGAGGGTGCCAGATCTTGAGAACCCCAAAAAAGTGTCCGAAACAAATAATGCATGTGGATAGTTGTTCTCTCCTTTCTAGGAAACTGGCATTCCGTGTCCTACTGACTCAGCTCAGGGTTGAGTCCAGGAGCACCCCCAAACTGTGGACCTGATTTTTTTCCAAAGTGTAGGGCTGAATTCCAGTCCCCTGATTTGCCTTGTGACTGGACCAGCAGCTCTGCCTTTTCTGGATTAAGTTTCAGTTTGTTAGCCCTTATCCAGTTCATCACTGACAACAGACACCATCAGAATTTGTAGCAATTGATATTCTTAATCTTCATTCTTTATTCAAAGTCAAACCAGATATTAAAGAAACAATGTATTTCAACAGATTAACCTGTATTCCCTCCCATAATTGGATCTCCTCAGAAATGTGTGGCTTGCCAGTCAAGACTACATTTACCTTCCAGTGAACAATTCCAAAACAAAGGCTCAAATTATCCTGTGACATTTTGCTGGCATATGCCTTAAGGTAAGACCTCTGTAGACATTATCTCTTGGTTGTGTAGATCAACGTACAATTGAAAATGTCTATGGTGATTTTTGAACTTCGGACAATTGGCCTCCAACTGTTACACCATTTTGTGTAGCTATAAAAGAGGGTTTGGGCAAAGCACACTAGATGCAAGATATGCAAAAGAGGACAATCATGTATGATAACAAACGGATGACTCATATCACTTGAAGGAGCAACTCCTCTAAGAACATAACAAGCATCATCTTGTTTCATTCCTAATACTTCCTGAAAAACATTGACCTTCATGAGCCCAGGGCATTCTGACATCACAACACATTGAAATCTGACTGCTATTATAATTGGTTTGCTACAAGACATAAATCTAATGTTCTAGAGCACTGCTACTATGACCACTAAAAAGGAAGCCCTAAAACTGTTCACAGGCAATTGATTAAGGTATTTTCGAAGCACTGCATTTTAAAGTATCCACAGCAAAGATGGGTAGGCAGCTGAAAATGGAAAGTGTAATTGCAACCAACAGCTCTTTGAAAGCACGTGTATCTCATACAGCATTTGATTATTTCCACCCGGGAGGGGAGATGCCTGTTCGTTGCTATATAATCTGTAAAATGGACGTAAAACAGAAACCCCCACTTTTTTAAAAGAACAGTTTTAAAGTTCAACATACAGTATTGTTCACTCATACAAAGGACTCCACTTACAATGTTGATGAAATTTGTCTCAGATTTCCAAATATGAGAGCAATTAAATATAAGACACACTCTCACTCTCTCTGTGTGTGTGCATGCGTGTGCGTGTGTGTGTGTGTGTGATGTTATATCTTATTTAAATAATGACCCAACTAGGATTTTAAAGATATTCAAGCAAGATATTTAAGGTTTTACTCTTCCCCTATGAGTGTCCATGGAGAAGGAAACCCAGGTTCTGCCCCTGTATCCACTATGCCAGTGGTTCCACACCTTGGATCACCCAGATGTTCTATGACCAAAACTCCCAGAAGCCTTCACCACTAGGGTGCTGCCCAAGGTTTGGGGAAGTTGTAGTCCAAGAACACCTGGGTTATCCACGGCTGGAAACCACTGCACGACATCAACCTGAGCACAGCTTGCACTTAAAGACTGCACTGATGAAGCACATTTCTTCTTCTTTTTTTTTCACACAGAAGATCCAAAGGTCCTTTCTGTGGGCATTTCCAGATAAGGCTAAGAAGGCCTTGTATGTGAAGTCTCAAAGAGCAGGTGATGTCATGGTATTGACCGAGGACGGACTATGGCCTTGTATGTATTGTTGGATTGTAGCTTCCATGAGTCCTCACCACTGAGGACTATCTAGGATTGATGGAAAGCCCTTCACATCTTAGAGGGTGGGAGGTTAGCCTAACCCTAAAATGGATAAATGCAGAGCTAAGGCCATGACTCAGAATAAGACTGCTAAGCTTCCTATGCTTCTAAAGCTTCTTCCATACGCCACGTTACCAATGCATACTGAAGTGATACTCAGAGTGGTGTTTGTATCAGTAGACATCCCTCCTCTTCCACTCGACAGCATTTCATAGATGGTCATATCATAAAAAATTAAAAAGAAAATCCTTTTTAAAATGTGCCTTACTATACTTGAAGGTCTCTAAAGGCTTCTTTGTCAAGGCTGGTTTCGTAGCCCGTACAGTTTGTGAAAAAGCTTTTAAAGATGTTATGGTTGATTGGAGAAAGGTAGCTATCATCATGCGTGTGCAGAAAGCCTACATAAAAACGCTAATGAAACTTTAATGCAAACAAGCCAAAAAAAGAAAGAAAGAAAAGGCCCACATGGTGCGACAAATTCATAAAACAATCCTGGGAAAGACCTCGATCCAGCCAAGTAACAAGAGGCCAATGAGTGTATCCAACGGCCAGCATCTGGTTGTTTGTTCCACTCACTCTTGTTGCATGAGATGTCTGACCGTTTTCAAGTTTGCACAAGGAAGTATTCAGAAGGATCTCCTTGCACGAACTCAGATGCTGTGTAACTACTTGTGCAACTGAGTGGAAAGAAGGAACGGGATTGTGTTCCATGAGTGTGATATAGTTGCACTGTGTTCCAAACAATAGTGGCTGATAATACAGGAGCTGTGTTCATATCATCAAGAAGGAAATCAGAAGGAACATCCATCTTCTGTCCATCCCTGTTGTTCTTCCATTAGAACTCAGGTGGGGAATATCTATAACGGAAACTCCAGCAGGTCCAGAGCACAGCAGCCAGATTACCAAGCGTTGTTAAGAAACATCAACACATTTCTCCCACCCTGGCCACCGTGCACTGCTTACCCATCCGTTTCAGTGCCAGCGTCAAAGTGATGGTGTTAACTTATAAAGCCCTAAATGGTTTAAATCCTTGACACCTGATGGAACGCCTCCTCCCAATGAGATCTGCCTGTCTCACTCGATCTTCCCAGGCTGGGGGGGGGGGGTTTGAGAGTTTTGACGCCAAGAGAGGCCCAGAAAGAGAGAACCAGAAACAATGCCTTCTTGGTGGTTGCTCCTCTGCTCTGGAAGAAGCTCCCGCCTAAAATCCGCCTGGTCCCTTCACTGGGTATTTTTAAGCGACTGTTCAAAACATGGCTTTTCCGACAGGCCTTCCCAGACCTTACAACATCTTAATTACAACACCTTATTACAGTAAGTGGTCTCAACATCAATCCTGTTGTCTTGCTCTATATTATATTATTTTAACTGTTTTATTTAAGTTGTTGGTTGTTTTATTTTTATTTTATATTATGTTCATTGTTGAAAAAGTGTATGTTTTATTTGTTTAACATGTAAACCACCCAGAGTACCCTAGTAGCCAGATGGGCAGTACAGAAGCTGAATGAATGAATGAATGAATGAATGAATGAATGAATGAATGAATCTGCCATCCAGAAGCTTTGCCAATAACTTCCAGGTTTCTTGACCATGACCCCTGGTGAACACAGGTTTTTGGGAGGTGAAGTCCTTAACATTTGGAGGGCCAAGAGTTCCTTTTAGTAGACTGACTCATGGATGGAGGTAAATGCTAGAGAGTAGAACCTGTGATTCAACAGGTTCACTTTCTTAAAATATGTGCTATGTTTGTATACTGCAGTACAAAAGAGTTCATCCTATAACCGAATTCCATTCAGCCAAATCTGGATAGGAATTCCAGGCTACATTTACAGAGAAAATGGGTAAGTTTTGATTCTTATCCAAAACTGACTCATAGGCTGAAAGGCACAGACTCATAGGCTGGAACTTATATAGGTACTGACTCACCCAACCCCCTCTGATTCAATGGGCCTTCTGTATTTTAGTCAAAATATTGGCTGCACTTTAAATGGTTTAAAAATCTTTTACAAAGAGCTGTATTTCACTCACAGCGGCTTTTTAAAAAATTCCTCCTCCTGTCAGAAGTTCTGGATTTTGTAATCTACAATATCTTTTAAGCTCTTATGCTGATATATGTCTGTTGAATGCATCCGTTTCTCATATTCTGTGATATTAGCAAGAACTTTAGCTTGGGGGTATTTCACAGCTCCACCTTTTAGAACCTAAGTGTTTAAGAAAGCACAAAACTCTCTATTATATTTATCTGCAGTGTGGTTTCCTGCAGTCATTCAAGGTGCTCTTTCAAGGTATAAAACACTACATTTCAACTGCTAAAAGCTTGTCTTTTGGGGGTTTTTTTTCTAATGGCCAATGCAGGTTTAGAAAAACAAATGGAGTTATTATTTTTTAAAAAGCCATGGAAGGTATAAACACAGGGGAAAACACACACACACACACACACACACACACACACACACACACACACAGAGAGAGAGAGAGAGAGAGAGAGAACAATTCTCAGTGCTTCAAATGCAGTGAAGACACAATTAAACTAAATTAGAATGTTAGTCTAAAAATATACCCTGTTTCCCTGAAAATAAGACCTAACCTGAAAATAAGCCCTAGTATGATTTTTCAAGATGCTTGTAATATAAGCCCTAACCCAAAAACAAGCCCTATTTAAGTGAAACTCTACCCTCCACCCTTGTGCAGCAAACGGTAGAAGAGAGCATGACTGTATTTGAATAAATGTAGATTGTTGTACATGAAAAAAAATAAAGCATCCCCTGAAAATAAGCCCTAATGCATTTTTGGAGCAAAAATTAATATAAGACCCTGTCTTATTTTGGGGGAAACAGGCTAATTAGCACTATATCAAAATATAGGCAGCTACAGAGAAAATAAGTTAAGAAATCCCACATTACAGAAAAACAAAACAAAGTTCAAAGTAATAATTTCACTCCAGGACAGTTTTATGAACATTAGGTTCCCCAAGCAGAAGTAGCAGAAAAAATGTGCTAGAGCAGTTGTTTCTGATTTTGGGTAATCCTGGTGTTCTTGGACTGCAGTTCCCAGAAGCCTTCACCAGCCACTGTGCTGGCTGGGGTTTCTGGGAGTTGCAGTCCAAGAACCCCTGGGTTAACCAAGGTTGGGAATCTCTGTGGTAGAGCAGGAACAGCTACAGCGTGGAGTCAGTATTGCTCTTTTTCTGACATGCATACACTTTTGCATCTATATAATCCTTTCTCCGTGTAACAGATGAATGAGTGGAGAGATGATTGACAGTGGATTGGAAACATGAGATACAAACACATGCATACACTATATCATGAGTGTCATGTTATCAGTTAGGTGGGGGATATGAACACAGAAGCAACCCTAGATTCCTAAGTGTTCTTGGATTAAAACTCCCAGAAGCCTTCATCACTAGCTGTACTGACCAGGATTTCTGGGAACTGTAGTTCAAGAACATCTGGGGACCCAAGGTTGGGAACCACTGTTTCAGGACATGATGGTTTCTAGATGTTTTCTATGCTGATTATGCTTGGGCCGCTGCTGAGCCGAACTTCAACAGTGTGGCTCGCCTTTGCCTCCCTCCCCAGATAGCGTGGTATCATGAGATTAGCATAGGATGAGAGGTGGGAACGTTAAGTTATTTAAGAGCTGTTCCCCCCTCCTCTTCCTTTTCTGGCACCCACTCGCCCGCCCTTTATTCTAGTGTGAGTTTATCTGGTTGCCTATGGGGCCGGATAGGAATTTTTGACCTGTATCCTCACTGGCATTTGGGTGCAGAGATTTTTCACCTATCCTATACTGGAACAGGTGCGCTGGCATGTTTAAAGGTGGAAAATTGGTCACACTGGTGGATAGTGTGGATATAACAAGTTTTGTTGGTGAGCCCCATTGCAAACTTGGGTAATCTATAGCCCATCTGACCTCCCAGCACTGCAGATCGTGCGATTACTGTGCTTGGGGGGGAAAGATGCACGGTGGCCACAACCGGGCCAACAGTCAACAAGGAGAAGTTGGCTTGAGGCCCGGAGGTGGTTAAATTGGGGCCGGCCGGGTTCTTGCAGTCCTTAAGACCACAAGAACATGGGGCCAGGGACTCAGCCATTTGTTGCTTAAGGGATCCTTTGAGACCTCAGTGCTTAAACTTGATTCCCCCCTTTGCCAAAGGATGGCAATGTTGATTATGTTTAATAAAGTGTGGCCCGTGATTTACCCATCATTCTTGTCTCATGTCTTCATTCCGGAGTTGGGAGGGCAAAGGCCAAGGGTGTGCGTGAGAGAGAGCCCAAATTTGTCACTGCTTTTCTCCAGGTGAAGAGAAAATATCCAAAGCTTGTTTAGGAGTGGGATTCAGCATTATTGGTGGAAGTAGTATGGGATCTCTTAAGGGTTATGCAATGGGGTAATACTGCAAGTTATAGTAACCACCCAGTGATCTAGGTGGTTCCAAGTTTATAGCACCAAATTAAGACTTGGGTGTTTAACCAAGCTTTTGGGTCTTATTGATCATAGATCTATATTAGTTTACCCATGCTAATTTGATCCTATATGGTTGATTATTGTCACTTTTAATCTGTATTTTCTGGAGTGTATTCACTCCCTGTATAGGAAGGAGTCGCTGATGATTTCCTCATTCTACTTTGAAGTCACCATCAACATGATCATCATAATTATGTGCTGTCGAGTCAATTCTGACTTGCAGTGACTCTTTCCAGGTACAGAATACCCAGAAGAGATTTCTCATTCTCCTCCTCAGGGGCTCTTTGGGACTGTGCAGCTTGCCCAAAGGTACACAGACAGGCTTGTAAGCTCTTCTCCTACAAGGCAATATAGGGAATAGAACTCCCAACATCTTGCTCCACAGCCAGGTACCCAACTCACTGAGCTATCTAGCCAGCACAGGATCATAAAAATTATAAAGGTGGAAGGGAACTCATAAGCCACTAAATCCAGTGTCAAAACAGATAATCCACAAGTAAAGCATCTCTGATGGTCACCATCTGACCTCTGTCTAAAAGCGTCTAGTCCAACACCTTCTGTGATAGCCTGCTTCGTTGTTGAACATTGTTGATCGGTGAAAGTCTCCTTTTTTTAGTTTGAATCTATTACTCTACATCATATTATTGCACCATGTGACATTCCCACTTTGCATTATATTTTTATAGTTTAACATTTAACAGATTATTAAATTATACCCTATACACAGTGAGACCATCTCCATCAGATCTAAGCTTCAGATGAATCATAGAATCATAGAATAGGGAAGTTGGAAGGGGCTTCTAAGGCCATCAAGTCCAACCCCCTGCTCAAGGCAGGAATACAAATCAAAGGATATCTGCCAGGTGGTTGTCTGAGTTTCTCCCGAATGCCTCCAGTGTTGGAGCACTCACCACCTCTCAAGGGAATTGGTCCCAGTGTATGACAATGACTGATCTTGTCAACATTGTCAAGTCTTATTGGTAATAAGTGTCCTATTTTCCAAAACAAAACTAATGCCAATTAGTGTTGACATTAATTAAAAGAATGTATGCACTGTTTTATACACTTTGCATTTCTTCCGGCAAAACTCCCACTCAAGTGAAACAGCGCTTTAATTTCTTCATTAACGTTGTATTTTAAGACCAACATTTCAAGATTAACATCCTGAAAATAGATTTAATCAAAGACAGCTAACACTTCGGAAAAATTTCCCTGCAGCAAATTGGGCACATTTAATTTATTTGGTCTGCACACTAGGAAAAGTTTGGCTAAAAAGTTTTGTTTGTAAAGATAAGAAGAAAATGGGAAGAGAGTCTATACCAATCTGGAGAGAAGACTGGTGTGCACCATGTAGAATACCTTCTCTTGTGTCACTTTCTCCATGTGGGCATCAATGTGTCTGAAAGGAAGATGCCCCTGTTTGTCGGTAGGCTCTACAAGGAAGTTCCCAAATTTTCCAGGATTCTTGCACAGATATCCTAGCAAATACCACATACTCTGAATCATGAACTACAAAGTTACAGACTGACCTGTATTTTTCCCTTAAGACACAAAGCTGATAGGGGGGAAACTGATTCCTTCAAAATGAGGTACTGGAGGAATGCTTTGCTGATACTCTGGACTGTCAGAAAAAGAAACCAGTGGATCCTAGATCAAATCAAGCCTGAACTCTCTCTCTGGGGGCAAAAATGTGGAAACTGAGGTTTTCCTACTTTGGACACATGAGCAGGATTGTCTAGAGAAGACAATAATGCTGGGAAAGATGGAAGACAGCAGGAAAAGAAGACAAAATATGAGACGGACTGACTCCTTCAAGGAAGCCATAGGCTTGAGTTTTACAAGAGCTGGAGAGGGCAGTTAAAGACTGGATCTTCTGGAGATTGCTCATTCATAGGGTTGCTATAAGTCGGAGGCAAGTTGATGATACATGACTATAGCCGTCCCTTCCCTAAATGCAGCTCCTACAATTCCTCAGGCAGGCGTCATTCAAAACTCACAGATTACCTTCTAACCACTACCAAGCAAAACATCACTATGAAGACGTTTGTTGCAAAACCTCTTCCATTTGGAAGTGTCCTCTAGCAGCAGATCATTCTGTTCTGTTGCCTCCCTGCAAATCTCCTTAGTTCAGTGAAGTTTGCCTTTGGTCATCAATCACCTTTTTACTTCCCACATGTTTTTAAAAAGTTTTGTAGAATAGTCTTTCTCTTCCTCCCCCCCCCCAAAAAAAAGACATCCAAAATGTAAAACCTGCTGCCCTGAAAGTCTTTACTTTTCGATTGGTTTTTTCAAAAGGGATTATTTCCTGAAAAGATTTATCTTTCAGTACTATTCTTAGTGACATCTAAAAGGGTGCCATAAAACATGGAAAGAACAGAACAGGATGGTATGACATTCATTTACATACAAATGAGCTCATTACTATTGAATTTGCTCAGCTATTGATTCAAAATTCAAAGAGTTTTATGAATCCACTTAAAACAATATTAGGAGTTAGCCATGCTATTACCTATTTCCTTTCCTAATTAATCAGCCAGAACTCATGTCACTACTTGTTACTTTCTCTTCGTAGCATCTGGCCAAAGTCTGGAGGTTCTATCTTTTCTTGCATATGAAAGTTATGATAAGGGACAGAAGGGTTGCATTTCTGATAGTGCAGTGACATCAAGCTAAGAGTAAAGTTGAATCATTTATAGGCCTTCAAAAATGCTAATAGTGGCACATAGAAAGAACAATCTTGTCCAGAGGATTATGGAAGTCATAGAAGGTTTGCACTTCTATGGTGGTAGAGAACCCCTCATTACATGACCAGTCCTGTAACCAGCTGCACAATCAATTTCTTAATTGTCCTTCTATGATCATGTCAGTGTAACAGGATACTGGGTGTTTCATCAGAATGGCAAAGCACCTTTAAATCCATTTGGGAAAGAAAGGAAGGACACCAATAACATAAATGAATAAATAACCAATAACAGTAAGCTGCATAATTGGTCCATCTAGCACACAGTGGACCCTCGACTTATAGACGGCTCGACTTACAGACTTTTCGAGTTACAGACTTCTCTGGCTGCAAAATTTAGATTTGATTTGCAGCCAGAGAATCGACTTACAGACCAGAAAAAAAACAAAATGGAATAAAAATAGAATAAAAACCACTGGTTATGGGATTAATCGGTTTTCAGTGCATTGTAGGTCAATGGAGATTCGACTTACAGACTTTTCGACTTGCAGCCACCATTCCAATACGGATTAATTCCTTAAGTAGAGGGTCCACTGTACACATACACAAAAAATTCATTCATTCATTCATTCATTCATTCATTCATTCATTCATTCATTCATTCATTCATTCATTCATTCATTCATTCAAAAACCCTGTGATTCACCAAAACTGTGCCACACAGACCTGTGCAATTCAAGGAAGAAGTGTATTGCCAACACAGATGGGAGCAGCCATATTTCAAGCAGGATCCCTCTGTTGCCATTACTGGAGGTGTGTCAATTTTTTTAATCAGCCTTTTTTCCTTTTCCTTTTCTCTTTTTCGTCCATATGATTTTCACATGTGTTCAGTTGTAAATCTATTTTGTTCTGCTTTCTTCACTTCTTTGAAAATTCCCCAAACTTAAATACTGTGTATTTTCTCCTAAAATATGCCAAAAAAACTTTTTTTTGTTCTGCTTTGTTATATTTGAGAGCCTCAGCACAAAATCTGGAGAAGTATTAGGTATCTGGCTGTAGAGCCAGGGAGTGGGACCTCACCTCACCTCCCATGATAAGAACTAGCCTGTGTAGCCCTGGGCAAGCTGCACAGTCAAGAGCCTGGGAAACCACTTCTGAGTACTGTATACTCAGGAAACTCTGGAAAGGGTTACCATAAATTCAAATCAATGTGTTGGCACATAATTATTATGCAGTCATAAGGGGTATCTGTGTTCTGATCTATTTACTCCGGGAAGTGTGAATTCAGTTGTAACAAGGAGGTAATGGAGCTGTATTTCATAAGTCATATAAGAAGGAGAAACCGAATTACTTTTTTTTTATTTATTTAAAGAGCAGCAGCTTCTACTTTGTAATTTTTTTTAAAAAAAATAGTCTTTGGGAGTATTGTAAATAAATAAATTTTAAGTCATTTTTAACAGGACTTTTGACAAGGATTTTCCACATTTGTCTAGTGATATGTCATTCTCTTCCTAAGCCCAAGTTCTTTTCTTTCGTAGAATGTGATAGAAAGTAACAGAAGACTAGGTGGCAATGCAGCAAGTAACAAAATGAGTTATTTCCCCCACAATATAGTGAGTAACAGCAAATAGGTTACTTCTGGAACACTAACAAACAATTGGGAGCAAATTACGTCTGAAAAGCAATTTCCAAGCTCTCTCTCCTGTCTCTTCTCTCTCTCTCTCTCTCTCTCTCTCTCTCTCTCTCAAGTATCCCTGTTCTCTTATAAGCTGTTGGCTGTAAATATATTATAATTTACATGCTGTAAAGCTTGAATAAAAACATGAAGTCTGAAAATCCATACTATTGACATATTGGAGCATAACATCTCATGGATAAAAGTAGAATTCAGAAAGTAATATTTATGGCATACACAGAGGACTTCGGCAGCTGCAATAAGCTTTAAGGCCTTTGCTGTTTCTTTCCTTCAGAATAGGGGAGCTGGTGAGGGGGATTGCAAACAAATGGTACTATCAAAAATATATTTTCCCTCTATAAAGTTTATACACACTGCATGGCTGTTACAGCTGTAGTTGTATTCTTCCTATCATATTTTTATTTCACAGCCATTGTGTCAGGTCTCTCTGCATCAGCACGTACAACCTGACTTGTCCAATGTATCTTTGGCATTATTAACCATTAAAGCAATTGCCGGTCTTTCAGAAATGAGTGGGCGGAACAAGCATTACCATGATGCTTCCACACATCTGTCCATGACGAAGAATGCCTTATTACTCTTAATGGGGGGAAGAACTGTGAAAGCTACACAGAGATTTTCAAGCCAAAGGAAAAGTGGGTGAATGGACAACAGCTTTCCGTATTCTGGACAAACACAAACTGCTATTTTTTATAGCCTGCATTCTTTTTTTAATGTGTTGAGCTTGTATAGATTGTAACCCCAAGACTATAAGCAAAATGGAAGTCATCAGCTGGGTTCCCACTAGAATTGTATAGGAGGACTGGAACTGGCAAGACACCGGCTTCAAAATTATAACGGAAGCACCCTTCAGAATTAAATAGTGTTGTTTTACCATCCATGAGATTCTGAAGCTCTGCAAGTTGAAAAAAAATATTTTGATTTGACTTGGTGACAGAGTCCTGGTATCATTTGTGAGTTGACTTCACAGACATGCAAGCTTTGGGGGGGGTGGGGGTGGGGATGCTTCTTTAAAGATATAGCCCTTTATTACTTTCTAATTGTGATGCTGGCATTTCATCTATTTCTCCTCATGGGCTCCCACAGTTCTTTGAATGGGTCATCGCATTAATATTTCTACACAAAAATCATCACCATCATAATTTTGTCACCAGAATCAATTTGAGAGCTTCCAGGCTTCCTTCTGGATCAATTAATGTCATAAGCCAGAATGTTTGTTTGTTTTATGAATTAAACTGTATACCACTGACTTAATGCAAAACATTATTCTAAGTGGTTTTCAGCAACATGCTGTAATAGTGACCCAACCACCCAACAGTGAATGCTTCAAATAAACAAATAATAGATGCAAACTCACAATGATGGCAACACCAACAGCACAGACAGAATATAATACTGTTAGTAGCACCTACCAATGTAACTTTGCCAGGGTAAATGCCAATAGCGAATCATTGGGAGTAAGGTAGCTATGGCAGGCAGTTACTAGTGCACACCTGTTGTGATTTCATGTACAATAGTCAATGCCTACTCAGATCACTCAACCTGTAACAGTTTCTCACTAAAATTTACCCTGATGGAGTTACACTGGTGTAGAGTTGGAATGGATTCTGGTTCAAGAATATTCATATAGACTTCACCATCACCACAAATTCAGTTAATTCCAGGATTCTTCACTCTCCAATCTGTCAAAAACATGTCTGCTTGTCTACTTCAGATTCCAGCTGATCAGCGAGCAGCATATAATTCCATAAAGGAGAACACCCAAAAGGGCATGGGACTGATCCTTTCTAGTTTCACTCAGACCACCAAGCATGCTAAGCTTCACTGGATCCAACCACTGAACTGACAGCTCTGTAATCATGCCTTGACAGATTTGCCATGTGCCGCTAGGCTGAAAAGTTGGTACTCGTGTTTGATGCATGGAGCTTTGACAGAGAGAGTGACAGACGCAGAGGGAAATGGGAACCACGATTCTCTGAGTTAAAGTTATGATCTATTGGGTGGGAGGAGAGACACCTAAGGCCTGGAGTATTAAGCTTGACAGTCTGTGGGTTGGTATTGATTGTTACTTTGCTTGCCCCACTCTTACAATTGGGAGAAAGCACACCATTCATTAGTGGGCATGCTCTCAAAATTCTTTCCATTCAATGTCCCCCTTCTTAATAGGTTTCTAGGTAATTTTGAAATTGTCCCCATAATATAGGCTTCCCAAAGTGGTAGCTAATGGGTATTCTGTCTTGTGGCTCTGTCCTGCACTCTTGATGGCTTGGGCTGACGAGTTTTGTTCCAAAATATCTGCAGACTACCAGGCTGGGGAAAGATGCCATGGGAACACCGATGCATAATAAACTTTTGTTCTTCCATTTGCTTCTTAATTGCACATTCTAGCTTAGATTGCTACACATATAGAGACTGTAGAATTTTCAATGCATTTTTATCTATCTCCCCTCCCCCTAGTATCACTTACAACAGGGAGAGAGGATTTGTGGCCTTCCAGATGTGTCTAAACTGCATATTCGTACATGGTCAGCTATGTTCACTGATGCTGATGCCGGGAAGCGTCTCAAGACACCCGGAAGGCAACTGACTCACCAGCCCAGCTTTACAGGTGAACAACACTGTATTCTCTAACCTATATGCACATTGTAGGCTTGTAAGTGTCAGTGGACTTCCACTAGAGGCCCTATACTATTTGCAGATCAAATTCCTCTTCTCCCACAATATCCCCTGTAGAATCTCATTCTACTCCAGGTTGTAATAAATGGGGAGAATAAAGCAAAGTGAAGCAAAATGACCTGCTTATAATGCTGCCCCAAAGCACTCAAAGCACTCTCTGGACAATTTACAGTTTAATTATGTAGGCTACACATTGCTGCCCCCTAGCGATCTGGGTACCTCATTTTACTGAACTTGGAAAGATGGAACACCTCTTGCATAAGAAAAGGAAGAGCTGGTTACCTCAAGCTGGCTTCTTGAGCCTGTTGGATTCAAACTCAGGTCGTGAACAGAACTTTGGCTGCAATACAGCAGTTTAACCACTGTACCACGAAGTTACTGTGCCGGGAGTACCACTACAAGTCAAACATGAGCTACTTCCAAAATTAAATTTATAGATGTTTTTCAAAATGGCACAGTGATGGCATAACTCACATACGCAGCTTAAATTAAGAAATGGATGGTACTGTATTTTGACCATATTTAATTAATTATGTGCCATCAAGTCAATTCTGACTTACGCTGATGATTTTTTTTTTTTACAGTTTTCCAGGTAGAGAACAGTCGGAAGTGAGTTACCCTTCCCTTCTTCAGTGGCTGGAGAATCTTCACAGAGCTGTCTCATATAGCAAAAGCAGGTCTCAACTAGAATTGTGACAAGAGATGCAGAACAGATCATTTGGCATAACTCATATATTAAATTCACGAAGACAAAATTTGTCAAGGATTCTTACATAGGGCAGGCACTTCATAACCAGTGCCGCCTGCACCAGGCTTCCTCAAAGGAAGGAGATAGCAGCACAACCTTACATGTGTCTTCTCAGAAATTTAATGGAATTTATTTCCAAAGATGTGTGCAGAGATGTATAGACAAAGAGACATTTAGGCATGGGATTTCTGCAGTTCATGGAAAGCATTTTCATCCTGTGGATTTTCATCCTGTGGAAAAAGCAGAGAAGTGAGTAGGCAGGGGGTAGCTCTGTGGGAGCTGCAAGTGTTATGGGCCTGGTAGTCTCTGCCCATTAGCACACAAAGCCACCGGACCCGTAATCCCTTGTGAGCCCTGCCCACCTGTTTCCTCTGCCATTTCCACAGGACGAAAATGGCTGCCAGGGTCTCCATTCATTAAAAACTTGAAAACACCTACCAGGACTTTCATTTCTTGAGTAACGTCCCCTCCCAGAAATACAGCTGGGGGAATTCTTGCAGACTTCTGGGGCCTGTAGTCCATGAATTCTGAAAACTGTATGCCTAGTGACATCCTTGCATAACCCTACCTTCATCATTCTTTGAAGTCTACAGTTTTGGAACAATATGAGCACTCATTAATCAGAGATACTTTCATTTTTGTGGCATTATTTCATAATATTTTAGCAGCAGACCTTGCCACAAGAAATAATAAATCAACCACTGCTGTCCTCAGTATCGGCAGGACAGTTTTCATTTCTGCTCTAAACAGGAAATTTACAGGATGTGCAATTCCTCACATAACAATATGTCCTCAGTTGGAAGAACCTTACACAGGGAGGGGGGAGTATGGAAACCATTTTGCTGGTGGTCACATTCCCCAACTAATTGCCTCAAATCCACAGGTAGGAGCACAGAAGCCAAAGCGACTAGCTGGTTTTCATCTGCTCATATGACCAACTCTTTGGTTAATTTGTGACAATGAGAGAGGAAATGACAAACACAACACTCTTTTTAATGGCAACCAGGAAAAAGCCATCTGTATGCTGGTGGCTGTGCATAAGGAGATGCCAGCTGCTCTCTTGGGAAGACTGGCTGCTCTAGGCAAGATGATGTGACATATTGTAAGGATTGGTTGGCTGCAAAGTATAAGCTGTTAAAGATTCATTTGCTTTGAAGGGAAATAAAGATCTCCTGGGAGAGAATGTTGCCCTGTGGTGTGTGTGTTATGCTCCGGCACGGCATAACTGACTTATAGTGACCTCGATGGGGCTGTCAAGATGAATGACATATTGAAGGAGTACTTTTACTAGTTCTAAGCTGTCTGGATAGCTCCGAAAGTTGGGTAGCTGGCTGCGGTAGCCAGGCGTTGGGGGTGCAGTTCCTCATTATGCCTCCTGCGATGAGAGCCAGCCTGTGTGGCCTTGGGCAAGCTGCACAGTCCCAGAGCTGCCCCAGAAGAAGGGAATGGTAAACTACTTCTGAGGACGCTCTACCTAAGAAACCTTGAAAAGGGTCACCATCTCACCATATGTCAGAATTGACTTCATGGCACACAATTGTTTTATTAGTTCTACCTCCCCCATGAAGAATTGATGCTTTTGAATTGTGGTACTGGAGGAGGCTCTTGAGAGTCCCCTTGACTGCAAGGAGAACAAGCCTCTCCATTCAGAAGGAAACCAAGCCTGAGTGCTCACTGGAAGGACAGATCCTGAAGCTGAGGGTCCAGTACTTTGGCCATCTCATGAGAAGAGAAAACTCCCTGGAGAAGACCCTGATGTTGGGAAAGAGTGAAGGCAAGAGGAGAAGGGGATGACAGAGGATGAGATGGTTGGACAGGGTCATCAAAACGACCAACATGAATTTGACCCAACTCCAGGAGGCAGTGGAAGACAGGAGGGCCTGGCGTGCTCTGGTCCATGGGGTCACGAATAGTCGGAAACAACTAAACAACAATAACAACAACCTCCCCCATGAGTCCCCATGACCAACAGGGTATATGAACTCAGCCTAATCCATCATTCTACTGTATCTGCCACAACACACTGCTTGTCCGTCTCCATGGAAGAGCCCCTGATTTCACACTCGGTGTTTTGAGTTTTAAGAAAGTGGACCCGTTAGCATCAGGTAATGAGATCCTTGAGATCTACTGCCAGTGACAGTTCTGGCCTGGCTGAACTATTTGTTTGCATATTTATCTTTAAATTGCTTGAAGAGCCATAGGAGCAGAGAAAGGTGCGTAGTGTTGAGTCAGACAACGATTCTATCTAGCCTAGTATAAACTAGCAGCACCGCTTCAGATTTTTAGGCAGGCTAGTTTCCTAGCACCACTTAGAGATGCTAGAGATTGTACCTGGGACTAGAGATGGGCACATACCTTGGTTCAGAGGTTGGTACCACATGTTCCCTTCCTCTGTCTCCCTGGCCAATGACCCACTCACCAGCTGGCACGTGCTCCTCTCCTCCTCCTCTTTGGCAGTTCCCAGCAGGAGCATGGGTTTGCCTGTCCCGCCTTCTTCTCTTGAGTGGGCCATCAACCAAGGAGGCAGGGCAGGGAAGCCTATGCTCCTGCCAGAGACTGGCTGAACAGCCAAAGAGGAGGAGGAGAGGAGCACGTACCAGCTGGTGAGTGGGGGATCCAGCCGCAGAGGTGGGAGAAGGGAATGCACAACGCCTATGGTGTGGGGTGTACGAACCAGCATAAACGTCCAAACCAAGGTTGGTGCCCATCTCTGCCCAAGGTCATTGTTGACCTCTGAGCTCCATTTTGGTTCCTTCCTCCCTGTTCAGCCTCCAGTATTCTCTGGGCATCTCCCATCTACATAGTAACCAAGTTATCCCATAAAAGTATTAACTTGGCCTGGCTTTGCTTTGTAGTCAAAATCAGGTAAAAATGACACATTCAGAGTGGAGTGCACTGTCCTCCTTATCATAGAACACTCCCTGCTCTATCCATCTTCTTATTTTGGTTTCCATAGCTGACACTCATTTCACTTTTTCCCTATTACAGCTACTGTAAAGGGTAGAATTCTTCCTTCCTTCCTTTGTTGTTTCCTTCCTTGTTTATCTTAAAGGTAAAGGTAACGGTTCCCCTTGACATTTTTAGTCCAGTCGTGTCCGACTCTAGGGGGCAGTGCCCATCCCGTTTCAAGCTGTAGAGCCAGCGCTTGTCCGAGGACAGTTTCCATTGTCACGTGGCCAGGGAACGCCGTTTTACCTTCTCACCAAGGGAATGCATGCCTTTTTTGCATGCATTATTCCCATTGACTCAAATAAGTTCTCACATATTTTCAACCATGTATATTTTAGTGGTTCAGAACTTTTATGCACATCCATGGTTTAGTGGACGACTCATTTCTCTGAAACCATCTGCCAGTCTCAACAGAAGGGCGAATTTTTAAAGCAAGGTTCTCTTTTCTCTTCCAATGAACCTCAAGAAGTTTCAACATGGATACTTTGACAGTGGATCTCAGCTCATTCAAAATTCTTCTTCTTCCCTAAGTGCTGACAAGAAGTTGCTCTTCAGGGCTTCATAGAGAGGGCCTTGTCAACTCAATGTCAAGGAAGGAATCAGAGGTTCTTCCATGCTTGTTCTACCAATGAGATAAGCTATGGACAAGTTGCTAAAGATGCTGCATTCAAGGTAATTTCACACTGCTATTGCACCCTAGAGCAGCCTTCTGATGTGTTCCATATGACCACCAATTCTGACTGGGTGTGATGAGAGCTCTAATTCAAAACAGCTAGAGAGCTCTGGGTCAAAGAAAGCTGTTGCATGGGTTTTAAACAGCAAAAACAACCATAGAACTGTTTATTGATCAAAGAGTTGACAGATCAGTGCATGCTAGCTGATATGCTAATTTAAAATTTCAGATGAACAAAGCAATGTGACCTACAACCTTCCCATGAATTTTCAGATAGGCTTAAATGGTAGGCTTATCAAAATCATTTTTTAAAAAAGATTTCACAGGACTAGATATTATTTTGTAGTCTACCTATTCTCTTGTATTCTGTATTGCATCTAAGCCATCGTGTTGGCTCTTTTTAGGTCTTAAGACTTACAAAAGTATCTATCCATGATGGGTGTCAGTGAACATGAGAGAATACAACATTTCACACAGATGCGAGAAAATGTGATCAGACAGAACCTTCAGCTAGAACAAGAGGAAGGATATAATATCTTTCTTTTTCCAACCATTCTTTTTGAATACCTGCTAGTTTTCTGAAAGCAGAAAAATCAAACACTTTAGTTCTTGAGGCCCCAAAAGGCCTCTTGAATTTTTCTGCACATGAATTGGAAAAATAAAGAGCTGCTCCTGGTTTTTTACCTGCTTGCTTCTATTGTGGCTAAATATCTCTGCACTTGTCATCGAATATATTCTCAAGATTTTAATTTTAAAACGATCACAAGATGGAACATTGCTGCTATATTTCAGATAATCGTCTCTCTGTCCCATGACAACAACACAAGGATCAAGATACTCAAACCCAAACAAGGTCAATTTCATGTCCTTGCACTCTCTCAAAAGTCACTTTCATTCAGCAACAGAAGGAGAGGGCAACCTCTTTTTCTAATCCATCCATTCTTCCACAAAAAGGAAAGCTTGAGTTTCTTTGGTATGGAAAAGAAATAAAGGGATCTCAAGCACTTTGAGCAGAGATTTGTCAGAACATGTTCACATTGTCCTCCACCTTCGTTCCCATTTCAGCTCCGTAAGCTTGACTGACAGCTATCCATGAAAAGCTGGAACAAACTTTCTAAAGTTGAGGCAATGCATAAAATTTCAAAGTCTCTATGAAGCATCATGCATGGATCATTCAGGAAGAAAGGTGAGACAAAAGATCTCAGGCATATCTATCCATCATTTGAAGGCTCTGCAGTGAATGATTGTCTTGTTCTAGACAAGTATCAAATACTCATCCACCAGGGAATCTGCCTCTTCACACAATTATCCCCATTTTTAAGGTTGCCATTTTTCACGCCAATGACCTGGAGCAGTCCAGCAAACCTAAAGTGCAAGCCTACAGCTGCAACAACCAGGGATGGGGACTCAAGCTGGAGGACTCACTGTCAAATTAGACTTAAGTCACAGCGGTGAATTGACTTGGACTCAACTCAGATTTTTTTCTTTCAATGATTTGGACTCAACTAGTGACTTGGAACCCACCCACCCCTCTCTTTCCCCCCCCCCCGGAGAAAATAGCTTATTTTTAATAGGGACTCAAACATGGGACTTGGGACTTGGGACCAAAGACTCAGACTTGGGACTCAGACTCAAAGTCTTGCCAGCATCCCTGCCAAAAAGGCTCCTGCAATTAAACATGAGCAGAGCGGAATAAGACACAGCACTAGCAATCACCAAACCACGGGTTTCGGTTTGCGCCTTCTGCTGGCTCAGCAAATCCCCATTGATTCAATGGGGCTACTCTAGTATGATTTGCAACCCTAAGCAATAGAATTTTGGCCACTATGTAGGGATGCATCAGATACTTTCTGACATAACTGTTTTTATTAAAACTTTGATGACTTGCTTTTTTTCTGCCTCTTTGGGTATGGTTTTACCTGTATAAATTTAAATTCACTGACTGACAGGCAAACAAATAAGGATTCCCTTCACTTCTCCCACATGGGAATTCATGGAACTAGGCATCTAGAAAGGCCCGCTTCAAAACTATTGACACTTGAGACAGCAAGGATGCTTTTGACAGTGAAGGAATAGACAGAGCATGTCCATTGTTAAGAGTATCGGTTACAAAACTGTCCAAACCTGAAAAGCGCGACTGAAGTTTGCTCCGAGTATTAACTGTGAATAAATTCCCATCTTATTATTAAAAGGAGCATTGCAATCAAGCCTTCTCATTTTGGTGCCAGATAACACTAACATCTCATCTAGTTGTAGATTTCCTCCATAAATCAGCTTTTAACCTTGAACTGGGTGGCTTACAGAGTTGATTCCTGGTTTATGTCATTTGCATGGGTATTTAGCCCTAAGCAGCTTGGGAGCAGGATATTAGAAGGGGTGCCTCTCCCTAAAGAAACCTGCCCGCTCACTCAGAGCTGCTGAGGAAGCTCTCCTCCATGTCCCACGTTTGAGAACAGTCCATGATGTGGAGACTTTGGGTTTTCCCTCCACCCTTGGAGCTTAGCTGGCAACATGTTGGTGTCAAGTCAAAGCATAATTATTACAGGGTTTGAGGATTATGAGCTGTGCACAGTTTTATGCAATGGTCAAGATTTTTTTTTTAAGGTTTGAATGTTTTAATTTTTTGCTGCTTGATTCTAAATTGTTTTAAACAGCTTATGTTTTAAAATTGTTTTATACAGCTTCGCTACCCACTCTGAGAGCCTATGATATAGGATATTTAATAACTGTGTGCTGTCAAGTCAATTCTGACTTATGGCGACCCTTCCTACGGTTTTCTGGACAGAGAATGCTCAGAGGTGCTTTACCCTTCCCTTCCTCTAGAGGCAACCTTGGGACTGTGCAGCTGGCCCAAGGCCACCCTGGCTGGCTCTTCTCCCTGGAGGCACAAGTGGGGAATAGAACTCCCAGCATCTGGCTCTGCAGTCAGATACTGAACTAATACAGCTATCCAGCTAGCACTCCATGTGATATAGGGCACGCCATAAAAGTTTGAATAAATTAACTAATTAATTTAATCACAATTCCATTCTATCCCATTTCCAAATGATTTTCCATTTTATATTAACACACCGAAAATTTGGACTTAATATTGTAAGTAGTTGCTCCTAACATGCTTAATAACTTACGCCCAATTTTGCCTAAGGTATACATTTGGTATGCAATTTGCCCCAAGAACTGTATCAGAGCATTTGAAGAAACAGCTGCTTTCCATCCCAGGCATAATCGGAGAAGTATGAATGACGTCTCTTTACTTTAAAAGAGGGATGAAACAAAACTCCCTCCTCTGCATTCCGAACACTGAGCCATCGTAATGATTTTCCTTGAGGAAGTTGCCTGAAGAGTTAAAACCAAATGCCTGCACCTACAGTGGAATCATTTTTATATTGATTATTTTTTATGGCTGCAGCTCACACTTTACCTTATTATTTATTGGATACTGTAATGAACTTCCACTCCTTTTATTGCATTATTTGGTAAACAATGTTTCAAATCTGAAAACTGGAGCAATAAAATTAAGATGATTTAGCAATAAGCCTGGATTTTAATTAAGTTATGGAAGTCACCGTCTAAGTGTTCTACAGGAAGGAACCTGCTGCCTTAAAGTAAAAAGTATGTTTTTATTAAAAGGAAATGTGTCTACAACAATCTGTTCAATTCCCCATCATTTACAACTTCGGTTTCCAAACTGAAGGTGGAAAAGGCACATGAATAATGGCTGGGTGCATTTTTGTGCTCACCCAACACTGAGATTTTCAAAAAAGAATATATATATAACATTTTCAGCTGGCACACAGGCTGGCTCTTCCCCCAGGAGGCACAGTGGGGAATCAAACTCTCCTCCTTTGGCTCCACAGCCAGAGACCTAAACTACTTAACTGTTAGGCAATAAATATACAAACATATTTTCTGCAAACTTATAATGAACCTTCCCAGAAAGTGAGCTTCAGTTCTTTGATTAGATGACTGACAACATGTACACTATGAAAAGTTCAGAACAAATGCCATCAATGAAAAAAAAAAAGATGGGTACTGCAGCCAATACAGCACCCACATTCCCAGATGTTTATGCCTTGAGGCTCTACTGCAGCTTTTATGTCCTTGCTTCACAGCTTTTTCAACATTCAAGGAGGTGTATGGTAAACTTACAACAGAAACTGGTATATATAATTTAGTTGTCAATGGTTGAAAGTCAGCTTCATGTGAAATGGAAGGAAATAAACTACATATTTTTCAGTGCTGGATGGGTGAGTCTGTCAAACTCATCTTCGCATTGGTTCTCATTTTTTTAGCTGTTCTGTCCCGTTTAGATACTTAGCAAAATCCTATTGCATATTTTTATGCCAGCGCAACTTGGATTGGGTATCAGAAACGAATTAAAAACTTCCTAGCCTTGTTTTAGGTCTAGGCCCACTTGGTCTCCATTTTGCCCACGGGGGGGGGGAGCCTTGGGACAAGGGGGAGGAAGACTTTAGAAGTTGAAAATCACTGCTGTGGTAATCATGATCCTGACAACAATGACCCAGAAGTGTTTTGTTTTTCTTTAACTTTCATGGTCTATCCCTCCATCCTGAAGGTCTCCCAGGACAAAAGGGACACTGTGGGAGCCTCAACCTAAAACAGGGAGAGAGGGATTTTTTGATTAGTATAAGTTAAATGTTTCCAGTACCCAATCCAAGTTGCACCAAGAACACTGAGTTGCAACAGGATTTTCCCTATTGAATTGTTCCTGGCCATATACAGAAGTGTGTGTGTGTTCAGTCGTTTAGTCGTGTCTGACTCTTTCGTGACCCCATGGACCAGAGCACGCCAGGCCCTCCTATCTTCCACCGCCTCCCGGAGTTGTGTCAAATTCATGTTGGTTGCTTCGATGACACTGTCCAACCATCTCATCCTCGGTCGTCCCCTTCTCCTCTTGCCTTCACACTTTCCCAACATCAAAGTCTTTTCCAAGGGGTCTTCTCTTCTCATGAGATGGCCAAAGTACTGGAGTCTCAGCTTCAGGATCTGTCCTTCCAGTGAGCACTCGGGGTTGATTTCCTTTAGAATTGATAGGTTTGTTCTCTTTGCAGTCCAGGGAACTCTCAAGAGTCTCCTCCAGCACCACAATTCAAAGGCATTAATTCTTCAGCGGTCAGCTTTCTTTATGGTCCAGCTCTCACTTCCATACAACACTACAGGAAAAACCATAGCTTTGACTATTCGGACTTTTGTTGGTAAGGTGATGTCTCTGCTTTTTAAGATGCTGTCAAGGTTTGTCATTGCTTTCCTCCCAAGAAGCAGGCGTCTTTTAATTTCGGGGCTGCTGTCTCCATCTGCAGTGATCATGGAGCCCAAGAAAGTAAAATTTGTCACTGCCTCCATATCTTCCTCTTCTATTTCCCAGGAGGTGATGGGACCAGTGGCCATGATCTTAGTTTTTTTGATGTTGAGTTTCAGACCGTTTTTTGCACTCTCGTCTTTCACCCTCATTACAAGGTTCTTTAGTTCCTCCGCACTTTCCGCCATCAGAGTGGTATCATCTGCATATCAGAGGTTGTTGATATTTCTTCCTGCAATCTTAATTCCAGTTTGGGATTCCTCCAGTCCAGCCTTCCGCATGATATATTCTGCAAATAAGTTAAATAAGCAGGGTGACAATATACAGCCTTGTCGTACTCCTTTCCCAATTTTGAACCAATCCGTTGTTCCATATCCAGTTCTAACTGTTGCTTCCTTCCCACATATAGGTTTCTCAGGAGATGGATAAGGTGTTCAGGCACGCCCATTTCTTTTAGGACTTGCCATAGTTTGCTATGGTCCACACAGTCAAAGGCTTTTGCATAGTCAATGAAGCAGAAGTAGATGTTTTTCTGGAACTCTCTGGCTTTCTCCATAATCCAGCGCATGTTGGCAATTTGGTCTCGAGTTCCTCTGCCCCTTCGAAATCCCGCTTGTACTTCTGGGAGTTCTCGGTCCACATACTGCTGAAGCCTACCTTGTATGATTTTGAGCATAACCTTGCTGGCGTGTGAGATGAGTGCAATTGTCCGGTAGTTGGAGCATTCTTTGGCACTGCCCTTCTTTGGTATTGGGATGTAGACTGATCTTTTCCAGTCCTCTGGCCACTGTTGAGTTTTCCAAGCTTGTTGGCATATTGAATGTAGCAAAAGGAAGGAGCCACCACTCATTATTACCCAACCTCCTGGAATTCCTTCAGGCACACATCCTTCACACACACACTGAAAAAAGAAATCATTTTAGAAAAGCTTGGATGATCTTAAGGATTGGCCAAATAACAACATGTGCTTTAAGGTAAAGGTAAAGGTTCCCCTTGACATTTTTAGTCCAGTTGTGTCCGACTCTAGGGCGCGGTGCTCATCCCATTTTCAAGCCAAAGAGTCAGCGCTTGTCTGAAGACAGTTTCCGTTGTCACGTGGCCAGCGTGAATAGGGAATGCCATTTTACCTTTGCACCGTAGTGGTACCTATTTATCTGCTTGCATTTGCATGCTTTCAAACTGCTTGGTTGGCGAGGAGCTGGGACAAAGCGATGGGATCTCACTCCGTTGCATGGATTCGATCTTACGAATGCTGGTCTGCTGACCCTGCAGCACAGGCTTCTACGGTTTAGCCCACAGCGCCACCACGTCCCTCAACATGTGCTTTAACACGAGCCAAATTCAAACCATCTTTTCTGAAGCTGGCTTGTTTAAATACACTGGCCAGAATCCCACTGGATATTTCGGTTGTAATGTATCACAAGTTGTCTGTTGTGTGACTGGTTGCACAAGCAATCATGCCACTAGTTGCACAACCAGTGACACAACATACACTGTATTTGCGAAGGCTTTCACGGACGGGATCTAATGGTTGTTGTGGGTTTTTTGGGCTCCTTGACCATGTTCTCAAGGTTGTTCAAGGAAGAACAACCTTCAGAACATGGCCAAAGATCCCAAAAAAACCACAACAACCACAACATACACTGCTTGCACCATGTTTGTTGTATGGAAATCCCCAACAGGACACTAGCCATGGGCTACCAGTGATTACAGACAAACAGTTCGATATGTTGCTTGAACCCCCAAAATAAAGGGGGAATCTTGGTACAATGGTTTCATCAAGATTCCTTTAGCATTGCTTTCAGTGTGCACTTATTACACGTTAATTAGTCAGAGTGGGAGGAAAGGAAGGTGGCAATAAATGAACAGAATGAAGTTGTGAAAGCTGTACTATACAAGTGTACGTAACAGTCTATATAAGATCTGGAAAACAAAATTCAACTATAGCAGATTGCTAACACACTGGCCTTGATCTGCAAGCAAGATCCTTTAATCCTGAAATTCAGTTCTCCGCTCTAGGGAATAATTCAAATGCTTTATCCTAGCACACATTGAAAACCTCCATGCAAAAGTATAACAAATAGACCTTAATGCATTGGTTCTCAACCTGGGCTCCCTAGATGTTCTTGGACAAAAGCTGCTAGAAACCTTCACTACTTCTAGCTATGCTGTCCAGGATTTTGATGAGTTACAGTCCAAGAATATCTGGGAACCCTAGGTTGGGAACCATTGCCTTTGGGAGATCCAAAAAATTGCACCCACCTTCCTCTACGTTTTGTCTCTGCTCGTGCTGTATATACAGAAAGAGGTTTTCTTTACAAATGATCTCGTTAAGCTGAAAGAGCCAATTTGCCATTCCTATATGCCCTGTAAGCAGCCAATGAGAGAGAGATGCACACTCCACAGAAGGGCAAGAATTGGATCATGGATTTTTTGTTAAGTGCAGTCCTAGCTCTGAAAGAGCAAGCCATGCAAAGCGACAGCAGCTTTCACTCTGCAGCACCTCTCAAGATCCCCCAGCTTATATTTCTGATGAGTCCACACGAAGGCCGAAAGAAAAGGTGCAGAAAATACAGCAACCTTGCAAAGAGAAGCGACAGAGTGACAGAGATGAGTAAGATGACAAATGACAGTATGCATATTAATAAGTGCCAAGTGACAGTCAATCACTGACCAGTTGTCCTGACCAGAGAAAAAAGGAACAGGGCAAATTTCCAGGACTGTACTTTACAGATGAAATGTGTCCCAAACTTTTCATTGCTTCAAGAAGCCACCAAAGTGTTCCAGCGTTTTGAATTTTAACAGCAGCATGGGCTTCCTAAAATCCCACTAATTCAGAGGGTTTCCTCTAGGTGGGATGAACAACAGACAACTATTAAACCCAAATGCACAGCCTTGCCTATTAACTCCATGAAATTCAGAACAAACCAGATCGACCTTTGGTCTCCGAGGTTGGTTGTGAGGATCTGCTCTGCGTTCCAAATATTTAGGGCACTTTTCATTGAATTGCCTGCCTAGGTTTCACCATGAAAATAAACTAAATGTACAAGCCAAAGCGAAATAGACCTCGGTAGATGTTGGGAAATATCTGTATTTAAAGGTTATTCTCGTCTCTCCCTTTTTCACAGAATGGCTATTGATTAACTGAAGGACATTTCACCCAACGGAATGACTATTACGTTTCCTTCGCTCCCGTTAAAATCTATACCTAAGGTGCCAAAAGTATGAGTTATGAAGGTCTTTTTTCCCCATCACTGTAGCTATATCAGCATGGTCTGTATCAATTTTGCTCTCATAATCTAATCCATTCTTTCTCAATCTTATTGTTGGGAGCCGACCATCTATTTTCTGCTAAGCAATGTGCTCTGTTTTGTTGACTTTGTTCCACTAGAAATATCACACAGAAGAGGCATTGTGTCTGAATACTGTATATCCTGCCCACAGACTGATCAAATGAGGGGAGAAATGCTCTCTCTCTCTCTCTCTCTCTCTCCCCATCTCTAGCACAGTCTTCTCATCAGCTCTGTGACATTGGGTCAATAGTTTTACTTCCCTTGTTGTTTTAGTTCAGCTACAGCGTCTCAGGCTCATCCATGTCCTAGTTCTTCAAAGCCTCTCTCATGATCCGATTGTTATGTTCTGAGCAGGAAAAGAAAACGAGATTTCTCTGGATGATCACTTTAAACCAAACATGGCTTTGGTGAATGAAAACAAAAGAATAATATCCCTTAATCTTCTCTCCGACTGGTCCTCAAACTCTCCAGTTCCGTGACATAAGAAAATTGATTCTTTAAGAAAAAATATATATACCACATTTTGTATATAGGCATTGTGTGTGTGTGTGTGTGTGTGTGTGTGTATGTGTGCGTGGGGCTTAGAAAAACAACTTCTGTTTGCAGTTATTTCTGAAGGGCAAAGTAGAAGTAATGAGGCGATCATTTCTGCAACTCACACGCCTGTCCCATTCCTGTGTAAAATAGACCTAGAGGTTCCTGTCCATTAGTTGGCTTTCAAGAAGAAGGAAATTGCCTCGGTGGAGGCTGGGAGTGGCAAGGGTGCATGGGAATCACAATGAATCATGGAGCATGTAGTCACACTTCCCATTAGTCTCTACAGACAGCGCCTTTCAACTGCTGATGTCATGATTCAATGGGACTCCCATGTGGCCTTCTCATGCTCAGCTTCCACTGGGACAATAACCTCTCTCTTGAAAGCCAAATTATATATGGAAAAACCCCAATGGAGGGAATGAAATTTCTTCTGTAAACTACTGTTTTTAGCTGTTGTCCCCCAGAATTGTATTCTGGCGAAATTCCAAGCAAATTCAGGAAGTTGTATGATTAAAATAAATGGAAGTCCAATCCCTGGACTGAATTCCACGTTTCTCTGCCCAAGCTCCTATTTTGGTCTCAACTCCTGTTGATGGCTAAACTTCTACAAGAACTCTCCTGCAACAATCGTCACTGGGAAGAGAACTCAAGCTATTTTTGTTCCCGTCCTTTGCATTAATAATTTCAGATTTTTTATGGCTTTTATCAATTGCCCGCAACAACAACAACAACAACAACAACAACAACAACAACAACAACAACTTTCTGGTTGTTTAAAAAATTCTTCTAGACTGTTCCATGGAATCAAAGGTATCAACACAAAAAAGCCCAACACCATCTTAAAATGTTAATACATGTGTTTACACAAATCCTTCTGTATTAATCAAATCAGCATTTCCCCCCAGGGGCTGAATGTTCAGGCTGATTCCGTATATCCTTGAAATTGCAGATTCTTACAAAGTTCCACTCTGATCTTTCAAAGTATGTTTTCCTCCACACAAATGCATTTTACGGCTAGCTATTCAATTTCTCTTGTGCAAGATGATTTAGGAGCATCATGTCTTGAAGCTATACTTGTCATGAATCTGTGAAATTGGGTATTAATGTTCTGAATAATGTATGTGTGCAGATTTGAGAAGATGTATATGTTCCTCTTTCCCATGGTATTTGGGACTACTGGGAATAAACTAATGGTATGACAACGCTGTGACTAAAGGTTAGATCAAATGTAACATATTTCCTGCTTAGATTGGGGAACTTCCATTCATAAAAGGCTTCCCAATGGCATGCAGACAGTGTCTTTAACAATGTCAATATAACAATAGATGTGACTATCTGTCAGCCTCATTTCTATTCCTTTTTTCAAATTCCCACTGGCATTCTCATCCTATCCCAGTTCTGAATCAGGTTCCTATATTTTTCCCCAAATGTAAGAATTATTCACCCCTATTTTTCCAGTGCATATTTTGTTTCTATTATCTAAATTGTTTCTCTATACATTTTTCAAATGCATTTACTTTTTTAGTGATGCACATTTTTTTTCAAACAAGTTTTTGTGCATGTTTTTGAACTTCATTGACACATATTTTGAGCTTCAGGAAAGTGCAGATGTTGGGATAAAGGTGGGCTTTGTCCTGGAATCAGTCTAAGGAGGTGGGAAATGAATATTTTCATCAGAAAATGTAAGCCAAACAAACCTCTCTCTCACTCAGTGATTTAGGTATCTGGCTGCAGAGCCAGAGGTTGGGAGTTTGATTCTCCACTTGTGCCTCCTGGGAGAAGAGCCAGCCTGGGTGGCCTTGGGCCAGCTGCACCGTCCCACAGCACCCCTAGAGGAATCAAACGGTAAAGCCCTTTTGAGTATTCTCTTATCTGGAAGTCCCTGAAAAGGATCACTATAAATCAGTATTGACTTGACGGCACATGATGATTATTATATTTCCCTCTCATATACATCTCTTCCACCTTTGGTACAGGGAAATATTGCTTCTAATTGTTCATATGTATGAGAAACCAGGATGTGTCCAAAGAATAGCAACCAAGATGGTAAAATACCAGAAAATCAAGCCCTGTGAGGACCAGTTGAGGGAGACAGGTATGGTTTAACTTGTAGAAGAGAGGGCTGAGAGATCATATGATAATCATCTTCAGGTATTTCACAGACTGCCATATGGAAGATACAGTAAGCTTATTTTTGGTAGTTCCACAAGGTAAGACCCAAACTAACGGATTCAAATTAGAAGGAGGGAAATTTCCCCCAAACAGTAGGAAGAACTTGTGGAGAATAAGAGAGATTCAACAATGACATTGACCGCCTTGGAGGTCGATGGATTTTTTTTAGAGATTTATAAACAGAAGTTGTATAGCTTCTTGTTTGGATGCTGTACTTTGCCTGCAGATTCCCTGCTTTGGGAAATAATACAGTTCACAGAATAATAGAACAGCAGAGCTGGAAGGTACGCCTTAAGGTTGGATTTGATGATAAGATTAGAGGAGGACAAGAAGAACTGAAAGAACTGGGAGTGTTTAGCTTTGAGACAAGAAGACTGAGGGAAGCTTTGATAGCCCTTTTCAAATACTTGTAGTCATCCTTCCAAGTCTTTGAAGAGTGGCAGAATCTGTTCTCTTATCATCCCAAAATGAAAGGCACGTAATAATCGGCTCAAGCTACAGGAAGACATATTTCAGCTGAATATCAGGAAAAACTTCTCAATTGCTAGAGCAGTATGACAAGGGAACAAATTATCTCAGTAGGTGTTGAGTGCTCCAACGCTGGAGGCATGCAAGATAAAATTGGACAATGTTCTGTCAGATGTGCTTTGATTTGGATTCCTGCACTGAGCAGCAGATTGGACTCAATGGCATTACAGGCCCCTTCCAACTCCATTAATCAGTGATTCCATGATTCTTTGATCCTTGAGGTATCCCTTTCCATTCTCTATTTCTATTATTTTAGGAGACAATCTTTTTTTCTTTTTTATACAACTTGCAGCAGAAAAATGAAGAGAACTCACAAAATTACTTCTTCTCAATAAGAGGCTACTGCAACAGGGTGAGACCACCTGGTGAGAACATACAGACGCCTATGAGTCTTCTTAATTTCAGTGTGATGAGTTGTTTTTTTTAACTTCCCACCAGTGTTACTGGGCAAACCAGCATCCTTTCATTTCATGAAACAAAGCACAGACAGCATGCACTGAAAGCTGGTTGCTTGCTAAGATGCCAGCATCTCATCTGATGCATGTAATTTTTAATGAGGCAGCTGCTATGACATTTTTGCACAACTGCCAAACAAACACACATTTCCACTTGTACAAGAACTCTAAATAGCAGAAGAAAATATGTCACAGTTTTGCTGCTGAAGAGGGGGGAAATGGTTTCTTATTCTCATGCCCAAAAATGAGACATGTGAGGATTTACATCCCTAATATAGAATGTGTCTGTGTAATCTAGGTGGTTTTCCTTTAATCATCATCATCATCATCATCATCATCGTCATCATCGTCGTCGTCGTCGTCGTAGTCACTTTGGGAACAATATCAAGAAATTTCACACAGCACTATAAGCAGTTGCTGATCTCAGAGATAACACCATAAGAGCTACAAAAATGGCAATATTAGGAACAGCATAATACTGTACTGTGCTGATATCTGACAGTTACATAGGTTTTTGGTTAAAACTTGTTTTGTTGTTGTTTAGTCGTTAAGTCATGTCTGACTCTTCGTGACCCCATGGACCAGAGCATGCCTGGCCCTCCTGTCTTCCACTGCCTCCGGAATTGGGTCAAATTCATGTTGGTTGCTTTGCAGACACTGTCCAGCCATCTCATCCTCGGTCGTCCCCTTCTCCTCCTGCCATCGCACTTTCCCAACATCAGGGTCTTTTCCAAGGAGTCTTTTCTTCTCATGAGATGGCCAAAGGATTGGAGCCTCAGCTTCAGGATCTGTCCTTCCAGTGAGCACTCAGGCTTGGTTTCCTTCTGAACGGATCGGTTTGTTCTCCTTGCAGTCCAGGGGACTCTCAAGAATCTCCTCCAGCACCACAATTCAAAAGCACTTAAACTTGTACCTGTCATATAATACCAGCCAATGTTTTTTATTTACTGTGCCTGCTGGTTTTGAACAACAAAAACAACAGTGTATCATCACATCAGTCCTGACGTATGGCAACACTTTTCAGGGTTTTCTACACAGAGGATGCTCAGAAGTGGTTGACCCTTCCCTTCTCAAGAACTGCATCTCCCTTTATGAGCCTGCTTGAGTGTTTAAGTTCATCACCAGAGGCCTTTCTCTCAGTCCAGTCATCTCCACAGGTGTATTTCATGGGGACACGGGAGTGGTCCTTCTCTGTTGCTGCTCCTTAATTTTGGAACTCCCTCCCACTGGAGGCCAGATTCCCACCTTTGCTATCCTTCTGCAAGTAGTCTAGGATTTTCCTTTTCATTCGAGCTTCCCCTTGATGACTGGCTGCCTGAGTGGGGTTCTTTGATGGACTGCTGTGCCTTACTGCTTTCAACATGTTTTTGGTGTTGCATTTTTTAAACCATTTTTAGTGTGTCATCTGTTTGATCCTGTTTAGTATTTGTATAGTTGTGGGCTTTTTGCCTTAAATATTGTCTTTGAATGTTGTAGGCTCCCTTGCTTCCTTCATAAGGAGAAAGGCAGGGTAAAAACATTGCAAACACAATCAATTAGTAAATAAAGACTGTAGATATCACAAAACCCTTCCAATCTCTTCGAGAAGCAATTGAGCAAACGTTGTGACTGGTGTGAGATCTTTCCTATTATTTTCTGGCTCAAGAGTGTGTTGTTTCTGTTGTTATGTACCATCAAGTTGGTTCCAACTTATGATGGCCCTAATACAGGGCTTCTGGCTACTACCTGTTAAAGCCAAAGGTGTATCTTTAGACTGGCAAAGCTAGAGATTAAGAAGAGTGTGTGTTCATATAGTGGAGATAAAAGGTGTGTTCATATAGTGGAGATTGTTTCTACAGATCACAGAAACCTTAAGGGGAGGAAATAGCTCTTTGTCTTGCTCTTGGCTGGAGGCAAGGAATCTTTTTGGCCTCTCAAATCTGTCATTGCGGTATCTCAACACACTGAGACAGAACTAATCAATGAGAACAAGGAATTTAGCAATCATTCTTTCTCCACTATTAGCAACTCCCAAAGGTAACAAATACAGCTGCAGGACAAAGAGTTTTTGCCGGAGGATGTAACAGCTAGGCCTCAGAATGGGAGTCGGTAATATTAATCACCGGAGGCCACCGCCAGGCAACAGGAAGTTGTAAAAATGATAATAATCAGAGTTAGACTATTATAAAAAACGTCCAGGATGTTAATATTGCATTTGCACTTTAAAACAACATCAACGACCGATACTGTGTTGCGGGCCACAATTATTTCAATTAATTATTTCCATTAATCGGAATGCAGAAGACAGAAAGTCTGAGAAAATAAGCAAATGGCCGCAGGCTACACATGAAGACAGGTTGAGCAGGAATTTAAAACAGAGTTCTTCCAGATCTGCATGCAAGGCAGTATGTGTTGGTATAGGGATGTCAGAAAAGACTGAGAAAAGAGGGCCCCTGGGAAATGACGCAAGCCTTATCAAGTCGGGTATCTGGAGGCAAATGTAGTAACACTCCGGGGCCTCTCCTTCTTCTCAAACTCGAAAGGATTTTGTTGTTGTTACTCACTTCACATACACACTGCTTATTTTTCACTTTCAGCTGGCTTTGCAGGGGAAGGGGGGAGAATGAAATTTCAAGCATTAGACACAGCGAGGAACAGCCCAACATACCCAGCAGGAGAAATATAATGCCTCTTCCCACACACATTGCAAACACACATATATACCAATTCTTGTTTGATGGTGGAGAATAATAATACAGAGGTTAAAAAAAAAAAAGACAAAAGGGACTGAGTAAGGCTTTTGCTGAAACAAAAATTCAGATTATGGTCAAATATTCAGTTTATTTAAACCTCAATTTCTTTCTGTCCTTAATCTATCGATTGATCAATCTATCTATCAATCTATCTATCTTATTCATATGTTTATTTAGTATAGAAAATGTATGTTTGTGTGTCTTTCAGTTTATTCTACATATACTGAGGTGCCTATAAAGTATTTGAAAATGAGCTGAAGTAAAACTCCTTCCACCAACCAAATTCAGGAGGTACAGTTATTTCCAGCATGGAGAGAGTCATATTTCATCTTCCTGTCACATAGGTAATTAAGGAGGAGGTGCCTTTTCAATCAGAACTTTGACAATCCTAATTCAACCCTCGGATTACCAAAAAGACACAAGGTTTTGCATGCAGGCTTCTGAGTATTGGCCATTCAAATACTTGGAGGAATTGCTCAGTACAAATTTCTGCCACAGACATCTTCTTGAAAACATCTCAGACGTCTTTCCAGCACAAATGGGGTTATATTGGCACCCTTGTTACATTCCAACCAGCATCTAATCGAAATTATATCCCCATCTATTCCTAGCAGAGTTTGTTGCATCAGGATCAGAGATGGAGAAAGTTATTCGAAGAACAAAACACGTCAAATCCTAGAAACTTCCAGGGACCAGAGTAATTTTTTTCCTTATATCTAATCATTCACTCCAGTCCCAAAATCAGACAATCCTTGATCTGCGAGGCTCATGATGGCCAGATACGAGAGGGCTCCACTCACTGTCCGTGTGTGTTAATGCTGCTAAAGTTGCTGTTCTTGTTTAATGATAACAATAACCTTTGAATTGCAGAGCCGGAATGGACCCTATGGATCATTGAATTATTGTAGGAAGAAGTCATACTTAGCGCTAGCTTAACTTTCACAGAGCAGTACCCCATTCTTGACGTCTGCCAAGCAAATGAATTAAGAGGACATCAAGGCTACGCTGGACCCTACATCTTGTAGGCTTCGCTTGTGTTACTCCTTCACATTCCCCCGGCAAGTTCGGCTCATTCACATTTGGCTTCAACTTCATAACCCATGCATATCAATTATACAGAGCTAAGGGAGAATCCCATTGGGATCATCCTTAATACGTTTCTCCATTAAATGCACCAAGTCCGTTCACTAAGCACTTACAGGCAATTCATTTTTAAACATAATTCTTTTTTTTTTCATCTGCCCTCAACACAAATGTGATGAGGAGGCTTATCCTGTGATTGTACTGCAAGACATGTGCTTAATGATTGTCAAAAGGAAAACAGCTGCTAGCATTGGTGTAGAAGTGCTGGTTGAAAAGGTTGGGCTACAGTTCCTAGAGTCATAGAATAATTGAGCTGGAAGGGGCCATCAAGTCCAACCCCTTGCTCAAGGCAGGAATCCAAATCAAAGCAGATCTCACAGATTGTTGCCCAAGTTTCTCTCGAATGCCTCCTGTGTTGGAGAGCTCACCACCTCCTGAGGTCACTGGCTCCATTGTCGTGCTGCTCTAACAGTTAAGAAGTTTTTCCCAATATTCAACCAAAAATCTGGTGATCTCAATGGGCCACCATCTTGGAAGCACAGAGGGGATTTGACCTCATGTCCCCTGGCTCCACAGCCAGGTGATCCAACCCACAAAGCTACCGATTGTAGGCAACTCGAGGTACAGCTATTTCCAGCATGCTTTCTCTCCCTTTTGGATTTATGTTGCCATTAGGATCTTTAGGCGGATTCAGTCCCAATATCCAAAGCAGGGGAGCTATTGTTATGACACCGTTAAATGCTCATTGATTTCCTACAGTAGCGACAGAAAAATCAGTGTGGTTTATCTACAGAAGCAAATAATATTTTATCATTCACACTCTTAATTTGGTAGATAATTATATCCAACTCCACAACAACCTCCGAGGACTTGAATACTTGATTACAAGTAAGACCAAAATACAAAATTCAGATACAGATCAATATAAAACAAAACTATATTTTATCACATGTGATTCTTTACATTCACTCGTCATACCAGCATTTTTGAAGAGTTTCAGCTCCAGGAACATTGTTTTTCAAACCTGAAATAATATTTTTTTTTAAAGTGATCTTCTATACATCCCTTTTAAAACAACACATTAATGGCACATTACCCTTTCACTGTTGTTGTTTTTAAATACACTTTAAAACACAAAATTGTCCCCTGATAGCCCCAAATTCTCTCTTCAAAAGGAAAAGGTTAGGAATAACAAGTAAACATTCATCATCATACCAACAAAACAATAATGAAGGTTTATTTTTATGTCCTCATTACTCTTCAAAATGCGTAATACGTAAATGTTACTTATATTCCATTAACTCTAAGCTATGTACGGGCCACTGCCCTTTTTTCCTCCAAAGATTTATCTCCGACACTCTTGTTGAACAGCTTGCCCAAATATTAAGCTTTTCCTTTTTTTGCCTTTCTATTGATTTCTGAAACATCAACAGCCGAACTTAAAACCAGAATTAACAACCACAGTCTGTACAGAACAATATACTGTAGTTACATCAGCCCACCAGAATCTTACTGGAGATGGGACCAGCCTGATTTTTTTTCAAGATTATTTCCATAATCAAAGAATTATTACAGAGCAAAAGACTTATCTTGTGAACTCACTAACATAGCCTTTCAGGGTCATAGGATGTAGGACAGCCTTTGTGAAAGATCTTGATTCTTGGCAGTAGTTTCAAAAAAAATCTGGAAGGACCGATTTCCCCTCTCCTGAATTCCAAGAGGGCACCAGACTGGCCTATTTTGAGCCCTGAAATGCAACCGAGGACACCCACAGTTGGACACGCCCATGCTGTCAGGTTCAGGGTGCCAGGTGGGAAACCAAAGATAGTCACAAATGAAAAGAATAAATAGAGTTGTGAACGTCAGGGTTTCCTAAGGTCTTTCTTCTTGCATAGGATCCCTGAGCAATCATGGTATTCTCTGAGAAGTAAAGCACAGGTCCAGACACAACATGGCAAGCAAAGAATCCCCATTATGCCATTAAAAGAGACAGAAAGAGGTCCTCTGACACTTAGAAGTCTTTTTAAAAAAGAGGCAAGCACTGCTTTTTGGTTCAAGTTCTGTAATTTGTACCGAAACATTTGTGTGTTTGCCGGTTTGTTTAATTAGCAGAGGAAACCGTTCCCATTCTCCTTTCCTCAAAGTATGTTGCCCTCTGATGCATTGAGAAGAACTAGTTCATCTTAGAATTGAAGAATTGGAAGGGACCTTATGGATCATCAAGTCCAGCCCTTATCAAGTGGGGAATCGAACTCCCAACCTGCAGCTTCGCAGTCTGATGCCTAAACCACTATCCTGCAGATGGACTGCTGTCCTAATATATGACAAACAGCCATGGGAGGATTTTCAACCCCAGTGATAACATTTTAATATGTCTTCCTTTTCCCTCTTTTCAGCCAAGAGTGTCTTACTGCCATTCTCTCCAGGTCTCTTAAACCTTGGAGGCTCCACCAGAGTCCACCAGCCTGTTCCAAATATTTCGTAAATGTTGTGGTTCATTTAAAAAAAAAAATCAAAGGAAACTTTTCCAACCGTCAGAATTTTCTGATGAGACAATACCTGTGTATGTGCTGAGTTTAGCAGCATTTAATCCTGTGGTTTATTGCTTTGTCCCTGGCCGAGGCAATCAATATGAATTATTACAGAGGAGCAAGGAGATAATTCTGGGAAAAATGTCAAAAAATGCAAAATTTGGGCTAGCCAGATGAAATTAGAGAGGGTGGCATTGATTTTGCAAGGGGCTGTAAATTATATAGCAATACAGTCCAATTTTAAATCTAATTGCACATCTTGTACTTTAGTTAAAGTTGCCTCCATACCTTGGAACAAAACAAGAGAATGTTGTACCTAATATATTGTATTCTACTCTACAACCAGCTGAGGTAGTAGCAAACATATGTTAAGATGGGGTGTCCAGAGTGGGTGGTGATTACTACAGGTTAGATACAACATACATATAGGTATTTTGGTATATCTGAAATTATTAGTATAGCATTAGTATATTATTACAATATTCTAAACTGCAACCTAATCTCAATGACTTTGAAGTTATTGCAAAGTTATAGGGAATGGAAACATACCTTAATTGCAAAACTAAACTCATCTACCCAAAGAAAAACAGTTTTCCCTCTTGTACTTAAACCATGCCGGCACCTATTAATAAACTTCCATCATTATGATTCTGGCCATCTGAAAGCTAAAAGTATGTAATTCAACAATTACCGGTGTCAAGCAGCCAGAGGGCATTATTTGACGAGAGATTTATATGATGGGCAATTACAGCCACTCAACCTTGAAGGATGGATAATTTTGTCTGGTGATGGGAACAAATTGCCTTACAGTTAATGTTTTAAAAAATATTTCAGAAGTTTATTTGTAAGATTAAGAAAAGGAGGGGGGAAACCTTTGAAAAGGACGGAAGCCATTTCCAGTTCGTTATTCTCCTGCCCTTCTGATGTGAATTGTTTTTATCCAAGCACAATTTGCAGAAAGCTGCATTGCCAATTTACTGTCCAAATGGAGTAAAAAAATGATATTTCTGTAAAGTATGTTCATTAAATAAATACACCTAAGAAGGCTTGTATTAGGAGGATTCTGATCAATGCAAAAATAACAATGCAATTAATATTATTGATTTAGTTTGGAAGCTGAAAAACTGTCCATTCATTGTGGCACTTAACAGTTTTGGGATATACCAAGGTTTATCAAGAAAGAGATAAATATTGACACAAACGCATAGATTGTCTATTTTGGATTTTTTTTTTTTTTTTGGACAACACATTTTTTTTTCTTTTTGGGAATCCCACTTGCATCTTACAGATACCTCAATTGTGATAACCTAGAAAGAAGACCAACTTGGCAGGTGTGATTTCTGAGATGAGCCTAACTTCCTGTTTGAAAACTTCACTGCCTTTCTCCCAGTGAGCACAATTTAAGTGACCGTAAGGTCTGAGTCTTGTAGGTGAAATTGCCATAGGGTCACCATAATGACCATGGAAGCTCCGACTTTGGAATCTGAACCAGCCTTGCACAGAGACACCAAAACATTGAAATATTATGGATATGTTACGACAGAGAATAAATTTTAAAAATTGCTTCTTTTTTTCTCTCTCTTTCTAAATATCCAGCAATATGCTCCTTCCTTCCTTCCTCTGCTCCTCCAGGAAAGCTACAGGAGAAACATGGCTTCTTCAAAAAGGCTGCAGGTGTAGAAAGATTCTGCTGTTCCTTAAAAGGGAAACTGCAGTACCTCAGTATTTTCTCAAAGTCTTTTACCCTCAAATAATCCTCCCAGAGGTTTACCAGAAATGTATAGCCAGGGCATATATTTCAGATCCTCCTTTAATGCTGTGGGAGATTAAGGTTTCAGGTTTCAAAAATCCAGAACATCTCTTTTCTGAGACCTCTTGTACTTAGCTTCTGAGAGACACTTTGAGCAGAAGATATAATTCCAAAAGACTTTGAACAAAATAAATAACTCAGGCATGCTGAAAACTCTCTCCTTTTCACTGTGTTCGTTTCCGAAAATTGGAATAATTAAGTGGGAAAGAGAAGTGAAGGAAAAGGTCATTTGCCAAAGGGTGATTTTTTTTTTTTTTAGACAGGGTTACTGCCCCTTAAAAGAGAGTTCTCTGCCTGTCTTCCTTTTCATGGGGCCAAACGATGCCCCAACTGGGAGAAAGGCCTCCGTTGGAAAGCTTAGCTAGGCCTAGCTCCAACTAGCTTCCTGTTCAGAAAGGAAGCTCCTAGAGAGCACTGGGGCAGGAACAGGGAGATTGGACAGAGATAGACCTAGCTAAGTCTTCTGATACCTGAGGTGGTATAGTAGACAGAGTGATGGATTAGGAGTCAGGAGGCCTGGGTTCAAATTCCCCCGCTCAGCCATTGAAACTAACTGGGGCTGTGGAACTGGAAAAGCCACTCCTTAAATATCTCACTTATCTTGAAAGCCCTATTAGGATTGCTATCGGTCAGTTCCAATTTGACATCACAAAACACACACACACACACAAAGTATCTGCACGTTAGGTAGAACATCCAGAATGGAGAATTATGGTATTTGAACAGTCCGCCCATTGATTCTGCATTATTGTTTGGCTGACACCACTGGTGGTTCGTATGGTGGTGGACAGATGATGTGGAAGATAGATCTGCTGTACCTTTTATAGTTATTTAAAGGAGGAAATTTCAGCAGATGTTGTTTCCATTCATAGATTCAACTTCTGAAATTCCCTCTGCTAAGTAACTGTTAAAGCTACAGGAGCCCTGTCTTCCTTTTCATTGGGTCAGCCTCTGCTGGACTCAGGCACATGACATATCAAGAAGCAATAAAGAGTACCGCTAAGCAGTAACTACTACACCAAGGGTTGAGGGGTATTTTGGTAAGTGGAATTAAAAGGAAATGACATCCCCATCCTGTGGCGAGCATTAATCTCTGGAATCAGTGGCATAATAGAGCTTGCTGTTGCCCAGTGGTGTCTTGTACATTTGCTTGTTAAGTAAGCAGCAGGCAGAAGATCAGAAACAAAGTGAGTTAGAATTATGCAGACAAATGCACTAAACAACTGCAGTGTTAATTACACTGTCGCAATAATGGCCTTTCAACCCAGGAGAAGGATGCTCTGGGAGACGGATTGCAAGTCAAGAGGAGACAATAAAGGATCAACTTAGCATGCAGAACCATGTTTTATTGGCCAAACGAAAGAAGATGGGATTGAAAGAAAGGTGACTTATTGATTGATTTCTTTATTTTTCAAGTCATGCCCACACAGTTGTGAACTGGGGGTGTTCAGGCAGAACAATATTCTTAGGTTTTTTAAAATATAAAAATAACACAGTTCTTCTGTGTTGTAAAATAATGGGGCAAAAGAACTTTCCACTTGCTCTAAAATGACATCCCATGAATGTAGCCAAACAAGACGTTATTATGCAAAACTACCCCAGTGAACTACCAACATGAATTTGACCCAACTCTGGGAGGCAGTGGGAGGGCCTGGTGTGCTCTGGTCCATGGGGTCATGAAGAGTCGGGCACGACTTAATGACTAAACAACAACCACCCCAGTGAAACGCATGATCACACACTGAAAGTGATCAGGGGGCAAACCAAAAGTGGCTTTCCCTCCCTTTTGTCCTACTCTGCAAAAATTCAAAATCTTCCATCACAAAGACCATGAATGTCAGGTCTACCATTTTCAAGTACTGTTTGCACTCTGTGTAGTTAATAGCAATCTGTTTAGTATTGGGCCAAAAAATCCTAATTCACATAAATGATAACTAAATGTGGCATGATGCATAGGTTGCAAAAGAAAACTTAGCAGCTGGTAGGACTGCTACCAACAATAAATCCAAATGGCAGACACTCTCCTTGTCTACCACCTGAGCTTCGTTTCGCTATCTGGAGAAACATAGCACTTCTACCCTCGTGCCCTGCTCTATAACAACCCTATTCCATACAGTACCTGGACAACAAATAACACTTGCATGGAGCTCGTATTTGCAAAGGGAGGGAAGAGTAGGTGTTGGGTTTTTTTTTTTTAAGTCTGTGTTGCCAATAGTATTCTGGACAATTTGTGTTCCATTTCTGAATAAATTGTGTCATTTATCTTTCAAGAGAAGCAGACTAAATTCTAAATTAGTTTTCTATTTTACTATCAGATGAGACTGACCTTTATATCAAATTTTCTGGTGCCGATTCCCCCATTACTATTAAATGAGGATTTGGGATGGGCAGAGAAGGAGGGACAAGAAAGCTGCGCCATAAAGTCTGCTGTTCCCATGCCCGCTTTAAGACTTCCTTATGACCTTGATTATTTCTTTATGTCCCAATTATTTATTTAACCCACATTGAGAAGGATAACCAGTCCAGCATCATTAACTGGCCTACCAATTTCAAAACTGCCCGGAACGTAAATTACTTTAAGCATGGCAGAACTCTGATACACCGGAAAGACAGCTTCATTCATTTCTTGTCATTAACTCACATAATTTCATGCCTTTTTTATCTGTTAATTATGTAATGTGCTGCTTTCTTGAAAGGCAGAAACTTTACTAGCTAATGCAACAAAAGCAAAGGAGAGGAAAGTCAGGTTTCAGCCTTACAAACTATCAAGGAATTTAACGGCTGGCCATTTTTCAAAAACAGCCTGTCTGTTACAGTCTAAGAATCATAAAGTAATTCACAAAGAATTGCTGAGTTTCAATTTAAATAGAACAATATATATTTCTCATTTTTATAGGGGGGGGGGTTGGGGCACTATCCACCAGACAAGCAAGACAGAGAAAACTCTGTGAGATATCTCTTTGTTTATATATGATATATCTCTACAAATAACCATATTATATCTGATCCTGGTTCACAAGACACATGTCAGAACATTAGCATTTAAAAATGTATTCTCTATTTTGTGCCTGTATTGAATTTTTAGTTGTGTTACAATTATTGTTGTTATTTTAATGTTGTAAACTGTCCAGAGTGGCATTCGGCGCGATGGGTGGTATAAAAATCAATGAAACAAACAAACATAGACCTTGAATGATCTCACATGGGAAGCCCGTTTAGAGAGCCAGTGTGGTTACAGAGTTGAATTAAAGTCCAGGAGACCTGGGTTCAAGCTCCCAGCAGAGTCATGCAACTCATTGGGCAGCCTTGTGAAAGCCACAACCACTCAACCTAATTTCCCTCACATAATCTTAGAACTGCACAGCTGGAAGGGACCCTGTGAATTGAGTCCAGCCCCTGTCAAGGAGGCCTAGTGGGGGAAATCAAACTCCCAACCCCAGGCTCCCAAGCCAGATGCACATAAACTAGAGAGAGGAGAGCCACATATGTCAACTTAAGCTCATTGGAAAAATGACAAGATACCAATATACAAATACTTCCACCGAAACATTTTGCTTCAATATTTCTGTTTATTCGTCACTCTTGTAAGTGTCTATATATTTTAGTTTAACTGAATCCCTCAAACAGACCCAGAAAAACTTTACTTGAAGTTCTGTTTACAGAACAAGTCTATCGATATAAAAAATGTTTGGCTGGTAGCCTTGTCAAGAACTGCCCCACTTCTTAAAGCAATGCAAGGATAGTGTTTATTCTGCAAGGACAAAACAAGTTAGGATTCTTATAGAACGGCTTTGTCCTTATAGAATAAATGATATTTTCCTCTTCTTGATGCAAGCTGAAATGAGGTTTGTGGAGGGTTTTTTTGTCAAGTCCCTGAGACATTTAAAGGCATTGTTGACAGAATTCTGTAAAATGTACTAATGTACTGTTGAAAATGCACTAATGTACTATAAAGTGAGAAATATAAATAATTGTTATTTATTTAATGGCCTGTTTGGAGATGAAGGCCTTTGTCTGGCAACAGAAGGCCAAGAAGTAGGAAGTCAGCCTGGATTCTCAGGGAAGTTCCAAAATCTGGGAGCAGCCACAGAGAAGGCCCTCTCTTGTGTCCTCACCAAATGAGCTCGGGAAGGTGGTTGAACCATGAGGAGGGCCTCCCCAGAAGATCTTAAATGGCGAGAAGGTCCATATAGAGTGCAATGATCCTTCAAACACCATGGACCCAAGCATGTAACTAATAATCTTAGTAACAATCGTCTTTCTGATGAATCACATAATAGTTTTGCACACAGTCATTTTGTACAAATTGCTTAAAGCCAGAATGAAAACAAACCAAAATCCCTGGTGGCACAGCCTTGTGTGGTAACCAGCATCTCTCGTGGGTTACTGGAGATTCCTCAGCAAGGCGAAATTGGTGAGGCCACCAGTCCAGACCAAAATCTCAGTTTTGACTTTTTCTTAAACCTTTCTACCCTGTTTCTCTGAAAATCACACAGGGTCTTATATTAAGTTTTCCTCCCCAAAACACATTAGGGCTTATTTCCAGGAGATTTTTTTTTCATATACAACAATCCACATTGATTCAAATACAGTCATGCCATCTTCTTATGGTTGTAGCACAAGAGTGGAGGATGGGGTTTCACTCAGTTGGGGCTTATTTTGGGGGGTAGGGCTTATATTATGGGCATCCTGAAAAATCATACTAGGGCTTATTTTCAGGTTGGGTCTTATTTTCGGGGAAACAGGGTAGATGTTCTCCAACACTTGTAAAGGATCCATAATCACTGGGCAGAATCCAACTGGTGTGTGTAACTGAGATAACTGAGGGGGGGGAAGTTGCTGGATCCCATCTGGGTTACATTCCTGATCATGTGGTTAATAGCTCAACTGAGATGCAGCCCAGTGCCCATGAATTAGCCTCTGTAATTTATGCAAACCTTACTCAAGTACCAATAGGATTCCTTTTAATGATGTAAGTCTCTTTGGGTCCTTTTAAGGAGAAAGGCAGGATATACATACATACATACATACATACATACATACATACATACATACATACATACATACATACATACATACATGGGTTCTGGCCACTGCCTTAAATATGATGATGATGATGATGATGATGATGATGATGATGATGATGATGATGATGATGATGATGATGATGATGATAGTGTGCCATTAAGTCAATTCTAACTTTTAGAGACCTTTTCCATGGCTTTCTAGGTAGAGAATATTCAGAAGTGGTTGACCATTCTCTTCTTTTGGGGACAGTTCTGGCACTATGCAGCTTTCCCAAGGTCACACAGGCTGGCTCTACTCACAGGAGACACAGTGGGGAATCGAACCCCCAACCAGACCTAAACCGCTGAATATCTGGCCAGCCTCCCTCTTTAAGTTTCTGATTATTGTACACTAGATATGTCCACCTTGCAGTAGCTTTCAGCTCCTTGTCTTATTTTCTCCCTTCCCCTCATCCCAATTCTACTGATGTGCAGTTTTTGTTGCACACCAGGAACAAAATAAAGGTCATCCCCATTAGAATTGCAATCAAATATCCTGTTAATTAGTAGTGGCTTAATTATTAGAACTGTTGTTTATCCACACACACCCCAGGGCACATATGAAGTTTCACCACTGTGAACATTAATGCCGAATTGTTAAAATGGCTCATGCATTTGAACACATCATATTTTGCCCCAGATCTTCCCTCCCCCCCCCACCCCCCCCCACTGCTGGTGTTATCAGGTTAAGAGGACATTTTTAAAAGATCTCACGGTATCTTTTGGAAGAAAAACATGGCTTTCCGCACATCACTTGCATTTCTGCCTATGCATTATCTGTGTGTTTTCCAGCAACCTAGAGCACCGAATTATTCACCATTGTTCCCTAAAAGCCAAATCATTCTTTGAATTGACATTATATTTAGGTTTTAGAAGCAAATGTATTTCATTTTTTAAAAAACCCAGCCGTCACTAACTGATTTTCTTTTCTTTTCCCTACTTAGCAAACTGGCAAAACACTTTAAAAAAAACAACAACAACACAATAGTCCAGTACCTTAGGCACAGATTCAGGATTAAAGACTCAACTAAGCATTAAAATATTCACATCACCTTGAGCCTTTTCCTGCTCTCCTTTTGATTCTCAGGCAGTTATTGCTTTCGACAGAGAAGTATTCCTCCAGGTATTTGAGAGTAAAGGATACATTAATTATTAAGTGGGTTTTTTTAAATTTATCCCCCCACCCCACCCCTTTTTTTTAGCTTTTCAAGATCTGTCGCAAGGGAGGATTACCATTTAGAGGGAGAGAGCAGAGGAAAAGGTTGAAAGCTCGGATGTTATGCTGTATTGTCTTCTTAGTTTTAAAGATCAGCCAGCTTTATTCTGTAATCCATGATTCATTTGAATGCCTCTCTTCCCCTCGCTCAAGTGGTCATGATTGGATTCTTGAAATTAGGTGTGTATGTGGAACCACCACCACCACCCCCAGTTTTTTGTATATGGACTGACTGACTGAGATGGCTAGATAACTCGATGGTCTCTGGCTGCCATAGGTTGGAAGTTTAATTCTCCACCGTGCATCACAGAAGAGCCAGCCTAGGTGGTCTTGGGCAGGCTGCACTGTCCCAGGCTGCCCATCAGAGGAAGGGAAGGGTAAATCACTTCTGTGTAGTCTTTGTCTAGGAAATCCTGAAAAAGGGTTGCCCTTAAGTTAAAATTGACTTGACTGAATTGACACACAGAGACACCCAATCACAAGAACAGCCAGCCAATAATGACATAACACCAACAAAACAAAAAGAGAGAAATCCTTAAGGTGTGCCCACACACTGGCACCATGACAAAGTCATATTGTCACATTGTTAGTCCACAAAATATGGATCAGGTCATTTTGTAAGGGAATTCACAAAAGTGAAATTCTTCATCCTATCTATGATGTTGCTTATGATAATGATCACGCTGACAGTCATAGTAATCATAGAATCATAAAGTAGGAAGGGGTCTTATAAGGCCATCAAGTCCAGCCCCCTACTCAATTATGGTGTTGATATCAGTGGTGGTGATGATGAATGTGTATTACAGTTAGACTCTGGCTAACTACTGTCTAGCAGTGATGGCAAACTTGACCTTTTTCAGACTTGCACAATAACTTTGGAGACTCTTCGGTGCTCATCTGTGAATTTTTTGAAAAAATATCAGGAGGGGAAATTATTTTCTCCTTTTGATTTCCCAAACAATAGTGTGCACAGCTGTACTACTGCTTAAACACAAAGGAAATGGAAGACCTACCCATCAGGCTCTGTTGATCAGATGGACCAATTGGCCCTTTGCAAGGTTTAAGCATTGCTACAATTGCCTTATTAAACACATAAGGCACTGAGGTGATGGCTGATGATACTGCTTGAAGAGGAAAAAGGCTGGATAGGACAAAGTAAGAAGCTGGAAAGAAAGAGTTAAGGGCAGGACACATTTCCCTGCCCAAAAAGAAAAAAAAGGATTCGTTCAGATGGTCCACATGGAGACAGAAGGCTATAAAAATAACAGTGTTGGACAAGGGAGGCAGTGAATGTAACACTGATTGGCATCAAATCAAGGGATAAAAGTTTTATGGTCAGTACATAATCCCTACGGAAGCATTCAGAAGTGCCAATCAAGTGATTTTTTTTCTCTTCTTCTCTGGTGTTTGAAGAATTCCAGCAAAACAACGACTCTACATGCTCTTCCCTTTGAAGTCTCTGTCAGACAATGCATAAAGGCCAAGGTTAGTAGACAGGACCTTTCAAGTGATGTGTTAAGTCAACGAGTATGCGAGTGTGTGTACACCCCTGTCTGGAGGTGCACAGATGCGCATCATATTGCTGCCAATGTCTGAAGGATTCACAGAGCACATGAATGGTGAAAAAGACCAGCAAGCTTCAAGAGCTGCTTTGGCATATAAAGATGTTGCCTTCAGGGGTGGGGATGGAGTGGGAAGAAGGAAGGAGGACACAGAACCTCATTTCCAATGATCCGCAAGAATGATTTCAGCTTCCGTCTTGTTTGCCTTCCTCCCTGCACAGACATGCTCCCCATACTTGACTGTTGACATTCTCATATTTATTTCTCCGCAGAAAACCAGACAGATGTCAACTGTTTGATCTTCCTGATCAAAATATGAAACTCAGACATTCTGTGCAGAGTTGCAAAGATATATTTCTGATGTAGTACACACACACACATGGACGCATGCGCTTTTCCCATTCCCATATGTCACAAGCATATGAACTAAAAAGCATTAGACTTTTTCCTTGTCAAGGACACAAAAAATGAGAACAGTGAGTGATCTGTTTCTATTTGCGCTATTTGCAGTGGTTAATAATTAATTCCAGATGTTGCTGGGCAGTTCTAATACGGTTATCGAGGTGGTGCACTTGATCCCGATTTCAGAACCTTGGAAATGGTGGGTGTAAACAACGTTTTGAGAAAATTGGACTTAGCTCTGGGTAGATTGGAAATCTAGACCTGATACACCTGCTCCTTATCCACAGTAATGAAATATGCTCCCCTTGGAGCTGCCTTTACTCAATGTATATAAATTTGACTTGATCAGGATGTCATAGCAAGGTGTGGGAGGTTGGAGACACCAATTCCACAGGACACTGAGTGTGTTCTGGGTTTTAATTTGAAGCAGAGGTGCAGACCAGTAGCCCAACCTCACCCCACCACCACCAATCTGCACCCCTCTAGTCTAAGCTTCACAGGAGCTGTCCAACGTGCTGAACTCATTTTGTTCAGACGACACCAAACACTGTTCAAATCGAAATCCTGGAGTGCATTGATCGCCCCCACAAAAACCGAATCATCAGCCCCAGGTGTGTTCAAGGCAATCAGTGTGGGAGGATATTACACCAATAAGTTTCTGGGTGCAATTTGAAGTGCTGGTTATTATATGCTAGCAGAAGAGTAAGCTTTGCCCTAGTTAGAAATAAATTACGTAACTCCCCACCTAGAACTCTTCCTCTTGTCTCCTCATTACTGCTCTTTTTTCTTTCTTGCTGGTCTTCCTCTTCCTCCATCCCAGTACTCATTTAGCTTGTAATTAAATTATAAACCACTTAACCCCTCTCCTACCAGTTCTTTTTCTGCTCCATACTCCATCTTCTTTCATTTTGCTCTTTCTCTCTCCGCAAGCCAGTTTTTGTTCTGCCAACAGCAGCTTCACCTAAGTTAGAAGCTCTTTAGTCTATTTCCGTGTGCCTTTTACGTATCTCCCTGTGCCCCACAGTTTTCCCTGCTTGTCGGTCTTCTCAGCCCCACATCCCAGTTCTTATCTGGACAGCTAGACCGTAAAAACCTCCTAATACTCCTAAGGTTGGTGTTCCTTCTGCTCTCACTTCCCTTTTTTCCCTTCTTGCTGGTCTTTCTTATTTATTTATTTATTTATTTATTTATTTATTTATTTATTTATTTATTTATTTATTTATTTATTTATTTATTTATTTATTTATTTAATTTATACCCCGCCCCTCTAGACCATGTCTACTCTTTCTATGTATTTGTTCAGTCCTCTAATTCATTCAGCTCTCCGTTACCTCTTTTTGATTCACCTTTGTAATACTTCAAAATTTCCATCACACCCTCTGCCCATCCCTTGTTTGAAGAATTTGGGAGTTATTCAGATGAGGGGAGGGGGAACCATCAAGCAGAGCTGCTTGGAAGCCCTGGGAAGAGATGAATCTTCCAGGCTCATCTCTGTTTAGGGAAGATTTGTGATCTCATGGCTTAAGGGTATACTGCAAGATACAGACCAATTGTAATTGACCCAACTCTAATAATGCAGAGTTTAAAAGAAAACAAAATCACATTGAGATGCACAGCCCTGGGTTCACTTCATATCCATGCCAAATTTCAGGTGTTCCAGTTTCCAGACCTTAGAGGAAACAGGCACACTAAGTTCAAGGGATGAATACCCAAGTTGTGGGACTCGCTGTCAAAGTGGAGCAGACTTGACTTGCCTCCCCCCCCCCATGACTCAGACTTGGGCACAGTTAATAGTCTGTAGAGTGTGGGGCTCTGATTCATTTCCATTTCTCTCTCTCTCTCTCTCTCTCTCTCTCTGTCTTCAGTTGCCCAGAGAAAGTCTCAACAGGCTTCCTGAGACAGCCATTGGGAAGGGAGGGAGGGAGGGAGATTAAAAGTCCTCTTTGTTTCCCTCTCAAAAGGGCACAATTCCTGTTTGAAATGGGAATACAAGCAGCCTGCTGCTGTACACTTTCCATCTTTCCTGTCTGCCACATCCTTCTTGGCATCCAGAGCTGAAATTAGCAGTTCTACAGCCACGTCACCGACAATTCACAAAATGACTTTGAAGCAGGGAAAGGAAGAACGGTTAACAAATTTACTCTCCTTTTCTTACTTAGTTTTTCATTTTCTTTCTTCACTTCTAACTGACCCATGGCCACTGGATCTAACGTGACTGTTCCCTAGGAGTATCACTCCACCCTATACAGTATGTAGTTCATTGCTCTAACTGTGGAAATGCACACACATCCCTGCTTCAGTTCATACTTGTATATTTGTGAAGAGGCCCAACATGAAATGTGTTTGCGTAAACTTGTCTGTGTGGTTACAGTTAGCTGCAGCAAAACAAGACCCGTAGGAATTCTATTTATTGTTCTTAATTACATTGCATATCTCCTCCAAAGAGCTCAGGGTGGTAAGAAACAGATATCCGGTTGTTCCCTCAGAAAAAGCTTGCAAGATAATTTTAGTGTCAGGGCTCAGCAACTGCTGAGAAACCATGAGGTGGGAGACAAAACTACAGTACCTCTTTTTCCAGCATTTTCAGAAAGAAAGCTGTCATGTTTCTAATATTGCCACATGACTGAGCACTTCCCCTTTGTAAAACTATTTTTCATAAGGACCATTCATGTTTAGTTAAAGGTAAGAATAACAAACTAACCCCAGGAAACATGATCTCATAGTACACTGGTATGAATGGCCATTACTCTGTTTCCCTGAAATTAGACCTAACCTGAAAATAAGCCCTAGAATGATTTTTCAGGATGATCGTAATATAAGCCCTACCCCCAAAATAAGCCCCAGTTGAGTGAAAACCTGCCCTCCACCATTGTGCAGCATTGTGCAGTAACCAGAAAAAGATAGCGTGACTGTAAAATAAAACATCCCCTGAAAATAAGCCCTAATGCATTTCTGGAGCAAAAATTATCTGTCTTATTTTCAGGAAAACATGGTAGGTGTTTGCTTGTTTAAAGCAATGGTTCCGAATCCTGGGTCCCCAGATGTGCTTGAACTAAAACTTCCAGAAGCCTTCACCACTAACTGTGCTGGCTGTGATTTCTGGGAGTTGTAGTTCAAGAACATCTGGGGACCCAAGGTTGGGAACTACTGGCTTAAAGATGGGAAGCTCGACAATTTAAACATGGTGTGCATGGCCACCATATCTCCACTACATCCTACCTCACCCCTTCCCCTCCAACTATAGGAGGAGTTTCTCCTTCTCCACCAACAACAGCAGAAAATTCCTCACACCTATTTTCACATGAAGGGCACAGGCATGCAAACATATGTGTTTGTGCATAGGTTGATATTTGTCCCACTGGGGGAGGAAAAATGACGACGGTCAAAAAGAGGACTACATAACTCAGAGAAAGTTCAACAAGGAAACCGTTGACAGCCCTTCCTCCCCAGAAAGACCAGATACCCACTTTTCCACTAAGATCTGGGGTATGAAACTTGTGGCTTTCCAGATCTTATCCCACTCGAACACCCATCATCTTTCACCACCAAGTACTCTAACTAAATGGATGGCAACTCCAGTTCAATAAAATCTGGACAGGCATAGATTCTGGTTCCCGCCCTTATTTCAGTGTTTCCCAGCTTTGGGTCCCCAGATGTTCTTGGACTTCAACTCCCAGAAATCCTGGCCAGTGATGAAGGCTTCTAGGACTTTTAGTCCATGAACATCTGGGTACCCAAGCTGGGAACCACTGCCTTAGTTCATTACATTTGGCCAAAGCAGATGATACCAATGTAAGAAATTCACAACTGTGATGTCCCTGTCTAGATCCCATTAATGATGCTGGCAGTGGTTCATCTTGCAGCTCATTATTTCTCACACATGTATATTGTTTCAGGCGACATTCATTGCTGGAACACTGTTGACTCTTCTGTTTTCAGTGTTTCTCTTCTTTGGCTCATGCTCTCTGCCAAACTGCCTGTCAAAAGCTGGTCTGCTGGAGGGCTTTTTTTACACACATAAATCTCTGTTCTTTTGATCTTTAAGAATTCATGCTACTGGGTATGCCAGGGCAGGTTATATCAGCATTTCATCAATACAGTATGTTTGATCACTTCTCTTCTTTGAGCAAAACAGTCCAAGGGTTTCTTCCTTCTGCAGCACAACTCTTGTACCTTTTTTGTTGCCACCAATTTGTCTTCTCCACTATCTAAGTCTGGAGGAATTTCCAAACTATTTTTCAACACCATATGTAAACACATGACAAGGACCAGTCATAGAACAATGCACGGTAACACTCAGTAGCAACAATGAAATGTCACAATGGAAATGTCACTGTAAAGTTTCCGTAATACACATCAGTTACAATTTAGATGTGATTTGAGATCTTGAAATATAAGAGAGTTTCTGCCAAACTTTCAGCTGGAATGAAAAACTCTCCAACTATCCCCAAGTCCAAAATGCAGCACGGTATTTTAGGACTAATGTATAGAAATGGCATATATATGTATTTCACACAATCTTTAGCTAATGTTTGTTTACAGGAGTGCTCCTGGAGATGGCTTGCGTCACTTCTGCTAGGTGGAAGTGAGATAGTAGAAAACCTGTAAGCTTTAATGAGGTTCAATCCCTTTAGATTTCCAATTAAAAAAAAAAACCCTGAAAAAAAGCAAAAGGCAAAATTCTTAGAGTAATACTTGGGCAACTGGACATGGGAAATCTTTATTTTCCAGCTGTAGCAAGGGATTTGTTAAAATAAGGAGGGATATTTCATCCGTTTTCCTCCAAGAGTGAAACCTGTCCCATCAGAGCAATGTTCTTGTCTATATAACATCTTCCTCGTTCTTCAGATTACTGTGCCAATGACTCTAAAGGGACCTTGGTCGCTGAAGTGACAGCTGATAACGGAGCCTGAACCGGGAAACTGGCTTACACACAAAATCAATATCATTTATGAAGATTAACTCCAGCTTTTATTATAGGGAGAACTTTTGTCTTTCGCTGCCCCCTCTTTCATTGGCAAAACTGCCAAGAACGGGCAGCTTTGCCAGCTGAAAATCCAAAACAGATCCCAGACCTTTGTAGTGGGCTGAATGGAGTAAGAATGTGGAGAAATCTCACCAGCATCTCACCCATTCCTGAAAGACAGTGAAATGGCATGACAGCTTGTTGAGGATTTACAATCCCTTCAACTAATCACATTTCCAATGGGAGTCTGAGGCTGTGGCCCTTTTTCCCCCATTGTCTTTTTTCATTCTGGAGTTCAGCAGATCCTGTGAACAAAAGGATGGAAAGACTGCTCAGAAAGATACAAATAACCCATCTAACGCTTCTGGTTTTTGATAGCCCATACGAGAAGGTATCAGTTACTCTGGTTTAAGTTCTGCTCATGTACTGAAAAGCACAAATATTGCTTTCAAGGTACATGAATAATTCCCTGTCATAGGGTGAGGAGGAAATCTTCCTTGTTTTGCATGCAAGAACAAGCTGAGTTGAGGATTACAAGCATTGGATGTTGTCTTAAATCTTATTCAAACTTTCAATAAAAATGTTAATCTGAACCCATGAACTATGCACACCCTTTTTGACTCTTGTACATGGAGAGCAAAATCTGAAGAGGATTGCTGCCTCTACTAGTGAGTGCTCTCTGCCAGAAGCTCCCATCCCATACAACAATGGCTTTCCCTAAACAGGAAGTTCAGAAAAGACACAAGACCTTTGATGGTGCTAAAGCAAACACGGACTTCCAAACAACTCACCAAGCAGAATATATTTTTCAGACATTAGAAGGGGGGAAAGCTGCAACACCAAGAGTGGCCATTAAGTCTTGCACATTACAGATGGAGGAACACATCCTGATTATTGCAGAAAACGGTTTGTTTCTTTTCTTCCTGAAACCTTAGCAGCAGCAATTTGCACCTGGGGAACATGTTCACTTCTTCAGATGACAGCTATTCTCTGCGGGAATGACAGGGTCACACAGATCTCTGCATGCTGAGGAGGGCCTTTAATCAGGCTGTTCATTTACTGGCTTTTCAGTTGCCCAACCTCTGATGTGTGCTCCAAAATGGAATGGCTGCAAACACTCCCCACTATGATTTCCTCTCCAAAAGCCTTTTGCAAACAAATCCGTCATTTACTGTTCTGTAAACACAAGCAAATCTAGGTTCAGCAGCTCTACAGCGTGATTGAGGTTGAGCCAATGGCTATGTTTTCCCTCTGCTTCCTATTTTTCTGCTGATTTGAACTGGCTGGAGGCTACCAGAGAGAGAAGAATGCCTGAGGAAGATATGCTAGGGATGCTATGATCCTAGAAGAGGCTATTTTAAGAACAATGAGTAGAATTGTTCTTTTTGCAGTGGCTAAATATATTTATCCTTGGTAGAGGATAAAGCCTTGAAGTTATCTTTAGAACACCATGGAAAGTGAGGGTTGTAACATGAGAGACAATGGAATGACAGGCAATGAATGCTCAGTGAATGCTCGGTTCTGTGCATCAACTTCTAAAGAGTTACAGACAAGATTGAATCAACAACACCATCAGGTTGTTTGACCCATCCATTGGAGCAGTGGTTCCCAACCTTGAGTGCTCAGGGCTAAAAATCCTGGAATATTTTCCTACTAATTTCTGGGAGTTGTAGTCCAAGAACATCTGGGACCCAAGGTTGGGAACCACTGTATGAGAGAGTTAACTTCTCAGAACCAAAGAGGCTTGAGAGAGGTAAAGTCGTGCTTATTTGAGAAGTAATTGCTACTTCATTGTAGAGCCAAGACGATGGGGACCGGGTGGCTAATGGATAGTCTGCCCCCTTGCTCTTAGCTTAGAGAGAACAAGAGAAAAGGTCACATCAAAGAGATATCATGAAGGCTGGTGAGTTGCTAACCAGCATTTGATCTTGCTAAAGCAAAAGGGAAATTCCCTAGACTCTCTGCACCTCCTGGTGTTTTTGTTTCTGAAATCACAAGCATTAAAGAAGCAGTGCTGGCCTTTAATGCAGACGGTTCCCAAGCAAAGTTTCCTGAAATCAACCATACTTCATCTAAGATCTAAATACATGCTATGAAGAGAAAAATGTGAGCTAGCCTAAAACTTCTGTCTTGGCCTCCAGGGTGTGGCCATGTGAGTGAGTGAGTGAGTGAGAGAGAGAGAGAGAGAGAGAGAGAGAGAGAGAGAGAGAGAGGTGTAGTGGTTACAGCATCGGACTGCGCACTGGGTGATCTCATTCACACTAAGCAGGAAACATACAGTGTGACCTTGGGACAGTTGCCAAGATCCACCACATAGGGGTATTTGTAAAAGTAAAGAGGACCATAGGGGCTGGTCATGGGACTACATTGCCCCCTGTTGCAGCAGCTCCACTGATTGCCAATTCACTTCTAGGCACAATTCAAAATGCTGGTTCTAACCCATGAAGCCCTAAACAGCTTGTGCCCAAACTATCTCAAGGATAATATCTTCCTTTTTGAGCCTCCTCAAATGTTAAGATCATCAGGAGAGGCCTTTCTTGCTGTCTCACCACCTTCACAGATACGTTTGGTGGGTACACCAGAGAGGCCCTTCTCTGTCGCTGCTCCCAGACTTTGGAACTCCCTCCCACTGGAGGCCTGACTGGCCCCATCTTTGCTGTCCTTCTGCAATCAGTCCAAGACCTTCCTCTTCAGGTGGGCTTTTTCTTAATGAATGGCAGCCTGAGAGGGTTGTTTTAAATGGATGGTCCTACCTTACTGCTTTGAATGTGTTGTGTTTACCATATTTTAGCATGATATTTGTTTGATGCTTTTTAGTACAGTATTTGTATACTCCCTCTTGTTAGCTTCAAATGCTGTCTTTTAATGAGGAAAGTCACCTTGAGTCCTTTTTAAGGAAAAAAAGGTGGGACAAAAAATATTTTAAACAAACAGACAGAGAATGTGTGCCAACCTCAGGTCACTGAAGAAAACTAAAAAAATTGAAGAAAATTCAGGGGAAAGAGAGAGATCACCTTATAATAAAACACGAGATTTTGAAAAATGCCTGCTTCCCTGTGATCTGAGTCAGATGAAGGGGTGTTCCTCGTATGAAAAAGAGGTTCTTTCTATCTCTATCTTTCTTTTGGCCTTCCTCTCGCCCCCCCCCCCCCCGTTCCTTTCCTCCTTATTACGGCAAATTCCTCTTTCTTTCTTTTCTTGTGTTGACTGCCAGGTTTTTTTGAGCTCTCAAATGATCCCCTCCTGTCACATAAAAAGGTCCGTGCTCTTTTCCCTCTTAGCCACGTTTCTCTCCTACTTCACAGGAGACGCAGCTGGGTGCTGTTTTATATCACATTCCCCCCAACTTGGTCAGTGGTGAATAATACACTACAACACAGAAGGAGAGGCTGCAGGCCTGGGAAGAGCTGGTAATTGAGGTGCTTGTTAGCATTCCGTTTGAGTGGGCATCTTCTGAGGGGGAAAAAGACCAGGCAGTGACAAATTTGAAAAGAGGCTAATATGAATAGACAAGGAAGCAGAAATGGGAAGGAGAGGTGGCTTGGGGAAACAGGAAGGCTTTTGAAATAATCAGCTTTGGGTTTTATAGGGGTACAGGCTAATAGATGCGGTTGTCTCCATTCTCGGGAATGGTTGAGGGACTAAATTCTGCAAAATCACAGGGCAGAATATGCACATTCTGAAACAAGGAACAATAACATTTATGCAGTCTCTGTTCACAGCTCATGGACAAATGCCTTACTGTCAAGAAGTAGGGTAGCAGGACTGGACATAGCTTAATAATGATAGTAATAATATTCAAAAGTAGATTCTGACTTATGGCAACCTTTCGCATGGTTTTCTAGATAGACAGTACTCAGAAGTGGTTTGCCATTGCCTTCTTCTGGGGGGGGGCATTCTGGGACTGTGCAGCTTGTAGGAGAGGCAACATTCTTCTTGCTGATGACATTAGCAAGGACTTTCCTGACAAGTGCTCAGAATTTTGCAAGAATGTGCAAAACTGCCTGGCTTTTATAGAAAAATAAAATGCAATTCTTACATTGCATTAATTATACATATTCTGTCAATCACGAAATATTCAGATGATCGGCACTTTGTTTAAAAATTGGTGCTCTATTTTAAAAGTACCGAATAGGTTGTTTGCATATTTCTTGAGCATCAACAAGTCTTTCTGTGCTTGTTAGGGTTATGTGTACTGTAGTATGCTTCTTAAAGCATACTACCCATATTGCCCATATTGGAGTTACTCTAAGGTGGAAAACGAGATCTTTTGTCCTCTTTGTCTCACATTCAACTAGAGGCAAGGAATCTTGGAAGGCTCTATGTTTCCAACTTCGGTGTCTCTTGCTGAAACAGCCTAGAGCAACGACATTACTTAATTTAGTCAGTGTTCTTTCCCTCGCTAGGAGCAAAACACTACAGTGCTATCAGGGCAACACTGAGTAGAACAAACAAGAAGACCATCAAATGTCGCATTTTAAAGAAAGTGAAATAATGTAAAATACTATTTAACTAGTAGACCTCTTCAAAGCCAGTATCTAAAACTGTTATGAAATGAAGGCAATGGATAAAATACCTTTAGGAAATCCCCTCCTCCCACCCCAATACGTTTTTAGAACTCATTCTTCAAGATACCAACAAGCTAAATTGAAAGTGCTATTAAATGACAATAATAGAAATATAAACTAGATAAGCAGTGAGGGATTGCTTAAATGCCAGTCCTCCCCTAAATTAAATCTAGAGTCCATTATAGCCTTAACTTTAATATCCCAATTTAGTTCCATCAGGGATAAGCAAATTAATTAGTGCCATAGCATCGGAAACCAATAAAGAGAAAGAGGAGGGAAGGCCACCTCTCCGTAGCTTTGTGGGAATGTTTATTATCGCTTTTATCTATCAGGAAGTAGGTTAGAAACTAATCCCCAGGCCTCAAGTAGCATTGTGAGTCACACAAAACTTTGGGGGACATTTCTCCTGGGCTTCTGAGGTGGTGAAAGGGAACCTACAGGAATATTTGCACACGCTTCCATAAATTAACCACCTCCTCAGTGTATTCTGACCAGACTGAGAAGAAGCAAATGATGCACTTGTCATTGGCTTGATTAAGACCACAAGTTTATTCATCTACAAGACCTGCAATCATTACAAGATTTGAGAGAATATTCTAAATTAGGGAGGTGCACTAGTTCCCCGAGCCACTCCATGTATGGATAAAGAGCACATGGATTGGAGTCGACCCATCCTGTACTCTTTTGGTGACACTTTCATCTGAATCCTGTTCAGGTCTATGATGGTATTCATTAGGTGTTAATTTTCTACTTACAAACGATATGGTCCAGGAATGCAGACAGGATTAAGTAAAGAGTTCTTCACCACAAATGTTTACTTAAAGGAGTTAATTAAATCGCAATCATCATTTTTTTTTTGTGTACGTGTGTGGATACAATATTTTCTTATTTGCAGAGGGAGAAAGAGGAATGTGAGAGAAAGCAAACCTCACTCATCTTTGTATGGATCCCTGATACATTTCTTCAGATATTTTGCATTTTGCTTCATGAATAAATGAAAATAACAAATGCCTTTATATTCCCAATATGTCTGAGATGTGTAAATGCTCCAACGTTGCAAAATTCTAGTGGCAAATTCTCCCGTGAATGGATCATACCACTTTTGAGGACTCTGTTTCAAACACAGTTATATCTAGTTATTCTTTCCAAGGAAATTGGATGTCCAGAGGGTACTGTACCTTTTTTAAAAATGCATTTTTACTAGTAAACACATTTCCTTCTAAAGCTACAGACTGTTATCATAATGTAGATAATGCTCCCACTCCATACGTACAAATATTCTTGTTTCCATTGAAATATATAAAACCTTGAAACAAAGATTGACTCAAAATCACACAGGGAAGGCTGAGACAGAAAGGCATATTCAAATTATCTATGTCCCCTGTAGCTGAAAATCACATCTGGCGCTTTCTTTCCCCAGAACTGACATCACTGTTGGTTGGTGGTATTAATGTATACAACAACTTTTCCTCCTCTGTGGACCCATGGAGATCCCTGTTCTTACAGATGTCAACAATAAAAAGGAACTGATTACCATGGAAACCAGATTAGGCCAATGGAAGAGACACAACAGGGATACTGAGTGAGGAAACAAATTACCGCGAGCTACATTTTATGGAAAAAAAAATTCCATCAGGTATTTACAATATTTGACTCGAGACAGTTCACAATGAGGTTTATTGGAAAAAGGAGGACAGGAATGGGAACATCTGTCTAGGGATTGGAGGTCAGTCAAAATCTCACTGAAAATTTCTACGCATAGAGAAAGAGAGAGACGAAGGAAAGAAAAGGACCCTCAAAACTTTTAATGGAGTTGGTATATCCAACTAGACCGTGGAGTCACATTTTGCTACTTAGAGCAAATCCAGATGCATAATATACAATGCCAACTGACTTGTTTTCAGAGAACAGGGGGAAAAAAACCCTACAGGTTACTCTTCCCATCCCTAACAGTCATAGGTAAAAGGTAAAGGTTCCCCTTGACATTTAGTCCAGTCGTGTCCAACTCTACGGCGCGGTGCTCACCCCCATCTGAAAGCCATAGAGCCAGCGTTTGTCACGTGGCCAGCGCGACTAAACACGGAATGCTGTTACCTTCCCACCGAGGTGGTACCTATTTATCTACTCACATTTACATGCTTTCAAACTGCTAGGTTGGCAGGCGGACAGTCATAACACAATGGCACATCAAATACATAAATAAAAGTCATCCTTTCATAACATCCAAAATCAGAGGCAGCCACCTCACTCTGCCTAATGGGAGGCCTGTCTTGAATATGTATTTCTGAAAACACAGCATCAGTTCCTCCTTTGAAGAGCGAAGTTCCAGATCTCCCTACAATGTTGTTGCTTCAACTGACGTGCTACCCCATAGTGCTAGAGCACTTTCTGGGCTGTTTACAATATTGTTATGCAGACAACAACTTGCTGCTCCCAATGAGCTAGACACTCAGTTTACTGCCTTTAGAAAGATGTGGGTCAACCTTGAGCCAGCTACCTGCGCCTGTCAGGACCAAATTCAGGTCATGAGCAGAAGCTTGACTGCAGTACTGCAGTTTAACCACAGTGCCACAGGACAACACCATTTCTCTGATACACATACAAACCTGTTCCAACTGCACCTTAATTTTTAACACATTCTATATCAATATCCATGTTTACAGAAACGTTTTCCCTCCTACATATTGCATGCCAAAGCACATAATGGCACCATTTTTCTATCAATGCTATGGTTCAGAGCAGTGAATTTGTCCATTAATTTACTTGTTTCAGTGTCAGCATGCCCTGACTCTGACAGGAAAGGACAATGAATCATCTTGAGAATCAAGACTGCAAAAAGTAAACTACTTGTGTGAATTTATCTTAAAGGATGCAAAATAATTTCCATCATAGCATAGAATAGCATTGTCATTCAGCCTAAACTCATACCACCTCCTGCTTTCTAAAACTTGCCACCTTGTGAGCATCTGGAAAGACAGATCCACTGTCTGCCAGATTCATGGAACCTGCATTGTACAATGTTCCTTTGCTGTAAATTTCTTGGTTTAGTTTGAATGGCTGCTGGGTCTTTGGGGAGGGGTCTTTCCTTTGCTTTTTCTGTGAAAATAGTTCTAGCCTCTGGAAGAAGAAGTGGGAAAGAGAGTTGAATGCCCCGTATCATGGCTTTGACAGGCAACTGTTTTTAAGAAGACGGTAGCTCTCCTCTGCCCTGCCCATGGAATTGATAGGTGGGGGCAGAGATACACAACCTGGTGCTTTGAATTGTCATGGGCTACAGTTCCCTCTACTCTTGATTAATTGCCATGTTAGCTGGGTCTACCTGGACATGTTTTACCATTCCCTTCTTCTGGAGCCAGAGACCTAAACCACTGAGCTACCAAGAAGTTTAGATGCTTGTAAAGTGTCTGTAAGGTAGATAGAACTCTCAGAATTCAGAATTATGGTATTACCAGTCCATATGGACTGGTAATACCATAATTCTCAATTTTGAGAATTCTATCTCCCTTACAGACACTTTACAATTGTGTGTGTGTATGTATGTATGTACGTACGTACGTACGTACGCACGCACGCACGCACGCACGCACGCACGCACGCACGCACGCACGCACGCACGCACGCATGCACATGCACACTTGTAAAGTGTCTGTAAGGGAGATAGAACTCTCAGAATTCAGAATTATGGCATTACCAGTCCAAATATATAAAAAATCCAAAAAAACTACACCTCACAGGCTTGGTCACCAATCCCTGCGTTTAGTTTTCCCAGTTCCATCTCTTTACTGCTCCTCTATTTTTTTGTACTCTGCATTCATATTCTTTTCAATTCCTGTCTAACCAGGTGCATTTCCAAAGTAATTCCTGGTGTAAACAGAGCAAGACACCGATCTGTGAGCTGCACAGTGGCCACAGTATATTAAACATCACTGCCACTAGAGATCAATTCACGACGACTTAAATTTTAATAAATATATATATTAATAATGCCTCATATGCCCATCCTGTGGAGTTACTCCCAGTAGGCTTGGAACCATCGTTAGTCACATCGCATGGGTTTGAATAGTTCCCCTTGCCACCATTATTTTGCATTTCAGATGTCATTTATAAGCTGTTCGCATCACAACCCTGGCCAGATTTCATGCGTGGTGGTGCAAAGCCTAGTTTGTGAATTGCAACCAGATAATTTATACTACCTCTGCTTCACTTAACCTGCCAAGACATGGCCCTGTCATCTCTCAGCAGAGACAGACCATTTTATCATCCCCATGGGAACAGTCCTTTAGCGACATCACCTGCTTTGTCACTCCCTGCCTGCCTCGCACACCGTCTGTTCCAGGGCTTTGTCACAAAGCCAACTTTTCTGCAGAGGTTTTAAGAACAGAACTGAAGTACCTGTAATGTTGCTGTTGTTTATCATATTCTAGCATTTCTGGTGTTATTCTTATTTGGTTACTGGTCGGCTTGTATAGTACTATAACGGAGTACTGGGAAGACAGGAAAAGAAATGGAGACATCTTCGCTGTGGAGCCAAGGGCTGGGAGTTTGATTCCCCACTTGTGCCACCTGGGAGAAGAGCCAGCCTGTGTATCCCTGGGCAAGCTGCACAGTCCCAAGGTTGCCCCTAGAGGAAAGGAACGGTAAACCACTTCTGTATATTATTTACCTAGAAAGCCTTTGAAAGGATCACCAAATGCAATTATTATTATTATGACTTGACCACATGCAATTATTATTATTAAGTGGATAGCAGGTATCGATCAGATTGTAGCTGATGCGGGTCCAGACTGTCAAGGAACTATATTCTCCCAATATAAGCCAGCCAGACTCTGAGATTTTCAACAGATGCCTTTTCTTCAGCCGTGGCATCTTCACAGGAACATTGGATGACAGAGATTTAATTAGAAATTTTGTCACCATAGGCAGTTGCACCACTGCCTGTCCACTATATGTGTTTGCCAACATAAACTCATTGGAATGTAGATAGTATGTTTCCTCTGTATCAGAACATGCATAGGCATTCATTGAAAAAATGGCTATTAGATCTATTCATGCCAGCTGTTGAACACATGGTGGGAATCATGCATCAAACAGGACATGTCAAGAATACTTAGTTAATCCCTTGCTCATATCCATTGTGATGTAGCATACAGAGCAACAGATTAGGACTCAGGAGAGATAGGTTTTAATCCCTGCTCAGCCTTGGAAACATACTGGGTCAGGACACATTGGACTGGCTAAAACACTACATAAATATCTCACCTACATTGAAAGCCCTATTAATAACTATAAATTGGTTCCAGATTGATAGCACACAACAGTAACATGATGGAGACACATTGATGAGGAATGTCCAAGATTCCCCACCTCCAGCATGAGAACAAGACAGGAAGCTCCCTGCCTCACGAAGAGCTCCATGATTTATACAAAATATCAATGAAACTGGACTTCATTGTCCTTTGAGTAGCAAAGCATAGCAACTGCAGGAGGACTGTCTGGTTGTTCAAAAATATGCAACAACCTATTTATGGCTTCCAATTTTGAAAAACCAGGGGAATAGTATATAGCTAGCTTTTTGCACTATTTGCATTGAGGGGGGATGTTCACAAATGCAAAAGTTCCAATTGGGAGGGACAGAAAATAGTTGCTCAATTACCTGTCCAAGAACAAGAGAAATGAAGATTTACATTCACCTTCCCCGAATACATTGAAGATTTACACCTCTAGTACAGAGACAGTAGCCAACAGGCTGGGTCCTCCTTTAGGCAGAGTGATGTGCTCACCTTAGGGAACAGATTACTTCCCATTAGCTGTTTCTTGTGAGTCCCATCAGTCATTTCCTTCTAAAATCCACCCACCTCATCCAGTCCCCTAAGACAGACATTTTGCCTGAAGGATTGTGTCGGATGCCATCACCAGATGCCAGTTAGTCAGCTTCTTTACACGCAACAAGGAAGCCCGCCACCTTCTGCTCAGATAGGAAAACGCCTTGGGCTAAGCCCTTGTTTCTCCATCTAAGCTTCTAGAACAGAGGTGGACAAAGAGTTACCATCCATGCGTTGCTTCACTGCAGCTCCCAGAATTCCATACCATCTGGGGCTAAGGACAGTCAAAGTCCATCAATATCCAAAAAACCCCATGTATTGACTACTGTGGTTTCGATGTGTCCAAAAGAATTCCCTCTTCTATTTTGTTTTTTCTTAGTTTCCAGCCATCAAAGAAATGTTAGTATCCTGGTTCTGTAAAATATATTACAGAGTCACCTTGCTTGCCTATTCAGTCATTAAAGGCAGAGAAATGACATTCCTAGACCATGTCTCCCTTCTGATTGTTAGCTCTGTGAAATGTTAACCTACAAGATAAAACCTTGGAAGGAAACCACCTCCTTGGAAGAGTAGCATTTCTGCACAGGCCTATAGGACAAGCAACTGACCTTCTATAAAATATCCCATTCTATGGACCTCCGGAGAACAAACACAGAGAGCAAAAAAAGGGAAAAGGATCATAAACATCAGTATCTATGTTTTATACCCTTTGCCTTTCTCTCTTTCTGAAACACCTGGGACAGAAGCCCTTCCTAGTGTTCTTCCAGGATCAACTCTTTTGTTATGTTTCATCAGCTCACAAAGGCCAGGAGCCCAGGGAGCAAGCATAGCCCATAAATCTTTGTTGGGAAGATGCTGGAGGTTTCAGAAATAACAATGATCTTCATCTGGTATGTTAACAGCCTTCATAATTACCATCTTGATGAGCTTGAGACTCATCCAGTCTCTCCAAAAAGACAATAAATTCTAACCCCCTCCTTGCAAAAAAATAAAAAAAAATTTCAAAAAAAGATGAGCGGCTATGATGAATTTTCAGTCCCTATGAAAATTGTCACTCTGCCAGATTGATAAATGGCCGCTCCGATTGGTGGAGCTACTTGCCTAGCGGTAAGCGCAAGATGACAGATCTATGCTGAATACAAACTATGTGCTTGCACCTTTCACAGCTGGTTTAGCTTGTAAAAGCAGCAAAAGCAAAGACTTTAACAAAAACTGAAGGTTACAGCACCTCTTCCTGTAAAAAGGCGGCTTCAAACCTTAATGCTTTGCTAAGTTTCAGATCATGTACCACCTGTCCTCAATGCAAAATCCCTCAAGGGAAGTATGGATTAGAATTTGGTGCTAAGGTATAAAACTGTTCACTCTCTTAAGCTACTATTGATGATGCAGTAGCTCTGCGCTCTTTTGACAGTCTTAACAAGGGCATCCTGTTCAGACTTAATCATTTCACTGGAGCTTGTGGTCAGGGATGTGCCAAAGAAAAACGTTCACACTGCGTTCATTTTAGGGTGTTTCAGGGAAGGGTCTCCCTGGAAAAGACCCTGATGTTGGGAAAGTGTGAAGACAAGAGGAGAAAGTGACGACAGAGGATGAGATGGTTGGACAGTGTCATCGAAGCGACCAACATGAATTTGACCCAACTCCGGGAGGCAGTGGAAGACAGGAGGGCCTGGCATGCTCTGGTCCATGGGGTCACGAAGAGTCGGACACAACTTAACGACTAAACAAGAACAACAATAGGGAAGGGGGCTCCTCTTTTGGTTTTGGAGTCTTTGAAGTACAGGTCCTTTCAGTAAACCTGAAAATACCCAAATATTTTGGGTTCCTGTCTTTTTGGTTTTTCCATCCTGGCTTCTGACACTAGAGGCAATGACGGGAAGCCTTGAGCAAGCTTCCTGTCAGAACCCTCAAAACTAGTACTAAAATAGCTGCAGCAAATCAACAGGCAACCATCCAGTCCAAAAGTGGGCAACCACAACAGTACATGAGAAAGAAAAGAAAAATCATCAATGCAGTCACCAATTGTAGTTTAAAGTTCACATTTTTCATCACATCGCCATCCTTATCATCTTCATCAATACATCAACAGAAAACAGCCCAGATGAGTCAGAAGATCATGATCATCATCATGGTCATAATTCGAATAAAACATGAACATATTCATTAAGGGTGATACCATCCACTCCCTCAAAACCGCAAAATACGGGGGAGTCGGGAGATGGCTCTTGATAGCTTCAGTCCAGCAGCGCAAGTAGTAATCCACTAGGTAAACGACAGGCAGACAGATACTCCAATCAACAATAAAAGAAACTGGGAAATCCTTTCAAAAATCAATAATATAAAAGGCAGAAAAATCAAGGCGATCCAAAATATGAAATATACAAGAAGTGTGTTGGTTTTGTTAACCTCTCTCTCTTTCACATTTTTGAGGCTTTCCATCATAAAGCCATGAAAGACTCAAAAATGAACGAGAATCATTTATGTTTATGTGGATTAACCAAAAAAAAAAAAACCATTTCTACTTGTGACTATATAAATATAGTTAAGATTGCACAGATAGTCCTCTGCATTTACCTGGGTTACAGTGGGATTGGAGAACCTCCTTTGAGTAAATAGTCATGAGGTTATTGAGTCACCCTTTTCCCCCTTCCAATGCAAGGAGTTTTCTTCCTTTCTATGGGAAAAGTCTCCAGTTTATGACAACTTTTGAGTGAATGGCTGGTGGAACTGAATGTAGTGGATGAAAGTACAGGCCCATGTCCACCTTTTCAACGCCCATCTTGCCAAATGTTCCACTGCACGTTATTTAGCTGTCATTTCTACTCTGGGATTTTGTCTATTTGCATGCTGACATTTCAGACAAGCTTCAACCTTGAAGCACACTAAAATATCAGAGACATTTTAAACTGGAGTGCACTTTAATAAATGGAGGAAAACTACAGAGACAGAAGGGTTTATGCTATGAGACAAAGGTAAAAATTCATAACAAATTTTACAATTGCACTCAGAACCTTCTTGAGAGTGATTCAGATTACAGTCATGCCCCGCTTAACGATTGCCCCACATTACGACAAATCTGCTTTACGATGATGTTTTTGCAATCGCAATTGCGATTGCAAAACGATGGTATAAATGGGGGGATTTCGCTTAGCGATGATTGGTTCCCTGCTTCAGGAACCAATTTTCGCTTTACGACAATCAAAAACAGCTGATCGTCGGGTTTTCAAAATGGCCGTGGGTGCTTGAAATGGCTCCCTGCTATGCTTAGAGACGGATTCCTCGCCATACAGGCACCGAAAATGGCCGCCATATGGACGGTGAGCTTTTAGCCCATTGGAACGCATTGAGGGGTCTTCAATGCGTTCCAATGGGCTTTTTAATTTCGCTTTACGATGTTTTCGCTTAATAGCTATTTTCCTGGAACGGATTATCGTTGTTCAGCGAGGCACCACTGTAATATGATACTCAATTCAAGAACGTAGACATTCCTATTAGAGGTGGGCAGGAACTGAACCAAGAACCAGAAAAAGTGACAAAGCGTGCTGGTATGTACTTTAATTCTTTTAAATTATAAAAATCTTTAAAGATTTTGCATGCAAAGCATACACTGGTATTAGTCTATAAAGCCCTAAACAGCTTGGGCCCAAGCTACCTCAAAGAACACGCCTCCCGTTATGAACCTTAAGATTTTCAGGAGAGGCCTTTCTCTTGATCTTACCACTCTCATGTATGTATGTATGTATGTATGTATGTATGTATGTATGTATGTATGTATGTATGTATGTATGTATGTATGTATGTATGTATGTATGTATGTATGGGCACAATATTAAAAGATATATACATTATCTCATAATATATTGCATTCATATATAGAGGCCGAAAAACCCGCAACAACCATCTTTTAAGATTGTGCATTTATATTAGCATATGCATTTTATTCAGCTTGCCAATTTCTTCTGTCCTCTCTCTCTCTTTTATGATGCATTTCCTATCATAATCGCCCCAGCCCCCATAAAATCTGGAGCTGGGTCTGTTCTTTCCATAGGCAATATTCACAAAAAAAAAACCTCTCAGCTAGTCATGACCAGAAAAAAAGGCACCTTCCATCTGCCACGACCATAAAATCTCTTATCCCATCGAAAACTTGATTTGCTTTTTCTGATTGCATTTTTTAGCATATATTTTCTCCAGTTTTGTCTCAGATATTTTATCTCATAAGTTCCTTTTAATGAATGAGTTCCCTTTTAATGGACGTATTCCAAAGACAACACACCTGTTTTATACTTCAAAAGTAGCTTTGTTTCAAAGGCAGGTGATAAAAGAGAGGGAAAAAAATCTGAAGCAGTCCTTGATAGTCAAACCGCCTTCTGTGCTTTGATGTAGACATAGATGTTTTAATTCTAACTTCCTGCCAGAGCAATACATGAAAATTCCCAGTTTTAAGAGCTTTTCAAAGGGAATTTCTTAGAGCCACCTCAGTCTTATTATCTTTTCCCCCATGTCTCTAGCTTTACCAATGTTCTTGTACTAAATTGATTTCCAGCACCAAATACCATCTGAGGATGTAATCAAGCTGTACAGAATTGAATCGGTAATATATGTATAGGCTCTATCATGAATGGCATTCTTAGAATGTATGGAGGAAATCTATTCAAACATATAAAAGTGCCCTTGTTGCAATGTGAAAAGGGTAACTTTACCCCAAAGTTTTAAGAATAGAGATAGACATGAACCATGAAAATGGTGGTTCTTGATGGTTTGCCACCATTCATGAACTACGAACCATTAACTTTATAACAAAATGAATCTTTACATAGTTTGTGCAATGTGGGATTTCCAAGAGCAGTAAAATGGCCCCTGGGGGAGTAAGAGATGCCAAACTCACAGTGATTCTTCAGCTGACTCTCCTTCCCATTTCCTCTAAATTTGGTGAAGATTGGAATTGAAATGTCTGAGTTATAGCCCATGCCCCAAAGCAAGTCCCCCAAGGGAAGTGCTTTTTAGCAGCTGGTTAACATAGGATATAATAACCTCCCACATCTGTAGTTTCAGATTCCACAAAGGAAATGCGTAAAAGAATAAAGAGACTTCACAGAAAGTAGGGATTGTAGAAAACCTCAAAGAAAGAACCAGGAATCTGCCAGGTGAAAAAAATGTTATGGTAAGAACTGCTTTGGAGTTTGACAAGAAATAAGATAAATGGGAAAAGAGGGGAGATGAAAAGAAAGACTAGTAGGAAGAGAGAGCCAGAATATTTCCAGACAGGGAATATGAGTGGGGAGAAGAATAATGGGACTAATTCAGGGACTAACTCCTATCCTGGAGGTTGAGTGAAAAATTCCAATAAATGGCACTATGGGTGAGGCATCTAAAAACATCCACCCCCAAACCAGTTGAAATCAGCTCTCAATTCGTCTTAAGTAACAAGCAGCATTCGTGCTGTGGCCAGGCCCCTAGACCTCTTAAGTATCTTGGGCTCCCTCCAGTACTTCAGTCTTTCCTCACGCTGCAACTGACAGCCTGACCCTGGTCAATTGATGGCCTCCCTAGTCTCCGTGGGGCCCTCAGGCTTTTGCCTAGTCCACTCTATGAATAAAAGGGATGTGGTGGCGCTGCAGGTTAAAGCACAGAAGCCTCTGTGCTGCAAGGTCAGAAGACCAGCAGTCGTAAAATTGAACCCACGCAACACAGTGAGCTCCCGTTGCTTGTCCCAGCCATTCGAAAGCATGTAAAATTGCGAGTAGATGAATAGGTACCCCCTTGGTGGGAAGGTCATGGCGTTCTGTGTCTAGTCGTGCTGGCCACATGACCACGGAAACAGTCTATGGACAAAACGCTGGCTCTATGGCTTGGAGACGGGGATGAGCACTGCCCCCTAGAATCGGACACAACTGGACTAAATGTCAAGGGGAACCTTTACCTTTACCTACTCTATGAATAATACAGCCCAGAGCAGCAGGTCTCGCAAAGTTCTGCCATGAACATTCTGAGACATTCATTTATAATTTTTCTACCCTGTGTCCAAGGAAGTGATCTTACATTGAGCGTTTAATTTCTAGTGGTATAAATAAAGGTATTGTCTCTTCTACTTTTGTCCAGAATATTCTGTGTCTCTTCTATGAGGCACCAACCCCCAGGGTGGTCCGGAAGAGCCAGTGCCAGTTCAATTGTTCCAAAGACATGTTCTGAAAAGTGGTGTCCTATCTAACAAAGGAGAGGAGGAGGAGGAGGAGGAGAAGAAGAAGGAGAAGGAGGAGGAGAAGCAGAAGGAGAAGGAGAAGAAGAAGAAGAAGAAGAAGAAGGAGAAGAAGAAGAAGAAGAAGAAGAAGAAGAAGAAGAAGAAGAAGAAGAAGAAGAAGAAGAAGAAGAAGAAGAAGAAGAAGAAGAAGAAGAAGAAGAAGAAGAAGAGAAGAAGGGAACTCCTATTTCACATGGAAATCAAGGACATTGATTTGCAGGCTGGGAGATTCATCAAAGCAAAAGAAACAGCCATGTCAGGTGTCAACACATTCCCAACAACTATCTGGGATGAAGCCGCCATGTCAAAAAAATTGAACAGTAGACAAAGAGGTGGGCTGGTGTAGAGTGGATGAGTGTTAAGAGGATGATGTCCTTCAGACCAGACCACTTCATTCCAATTATATGTGTGCTTACCTCCGTTCAAGCAAAATCACCCAAGTAATACCGATGCATCTGTGATGGACAAGGTTTCAAACAGACTCCTGATCTCTTTTCACATGCCAGCTACTGAGCAAGGCTTTTTGCTTCCCCATCCAAATAGGCTGGGCAGCAACCCTGCTCTTTCCTTCTGCAACGATAAACCATAAGTCAGTGGCAAAGTGCATGTTTTTGTCTCATCAAGTGCCACATGGAATCTCCCAGCATCTCGACTTAGAAAGGTCAAGAAGCAGGAGGTAGAGAACAGCTCCCTCTGCCTGAGGTTCTGAGTCTATCTACATCACATGGCTCTAGCAATTTGGTGCCACCTGAATTGCTATGGCAACACCTTATGGTATCTTAGAGTTTCTGGATCTTCAAAGAGCTAGCAATTCCTGTTGGAAAGTCTATTGCATTTTCCTGAAATAGAACAGAAAGTCTTCATATCTCAGTGAATTGCTAACCTCGGGAATTCACAGCTGAGATGGGGACAAACCAGTTCATCCCAGTCCATAAAGGCAGCAGCACAGGTGTTGCTGCTCCCCTCCTCTGCCTCCTCAGCCCATCAGCCCCTCACCAGCCCCAGCTTGCTTGCTTTTTCCACCTCCTCGGATAATCTCCCAGTCACAAGCAAGAGCACAAACTTCTCTGCCCTGCCTTTTAGTCTTGAGTGGCAGCTCAGCCAAGGGGGCGGGGCAGAGAAGCCTGAGCTGCTGCCGGGACTGGGAGATCAGTTGAGGAGGTGCCGGAAGCTGGCACGCTGGGCCTGGTGAGGGGCTGATGGAGCCAGAGGAGGCGGAGGAAGGGAGCACCAACACCTGTGCTGCCACCTTTATGAAATGGGATGAACTGGATTGTGCCATCTCTAGTCTAAATGATATCAGATGGCTATAATTCTGTAGTACAATTACATTCTCCGAGAGAGTTCCCATACTACAATACTCAAAACTCTCATGGTCTGATTTGTATAATATGCAAACATGCACCTTGTGCATTAATAGTTGTATTTTTTTTCCTTACTGGTACTTTCCATCTTAGTCCTATTTATACATTGTAGCATGATGTCAGAGAGCCAGTATAGTGCATGCCTCTGACTGCTGGATTTGGAAAAGAGGAAGGCTATCACCCATCCATCATCAGTAGTTCAGACTGTTTAACATATTGATATATTGGAGTGGGAGCGATGTACACTCTATGTTTTCATCAATCAGTGCAACAGAACAAATTAATGTGATCTGCAATGATAGAATCATAGTGAGTCATATATGTGAAAATATCATATAATCATAGAATAATGGAGTGGGAAGGAGCCTATAAGGCCATCAAGTACAACCCCGTGCTCAAGGCAGGAATGCAAATCAAAGGATATCATACTATCATAAAATCATGAAGTTGGAAGGGGCCTGTAAGGCCATCGAGTCCAACCCCTGCTCAAGGCAGGAATACAAAAGAAAGGATAAATGCCAGGCAATTGTCCAAATGTATCTTGAATGCCTCCAGAGTTGGAGCACTCGCCACCTCTTGAAGTAATTGGTTCCACTGTTTTACTCCTCTAACAGTAAGGACATTTTTCATGATGTTCAACTGAAATCTGGCTTCCTGTAACTTGAACCTATTGTTGCATGTCCTGCACTCAGGGATGATGGAGGACAGATCCTGCTCCTCTTCTGTTTGACAGCCTTTCATGTCTTTGAGAAGCACTATCCTATCTCCCCTCAGTCTTTTTTTTCTCAAGGCTAAACATGCCCAGTTCTTTCAGTCTTTCATCATAGGGCTTGATTAGAACTGGACACGGGACTTTAGACAAGGTCTAACCTATGCTAAACAGAGGGAAACTGGTACTTCACAGGATTTGGAGACTATAGCCTCTGCATGTTGTATTTGTATGAAAACATTTTCAACCAGAAGTGGATTAATGGCAGTCCATTTTCACTTGAACTATGGTATTTATGCATAGTAATTAATTATCATGAAACTAAATACGTGAAATGCTTTATGAACCCTCTGATTCCTGGGAGAAACAGGAAATTCTTAAGAAACAAATGCTTAAGAAGATAATCTCCTTGAATATGTAAGCCTTTCTAAGTTACTTATTTACTATTATTTTTTTGGTATTTTAAAAAATGGACTGAATTAATAACTGGCAAGTTTAATAGCAAACAATTAGGTCATTTTAATTGCTACAATATTTTCCTCAATATTAGCACTCCAGCCATATCTGTCCTCAGAAAACCTCACAGTGTCACTGTGTTTATTGCTCGTTAAGATAAGCTCTTTTGCAAATCGAGGGAGACACAAGGGCTTAGTTCCTCACACACAGTCACCGTTGCCTCTCATTTACTAATTGGAAAGATACTCGCACTCTTATTTCAGGAGCTAACTGGATGTGACGGTGGTAACATTTGCTGATAACAGGAGAAGGCGCATGGACTTCATAACCAGGAGAACGTCTAAGTCTGATTAAGAATATCAGAAAGACTGTGCTGGATTAGAAGAGGACTATGTTCGGTTCCAAGAGCCGCCAATCCTACTAGAAGTGCACATGTCATGCGCAAATAGTGTCTCTCTCTCACACACATGCCGATACCAGGACACAGTATGTAGCCATCATGATTAGTAGCCCCTCTGTGAGTTTTTCTAACCCCTTTTTAAGGCCATCCAGGTTTGCAGCCACCACTGCTTCATGTCATGGCTGCCAAGGTGGCATGTTGCCAGCTCAAAGGCTAACTCAGTCTTCCATCCTTCCCAAGGTTGGTAACATGAGTACCCAGCTCACTAGGGTGGGGGATGTGGGGGGGGCAAGTTGTTGTTTGCATAATTGTGAGTGCTTCAGCCGAAACAACCACAACAATATATATCCATTTATGGGGGATCACGCGCAGATGAGGAAAATGGCACCTTCTGTTGGTTGCAAAGCATTTTTACATTGGTGATGGGCATGGAAGAGCACCTAGTTCAGAGGTAGTGTGGTGTACTGGATACAGCATTGAAAAAGGACTTAGGAGACTTGGGTTCAAATCCCTATTTGGCCATGGAATGTCAGTGATGAGTGGCAATGTGAACCACCTCTTCAACTTCTCATACCTGTTGAAAACCGTACGAGGGTCACTATGAGTCAGAAGTGGCTTGACAACACAGAACACCCCCATAGGCAGAGGAGCTCAGTCCACTGTCTGGAGGTTTTACTTATTTTCCAACCCCTCTATCTCCAGTCCATATTTTCCCTTCCCTACGCTTAATTAAAATGAGGGAGAAATAATGTGGATGTGGGGGGAAACAGAGCTAGAAAATGAATTCATCTATGGTCAATAGACACCTTCTGTTGTAGAAGTTATCTGGAATTCTAAAGCGAGCGTCTCCGGGCCTTGGAAACTGGGCCACCCTGATTTTCAAGACCCAGGTGAGCTGGGCCTGGGGATGAAGCAGAAAAGCTCATTGTAGACAGTTCAAAAGAGGTACACTGGAGACAGTGTATGATAACAATAATGTTGTGCCATCCAGTTGGTTCTGACTTATCGTGATCCTTTCCAACATTTTCTGGGTACAGAGCACTCAGAAGTGATTTACCATTCCTTTGTTCCAGGATGCTCAGGATCTGTGGGGAAATTAATTCCTGACCTCTGGCTCCACATCCAGGTGCCCATTTCACACACCTAACCAACCACAAGATGCCTCGCCATACCTACAGATGCCACATTGTTCAAGACTGCAAAAATTAAGCCATTACGAGTAATTTACTCAGCAAGTGAGGTTCTTCTGACCTTGACAGTACAATCATCACCTGCTCTTCATTTAACAGTGTGCAGGTTCACGTTGTCCCACATAACAGCATGGAGAAAGAATATACTGATTCCACTCTTGGTTGTCAGCCTTTGTTTACAACAAAAGCAAAACAGAGCCAGAAACAATAATACTGTGAACAGAAGTAGCTTTAAAACCAAATAGATCCATTTCTGTCTTAACTTTCAAACCTTTTCTTCAGACTCAAACTGACACCACTGAGATACATCTGTTAATCTTTAATGTAGCACAACATTTTTGCTTTTGCAATACTGCATCTACCAAGACAGGCTGGCACAGTGGTCTGGCTAACACAACCCTAAAATTAACATATTTTGTCCTTGCCATGGATAGGAATAGCTTGATTCCAACCAGGGCATAGGCTAAAGATGGGGAAAGGAACACTCAGCAGAGAGGTGGGGCTGTCTTTGAATTCAGAAGTGGGAGAAGATGATTGGTTAGTGCTGCATAGATCAACAGTCACCTCAGTCCAGAAAAGTCCCTCCCAAATGCACAGGCAACATGCAAGGTTGCAACAAAACCCCCAAAGCACATACATAATGTGAAAGCAGAGAAGATGGCATCATCTTGGCCAAATGCTGTCTCCTCCCAGGCCCACCCTACACTGATGCTAGGTTTCTTTCAGTGCCAAGGTAAATGGTGGCTGCTCTCTAAAGCTTATGAAATTTTAAGGATTTTGTTTTCCATGGTTGTCTTACTTTGTGGTTTCTGGTGCTCTTAAACTGATGAAATTGTTTTGTTTGTTTTAAGTTGTTTCTTGGTTGGACCCTTCCCTGAGACCTTGTGATGTAGGGGGAGACATTCATGATAACATACAAAAGGCAACGAACAAATACACAAAATCTCATCCTAGACACGTTTCCCTTGTTGTTTCGTTTCTCTTCCCTTTCCCTGTCAATCTGCTTGCCATGCTGAGTTCATGTTTTCCTCCTCTGCCTTTATGGTGTTTTTTTCCCCCTTCCTAATAATTTCTTCCCTGCCGAACAGAATTGCGGTTCACGAAAAACAGCACCTCCTTCCCAGGTGCAACCACTGATTTCTCCTGCTGAGAGAAGATGCTGCTTTCCAGACGGTGTCGATTCAACCCAGCGAGAGGGAGGCACCCAGAAAAGCAACAGTGACTAGAGACGAGAGGAAAAGAAAAAAGAGCACCTGTCGGAAATCTAACAGGTGCAAAATTGGCATCCTTCAGAGAATAGAGCCGCAGTGCTTTCTAGGGCTGTCAGAAGACAAGGAAGCCATTGTATGATTTAAGCACACAAAACTGGCCCCAGGCTTGCTGAAAACCACACTGCAACAAGACTAGGAAAAAGCAGGGCTGTGTTTTCTTTAGATCCCAACTTGGAAAGTTACCTTTTAATAAGAATGAATCTAACAACACACTGAAGCCAACCATAAAGGAGCAGTAGTGTTTCTTAGTGTGGTGTAGTGGATAGAGTGATGGACTGAGACTCTGGAGACCAGAGTTTGAATCTCTGCTCAGCCATGGACGCTCAATTGGGGGAGTGGAATGAGTAAAACCACTCTTTAAATATCTAATTTACCTTGGCAGCCCTATTAGGGTTGCTAGAAATCAATTTCACTTCTAGTTAAAGTGAAACAAGAACGTGCCAAAGCAGGACCACGGTTGAACATTATAAAGACAAAAAACACGACTACAGAAGAACTAGACTGACAATGAAGAAAGTGAAATAGTTAGAGCTTCTGCATATGTTGGTTCGGTCATCAATCCAAACGGAGACTGCAGCCAAGAAATCAGAAAACTGATCTAGTGTAAGGATGTGCCACTGGACACCAGTGGGTGATGTGTGTATGGAAAGACTGGGGTGAATAGCAGTTCTAGCACTCAGAGGAGACATCTGGGTTCTGAATGAAACTACACTAGGGGATGTGTGGCGGGGGCACAACCTATTGCCATATCTTGAGGTTCCAATGGAATTAAGAATAAATGCATTACCTACCTACCTACCTACCTACCTACCTACCTACCTACCTACCTACCTACCTACCTACCTACCTACCTACCTACCTAGTTGACTCCTATACTGCCCATTTGGCTGCAAGGCCACTCTGAGTGGTTTACAACACAAGAAAACAGTGACACTTTTATTTTTTTAAAAATCAAACGTAATGGTTATACAAATGTCAAAAATCAAAATCACAACATTAAATCACAAATAACCAAAGCAACAGAAACAACAGAAACACAAATACCACAAATTTAAAAGATAGGATGGCAGAGCAGAAAAAGAAACGCTGAGACTGCCACGGCACTATCATGATGTCATCTCTGGAAAAGCCTGGCTGAAAAGCCATGTCTTCAAGGATCACCTGATGGTTCCCAGTAAAGGGGCCAGGTGGATTTTGGGCGGGAGATTGTTCCAGAGATGGAGGGCAACCACAGAGAAGACCCAATTTCTAGTCTTCTCTTTCTGAGCCTCTCTTGGGGGTTAATAATCTCAACTGCCTCCGCTGGGAAGATCAAGTAAATTGGGCAGAGATCACTGGGAGGAAGTGTTCTGCCAGGTATCGAGGTCCCAAACCGTTTAGGGCTTTGTATGTTAAGGTCATCACCTTGAAGATGGCATGAAAATGAAGTGGTAACCAGTGCAAGTCAGCCAGTGTAGGGGAGATATCTTGGTATTCCTTAATATCTGGCTGCCATGTTCTGGAACTGCTGGAGCTTCCATAGCCGCCTCATGGGTGGCTCTACATAAAGAACATCACAGTAGTCTAATATCGAGACTACCATAGTGAAGGACCTGTCAAGGTAGGAATGCAGCTGGGCGATCCATCTCAGATGGAAAAAGGCTTCATGGACCACTGATGGTGCCCTGGACTCCATCAATAATGCTGGGTCCAAAAGTACACTTAGACTGTGAACCTCATCCTTCATGGACAGCGTTGCCTCTCAAACGAAAGAGAGGCTCCCAACCTGCAGACATTTGGGGCACCCACTCATAGGATTGTCTGGGTTCAGGCTTGGTCTATTATCCCTCATCCACCCCAGCACAGCATCCAGACAGCACTCAAGAGGCAGGACGGCACCCACTTCAGAAGGAAGGAAAGAGAGATAAAGCTGGGTGTCATCTGCATATTGGTGACACAAAGCTCCAAAGCTCCTGATGACTTCCCTCAGGGGTCTCATATAGATATTAAACAGCAATGGGGAGATAATGGACCCCTGTGGGACTCCATGGTTAAGACTTCAAGGGGTGGACATCATAATCATAAATGCATTTTTTTAAAAAAACTTGATCCTGTAAGCCTGAGGTCCAGCTAGTCCTCCATTGAACTTGAACATTCTTGAAAGTTTGCTCATTATTGGTTGCAATAATAAGACAGATTCGTCCTTGGATTTCACAGCACAACTTTTTCACCCCTTGGAAAGGCTCGTGATCTTCCGGAAAACTAACTAGCGGGCTTGTTGACAGATGGAGACATAAACCTCACGTTCCCTGCCTCCATTGTGTTCAGCTAACTCATTCCCTGGCAGCTTGCTTAATGGGACATTTAGGTAGATTACAGCTTTTGTGCTTTTCGTTCTGGAGCCAAGAGGCAGCTCCTGAATCAGGCATTGCCCAGGCACCTGAATACATCCTCCAACAAGGGATGTACAATTTTCTTGCTCAGAAAAGCTTTGGAAACCCTTTAGAATTCGCCCCTCCAAATAGCTATTATATCATTGGCAGAAACAAATGAAGGGGATTTTGAAAAGCCGACGGCCCCCTCCTCCCATGATAATTAAGCAGGCCTAACCCCAGGATTGTCTTCTCAGAAGAGTTTCAGAGACCATTTGGCAATGGAGCCGGTGGTTAATTATTTAATAGCAGCTTCTAGAAGAGCCTGGTTTATGTAATGCCTCAAGAAGGTAGTTAAAATTCTGAAAACACTTACGTATTCTATATAGACCAGTAGGGCCAGCTGCTTGCCTTCCATTGCACAGATGGAGAAGGTTATCAATTGATTGCCAATTAAGATCAATTAATCAAATCTGCTAAACAGTGTGTAATGTAAAGTGTTACCAAAGACAGGAGCATCAAACATTTCATTACCATTCAGGAATTCTAATAATGGCATTAAGCAACCATGACTTTCTCCCAAACAAGGGAAATTTTGAAGGAAAGAATTAGAGAGCGGGGAGAGAATTTAATTTGGATGTCATTGAAATGAAAGAATCTAATTTACGTTTTGCAGACTAGCCTGTGGATCAGAAAACAGTTATGCCCTTCCAAATATTGGTAATGGAATCTTCAACTCGAAGAATGTGTACAAAAATATACATATTAGAGGAAGCTGTATATACAGAATACCCACTTATTCATTCATTCATTCATTCATTCATTCATTCATTCATTCATTCATACATACATACATACATACATACATACATACATACATACATACATACATACATACATACATACATACATACATACATACATACATGCATGCATGCATGCATACATACATACATACATACTATCCAGTCAAAGGCTACTCTGGACAGCTTACAGCAAATATATACAACATAATTAAAATACAATTTAACAGAACAAAAAATAAAGATAAAACACAAATAAACAGTACAGTCAAAAATAAAAATATATTTGCATACTTATTTATATCATGAGTGGGAGTCAGAGATCATGGTCAACTTCAAGAATAGATAGCATGGTCTCTCGCTCCCTCTAGAGGCCAGTTCTGATGAATACATCATGAAAATACGTATTTCTAGCTTTAAAAAAATATATTTTGAATAATTTCAGACTGCAGATAAATGAAACCATTGAGACTGATCCTGTAGATACAGGGGTCCTACCCTGCTTGGCTAACTTTGTACCAGTGTCGTGGCTGTGAGAGATTTGGATTTAGCATAACTCATTTGTGCTGGCCAGATCATTTGTTATGATGGATATGTTATCAACCAGTGGGAGGGGACTGTGCTAGGCAAAGGTCTATGGACAGAAGGCTTCTGTCCATTTCAATCTCACTGTATCTTTGAAGATGGATTGTGCTGCTTGTCAGTTGATCTTTCAATCTCAATTCCTTCTGAATATCAACACCTGTCACTGCCATTGCCTCCACTGAGAATTTTGAGATATAGAGTATCCAAGATTATGAGGAATAGAAGCAAAGCAAATGTAGTTTTCACTTGTTAAAAATTGTCATTTTGTTGTTTGTTTTTTAAATGCAAGAGTTTTAAAAATGATCTATTGAGAAGGTTGGTTGGTTGGTTGGTTGGTTGGTCGGTCGGTCGGTCGGTCGGTCGGTCGGTCGGTCGGTCGGTCGGTGACTTCTAAATTACCCATCTGACCAATGGTCACTCTGGGTGGTGTACAACAGTAAACAATATAAACATACAGGATAACAAATACACTCATAATACAAGAAACACAGTTGATCATCAAAATTAAAATTAGTTTAAAATTGGGCATTGGTTGTAGATGTTAAATATAAAATCTCAGCAGGCTATTGAGATGGTATAGTTTGGAAAGCCTGCTAGGAAAAAAAGTGTTCAAAGACTTCTTAAAATTTTGCATAGAAGGGGGCAGGTGAATTCCAGGTGGCAGTTCATTCTGGAACAAGGGATCAATCACCAAGAAGACCCAGTTTCTTATTTTCTCCTTCCAAGCCTCTCTCAGGGTTGGCATCCACAGCTGCCCAGCCTACAATGTGCAGGTAGGATGGGCAGTTCTTCTTGGATAGAAGGAGGCATTCTATCATATACTGAGCTCCCAAAGCATTTGGGGATGATGAAAAAAGCTAGTATTTTCAGTCTTACATAGGAATGAAAAATGTCATACTGATTGGCCATTCTTTTAATTTGAGAAACCTGCTATTGTTGTGGGCCAAACAAAGAAGAATACAAAGAAAAACAAAGAAAAAGAGGGGAAAAAGTGAATATTTGTTTCATACTTCCTCCAGAAAATCTCTACCAGGATAAGTTTTCCACTTTTCAATACCGTCAATGGTCTTTGAGAAACACAGTCTTGAAGACTCCATGGAGACTTGGGCATTCTGCTTCCTAAATACGACTTGATGGTGAGGGTAGAAAATAATCCAATTTTTTGAAGTCTTGCAGAAAGTTCTGTTAATTTGATGGGGAAACTGTAGAAAAGTAGAAGAACTGGAGCCTTTCCCAGAACGTCCTTGAGGATTCATCAGAGTCTTTGAATGTCTCAGCTTATGCACGCCAATTTGATGGATGATCAACTCTTTAAAAAAAAAAAAGTGCTACGAATGAGCTACTCCTTTATTAACAACTTGGATGTTTACTTTTATTGAAATGTACAAACCGGAGAGGAAGAAACACCGACAAGCCATTGCTGCAACAGGAGCCCAATAATTTTGGTTATACTTTCTCATTAGAAGTATCACTTGGGGACAGTTTAATACATCACATAAGAACGTTTAATACAGCTTAGAAGCGTGCAAGAATGGCAGTATAGCCCATAATATTAAAACATGAACATCTCAAGGCAAAGAAATTCTTCTCTTGTTCTCCTTTATTTTCTCTCTGCTCTGCTTTTGGTGCATTGGGTTTTTATCTTTCATGGTGATCTTGGGAATATCACTGGACTTGAGTGTGTGAGATGCTGAAGATTTACTTTGGATGAAACAAAAGATTCATGCACTCCAGAGCCTGGAATGTTTCTTTGAAAAAGGAAATGAGATACAGTTCCAGACTTCTTCCCCAAGTAATTAGTTACCATTGCAGTTGGGAATAATGGCAATTCTGCTTTCTTGTCCTCCAAAAGAAGCCAAAATAGCTGCTTAGTTGTTTTGTGGTGCATGTTTTCAAATGAACATATAGTTTCATGGTTGGAGTTTTGTTTGCAACGGGAGATGGGCATCAGCCGCTTGTTCAGTGGCCCATCCTGGCTTGTTTACTGCTGCTGCTTCCTTGCCCACTCAGAAGCAGCAGTCAGAGGAGGCAGGGCAGGGAAGCCGGGACACTGCTTCTGAATGGGTGCCCGCAAGAGCAGGTGAGGTGCTAAACCACTGAACATCTGTTGCAGCAGTAAATGAACCATCACAAACTGCCAAACCAGCGGTTAGGTCCATCTCTAGCTGCAACCTCACATGTTGTCAGTGGTTTGAGTGACTGGGAGGGACCTTTCTGGATTGGTGTGACTGTCAATCTATCCAGCCTTAACCAATTGTTCCTTCCCACCTCTGAGTTCAAAGAGAGCCATGCCACACTGCTAATTGCTCTTTCCCTCTCTTTAGTCTGTTGGAAGCTGTGCTGTTACTTTGCTGTTGACTTGTTCAGAACTGTAAGTAATGAAACAGTTTTATTCTTTCTCCTCTGGATGTCTCAGAGTTATTGATACCTTACAGTAAGTCCCAATAGATGAAAAAGGGGTGGATTATCCAAGGAAGTTGTTGTTATTCTCCTCTGTGAGTCTCTCTGCTTCTACTGCATAGCACAAGAAATGTTAACTAGAAATGCAAAACTCTGCAACATGTATACACATTTTCCCCTTGTCAAAATACATGGGCACGTTCTGAAATGGAGAGATTTCTAAAACACTCTGCAGTTCATCTTGTCAAAAGTTTGGGTGGTACAAAACTGATATTTTCTTACAGTAATGTGGAGCCAACAGATGTCTTTACTACACAAGCTGTGAGTAGAGATGCATAGAATTACGCAATACTTCCCTGTGGAAGCAAATAAACAAAGGATTTTAAAGACGATTATTTTATTCTCTGCTCCTTAAGCATACATTAGATACAACCGGCACTTAAGTATACCCATTTTGTGTATTACCCTTTTTTTAAAAAAAATGCAAAGCACAAAAGAGGATTTGTTAAACATCACTAATCAGGATTTTTGTAATGTGCTGTTAAAACGCAACATAATGTTCCACTTCTCCAATGACTGCTTCAGTTACTGGAGTGAAAAATCACCTCTTACAAAAACTCCACTTCACCAAACTTTGGATTGGGCAGTTGTTGATCAGTGGAAGAGACAATAAACAACAGACAGCTCTTTTCCCTTCTTTTTTTTTTTGCAAGAGATGTGTTGGGATTACAACAGTAGGCCAGGATGAACTGCAAGGTGCACTGCATGGTGTTTTCACTCTCTCTCTCTCTTTTTTGTAACAAACAATAATTCAATAGAACTTCAGATAGACCTGCGTATTGTGCATCAAGTCATTAGGCGCGCTGACCTAAATCCATCTCTTTCTATTTCATTATAACCTGGGATGTTTTGTGATGTTTCTAATTAGCTCAGCTGAGAGGCCCACCTCACTTCCAGCAGGAAAAAGTCAATGCAGACTTATTCACGCTGTGAGCTACAGACCATGTCATTTCATCTAACCAGAGGAAAAAGTCACAGTTAATTATAAGCAAGAATACTGTTTTACAAACTTTCTTGGTCTTGGCTAAGCAGAATGGGTAGAAATGTTGCAGAGCCTAAGATTAAACTAATCATAGGCAAAAGGCTTCCTTCCAGATGTTTTTGGATTGCAACTTTCAGCTTTGCTCACAACTAGCACGTTGGAATTATTGCAACCTTGTATGCTGCCTTTCCCAGGTTTGGCTGGGAGGGACCTTTCTGGCCTGCAGTGACTATCAATCTATTCAGCACTAACCAATTCTCTCTTCCCCTGCCTGTGAATTCAAAGAGAGACCTGTTTCTCTGCTGTGAGTTTTCTTCCAGTTCAGTCTGTTGAAAGCAGTGAGTTTGTTGAGGCCTGTTGCTAAAAGTCAGCCAGCTGTGTTTGTCCATTTGTCCTGTTTGATCTCTTCAATTATAAGTAAAGAAAATGGTTTTTATTTTTTTCTACCTTTAATATTTCAGTTATTGAGAATACAGGTGCTATTTAATGAGTAAAAAGGGGTGGACTAATTCGGGGAACTTGAAGCTAATTCTGCCCTGTGGATCTTTACACCTCTGCTGCTCAGCATCAAAAACCTCAAATAGAGGCCATATCTAAGACAAGTCTGAAAAAAAAATACAGAGAAGAGGCAGGTATGTATTCCACATACATCCCGCACAGCTGTCCCCAAACCTCAGTGCATAACACCAACCAAGTGGGATGCTCAGCCTAGACTGAACCCTGTCAGTTGTGTGGAATGGAAGGAACCCACACAGGTAGGAACACCACATGTGAACAACAGGTAAATGATCCGTCACCTGCATGACACGGTTTCAGGGCCAGTCCCAGGCATCTTCAACCAGAAGGATCTTTTTGACACAAACATGAGGGCTGCACACCCTGGTTTTGAAGAAGAATTGCACTTATAATTTGCGGCTGCAGCTTCATACACAAATAGGTTGAAACAAAGGCCAGCATAGTCACTGAGATGTATATCTAAGAACTCGCACATAGGATTGGACTGCTGGTCTCTCTGATATGAACAGATGTCTTCATACTTTGCAGATCAGTGCTTTCTACAGCCAGAACAGAAGCCCATCCACAGTTCACAGGGATCTTAGAATTAGGTTTAGTCTAAATAAACAGCTTCTCTTTGGAGAGCTCGGGAGATAAGGGTGCAGGAGTGGAAGCCTGAATGGTGTTTATTCCTGTTGTATTTCACTAGCCGTCTTTTCAACCACTGCCCAAAGAGGCACTAATTGGGCAAAGAACAGTTGTTACCTTCTTCCTGCCTGATTTTTAAAAGTGTGAGTGCTGCAAGACATGAGTGCAGAGGGAGATACACAAACACACTAGAAATTGCACCACCCTCTTCCAATTGTGCTGGTTTAGGTAACAGCTGCTTTGTTGAAACATTAACATTCCACAGTAAACTAACAAACCATCAGCTAATTGCTGGTAATTATTGGTTTCTTGGGGAATAGGTCTCATTAAATCCCAAGATCCACTGCAAAATAAGTGGATGGATGTGTTAAAGGGAGAAGTCAGGAGAACAGTGGTCATATATAAACTTGACACCCCGCCAAGGGCAGCATCTATCTGATCACTGTCTGGTATTAAGTCTACTTTTCAAAATCACTAATTTAAAGAGGCTTAAGCAAGAACAAAGCCAGCTATGACTGAGAGCCTCTAAGGAAATTCCAGTTCTATACGGAAAGCTGGGAGGAGAGCTTTGTGGATACCCTGCACTGCCAGGAAGATGAACCAGTGGGTCCTAGACCAAACCAAGCCTGAACTTTCTCTGGAGACAAAAATCTGGAAACTATGGCTGCCCTACTTTGGGTACATCGTGAGAAGGCTGGATTGCCCAGAAAAGACAATCATGCTGGGAAAGCCAGAAGGCAAGAGGAAAAGAGGAAGGGCAAATATGAGATGGATTGACTGCATAAAGGAAGCCACAGTTTTGAGTTTACAAGAGCTGAGCCAGGTTGTTGAGGGCAGGACATTTTGGAGATGGCTCATTCCTAAGGTCACCATAAGTCAGCAATGACCTGACAGCAGGTAACAAAGACAAGTGGAAAGTCAAGGACTCCAACAGCCTGGCCATTGTGTTGGACCTATCCAGTCTTATTTTCTTGCTATTGTGCACCAATAAAGAATGGGTTGATAATTTACTATAATTAATCAATGAATAGCCTGATAACTACGTAATTAAGGTTATTAAAGCCTACTTCAACACATTTTAATAATTTTATCCAGCCTTGTCCAGCAATACAGAAAGCCATGCAAATAAATACTTATGCTAGGTAGCTGTTGAGAAGAAGAACAAGCAAGAAATCCAACCATCCTTTCAGGTTAGGAGCCTTCCCTTCAAGACTAAAACTCAGTTGTCCTCCTGGGTGACTTCTTCAGTACCTGCCACTTTCCCTTGCCTTCTCTGTCTGGAAGTCACAACGTCCCTCAGAAACCCCCAGTTCTTCTTGGGTCCATTTGTGTGCCCCTAAAAATTGAGTAATTTTTGCATTGGTGTTTCAGAGTTTATAAAACATTCTGTGCCAGTTGCTGTAGCAAAAGAAGGGAGCATTAAAGCAGAAGGGGTTAGAGGACTGAAACCCCATGAAATGTAAATTGTCTCCTGGAAACTCAAGTACTGCCTGATGATACTAGTCTGTTACCCAGATACTCAACTGAACAACCATCACAGATTCAGGCACAACAAGAGGGGAGAGCTCCTTCATTTATTAAAATGGCCACACTCTCTAGACCAATGCTTCCCAATTAGACATGGGAGCTTCATATTCGTCTTTCAGGGGAGATGAATATGAAGCCCGCCAGCACAAGTGTCCCAGTGGTCCTCCCTTGCCCCCCAGAACAAGCCTAGTCTGCTAACTGGGCTCCTCGGCATGTACATGCACAGCAACATTGCGCCAATAGTGGACATCGTCCTGCTGGTGCTTCCCTGCCTCTCCCCTCAGCCGACCACTCAATAACTGAGTGGGGAGCCTCATCTTTCTGCCTCCTCGCTGGAGTGGTCAGCTGTGGGGAGAGGTGGGGGAGCACCAGCGGGACTAGGTCTGCGATTGATGTGATTCTGTTGTCGGTAAGTGGACCGGGCTGGTTCTGCAGGGCAGGGGAGGACCACTGGGACACCTGTGGTGGAAAGCTTTATATCCGTCTCCCCCAGGAGACAAATACAAAGCTCCAGCGTATATTCCCAGCCTTGAGTCCCCAGATGCTCTTAGCCCACAACTCCTAGAAGTAGCTGGACTGGCCAGGATTTCTGGGAGTTGTAGTCCAAAAACATAGTGGGAAGCACTGTTCTCAACATTTCTCACTTTTGCTTTTGGGTAGCTACACGGGGTCCTACTTAGGATTATGTGTGTGTAAAAGTGGGGTGGAGAACTGGCTCTCTTGTACAAGTTTTGATTGGGTAGGTCCAATTAGGGCCTGTTTTTCTCTCCCCCACACACACACACACTTGTTTTCTGTAATATTTATTTACTTTTTGGCACCTGCTATTGGCCTTTATTTACAGAGCCATTACTTTCTTGCTGTGGATCCCTGCATACGTGTACATGACAAATGCAGAGCCCTCTGAGGTAGACAGTGAGCACGTATCCAAGGGCAAGCCAGACGACTAACAGGGAACCCTTCCAACTCTCCAGATCTAAGATTATATCATCATCATCACAATCACCATCGTCATTAGTCTATACCACCCCCATAGCGTTCCCACTCTCTGGACAGTTTACAGTATGCAATAAATCATAACATATATATACGTATAGAGAGAGAAGGCTGGATTCAGTGTATAAGATTATCATAAAGTGCAAAAATGGTTTGGAAACTCTCTCTCTCTCTCTCTCTCTCTCTCTCTCTCAGAATACCATCAAACTCTGTCACTAGTTGATACTACTTTTAAATATTTCAATACAAATCAGATTGGACTGCATTCTCATGCCCCTAGTTACTCAGAGGCATGGAGTGACATATTTAGCCCCAGGCTTATATATACAAATATATGTTGTCAGGCTAGGGACCGCTGAACACTGATAAAGACAAAGAAAAGAGAGTTTCATAAATGGCAAAAGGATGATCGCTGCCAGAGATTAATGTTGTGAATGTTGATTACATAAATACGTATCCTGAACATCTCTAGAGTGGTTAACTGTCTTACTGTTATGGTTAAGCTTAAGCTGGGCTTTGAACTGCCAATATGTTGATTGAGGAAGTGTCACTTCTTAAAATCCCGAATCAACTTCTGATTTCTGAAAGCAGTCTTACTTGTGATTTGGCAAGGGGCTGAGTTGTCCTTGTGTGTTTGTTTAAGCTATTGGCTTCTGATGAGCAGCCTTCCATCCTTCTGAGGTCGGTAAATTGAGTGCCCAGCTCACTGGTGGGCGGGCATGCAATGTGTAGCCTGCATAATTAAATTGTAAGCTGCCCAGAGAGTGATTTAAGGGCTACGGGGTGGTATATAAGCAGCACACTTTGTTTTGTTTTAATGATACCCCATTTTAGTGTTGCCAAGTTTCAAGGTGCTGGCTGGAGACTTAAAGGATTCCCCATATCTCCAGGAAGATGGGAATAATACTGGAGGAGGGGAAAAAGAAGTATGATCTTCATATGTGTGATGGCTTTAAAGGATGGTTTCCTGCTCCCACTGACTTCTCCTAGCAGTTGTCACTGTCCATCAGGTCAATAGACTGAGGCCTGCACAGTGCTGGGACACCAAGAAGCCAGAGGAATAGAGAGGAGATTGGAAAGAGTGAGCCAGTGAGCATATATGCTTGATTCCCAACGTGCCCTGGGATCAAGCCTATGGGAGGAAGGGAAGGAGTGGAGCACTGGCACTGCACCTCCTGAGCTTTCTTGTTGTAGAAGCCCTGGTAGCACCAGTGCAGGACCTGGAGAAATAAGAATAACTCCACATGGGCTGGTGATGAGGTTTCCATAAAGCCTATTACTAGTGTGTTGCTGTTATGAACTGAAAAGTCCAAACCAACTTCTAGCAATCCTGATGGGGTTTTCAACGTGAGTGAGATCTTTAAGAAGTGGTTTTACCAGTTCCTCTTTCTCTCTCACACACACACCAGTGAGTTTCCATGGCTGAGTGAGGACTCATATCCAGTCCTCCTAAGTCCTAGCCCATCACACTGTCCACTACACTATATAGGGGCTGGAAAACCTCCATCCGAATCGTTCATGCTGTAGGTAAGGCGATGCGGGATATGAGCCCTTAGTGGGAACAACAGCTGCTGAGTGCATTTAGTTACTTTAGACCTGTTTGCCTAAATAAATCTTTAAAAGAGTAAAACACTACAAATAGGTTATCTGGCTCTCAGTTTTTGCTTATTATGAAGACGAGACAGTTCTCGTTAGCAGATGCTAATTAACAATAAAATAACTGCAGCATTGCTTGAAAATGTGTCGTTTCTTTTCTAACTAGGAATTAATAAAGGAACACACTTGATGTCACCGTTCTTCAAAGGCATTTTAACACCACACATGCACCGAAACAGCAAAGCAACACTTAAAATATGCAAATCATCTATTATAGGGAAAAAACGATCAGCTACCCACAAGATTCCATCTATCAGTTTCGCCATTTTTTTCCCACAGAGTGACAGAAGTTGCCAAAATTTTCCCACAAAATATGCTCATACATTGCAAAAGAGTGGAATGTTCCACTCAAGTTTGGAAGAAAGTAAGCCAGATTGTTAAATAAAGCTGGGGGAACCTAATCATTTTCACAGGAACAGAAAGAGTTATTGAAACAATATGACACCCCCCTCCTTCAAGAAAAGTGAAAATAAAGTAGCCAGGTGTTATATTTTAGAATAGTCCTGTCTTAAGAAGAAGAAGAAGAAGAAATAATTACATCCTATATTTGGGGTTTAAATTCTTGAATACTGAGGTGGGAAATTGATGTAGGTTTTATGACCAATCAGTAAAGTGGATTGATTTGCATCTAGGATCATGTCACACATTATATATCTATAGACTCGATATCAGCACATTTAATACTCATAAGTTTTTAAAACCGTATGTCCTGCTTACATATTCATGCTCCAAAAATGGCAACCATTGCCCTAATAAATATGGATGCTGCATTATGAGGGAAATCACCAGCGAACAATATTCTGGAGGACTTTTTATTTTTTTTTATTTCTGGCTATCAAGCATAAAGAAAAAGGAAGTCAGGTGTGAGCTTCAGCATAACTAATAGGAAAGGAAGAACAAACCCTGTGAATGATTGTGTTCCTCTCTATAGTTTTGAAGTAAACCTAAAGAAAAAAATCCTTCTCGAAATCTCAGCCACCCTCCAACTGCAGTATATATGCAACTCATATCCTGTGAGTTGTATCCTCATCCCCACAATCACTGTAATCCAAGCAGAACTGGATTATTTGAAACACTCTTTAATGAAGCAGCAAGAGGAGCAACTTGCGATAGAAGACGCGGCTCACCCAGGCAAAAAGAAAGTTTAGGAAAGTTGTGATGAAATATTCATGCGTGCCTACCAACAATATGATCGTGGATTAACTCTTGGCACAGTTTTGAATACATCGGAGCCCACTGTCTTCCTTTGCAGCACCCAATCAATTTATGGTAATCAGTTTGGGAAAAACTAACAACGAAGCCGCTCAATATACATAGCAGCTGTTTCGGTCTGAAAATGGCTCTTGGTTTTTTTGGGGGGGGGGTTGTGCTCTGTCAATGATGTGGGCTGAGGCTCCTTGAATGGAAGGAGGAAGGCAGCCTCCCCGGCCACATCTCTGGACTTGGTTCTCACCTCCTGACCTCTCAGGTGATGAAAGGGACCTTTGGATGCTTGGACAGCACTCAGGGCTACCGGCTTCCTGAGGGAGACCCTGAAGGTCACCGGCTGTTGAAGACCCACCAAGCTCCTTTTCCTTCGAAACTAGGGAAGGGGAGAGAGAGAAAGAAGAAAACCAGGTCTCCCAAAGTCAACCACAGTTATTGCAACATAAACAAGGGGGTACCTAAGACAGAGGTAAGGAAGAGAAGATGCCATGAAGGACTTCCTACCTGAGAAGTTGCAACTTCCCCGCCTGCTGGGACCCCTAGATGTTGCCTCTTCTTGTTAGAGAGAGAGAGAGAGCCTGCAAGTGTCTTTCTTTTAAAATGTTAAAGCAAGAAGTAGGGTGGGCAGGAAATGCTATTGGTTGCTGAGTCTTCCTTGGAAAGGCTGTTTCGGATGCCCCCCCCCCAAAAAAATCATCCAACACACATTTCTGTCTTCTGCCTCTCAGATGAGGCGTTGAGGAGAAGAGTAACAGAGTGTTTATCCTGGCTCGCATGTGCAATGCCCGACTGCTCCCTGCAGCACAGCCCGGACGATGTGATGCGCATGCCAAAGCAGCTGGCGCTCAGCGAGGCTTCGTCGTTTGTCAGCTTTCCCACCTCCTCTGTGGAGCAGCAACCACAGCCCAGCTTCTTGGGGGGGGGGGAACAAGACGGCTTCCGTGCAGGCAGAAGGCCAGCTGAGCTTCCTGGGGGTGCGCTGGGGGCAGGGAAAGAGTGTTTCAGCTGTGAAAACCAAGGTGGCCGCCGCATGACACAAGCCCCCTCATGAGGGAGGTTCTACTCCGTGGGCCTCAGGCTCTTGGGTGGAAATAAGAAACTGCTCTCTTTTTATTTTTAGGGAATAAATAAATAAATAAATCCTGGCTTCTGAGATGATGTTCAGGAGGAAATTTCTTCTCCCCCCTCCTCCTTACACACATAATTTGTAGCATTTGCTTCGGGGGGGGGGGCAAATGGAATAACTTGAATAACTGAATAGGATGCCTGTGAGGGGTTTGGGCTGGGAAGGACCTTCTCTGGACTGAGGTGAATGTCAATCAACTCAGGAGCAGCCAATTGTTCCTCTCCACCTCAGAGCCCCGCCTCTCTACCTGAGATTCATTTTCCCGCCTTTTTTGTTTCCCCCTGTCAGGGTTTAGTTGGAAGTGCTGAAGTCAGTTTATGGCGTCTGTTAAAGTGAAGTGTTCTGTTGGTTATATAACCAGTCAGTCAGCCAGTCATGAAGCTAGTTAACCAGTTAAGCTCAACAATGTAGCCAATTAATATTTGGTACACAATAGGATGTTTTGTTTTTACCTACGGAGAACTTTGAATAAAATGAAACCTTTTCCTTCTTTCTCATAGCCATTGTCTCTGAGTGAATGTACTGAGAGAATAAGTGTCCATTGAGGTAAACTAACCAAATAAGGGGTGGTACGCTGAGGGAGGCGTGAAGCAAATTTGCTCCGTGGGTCCCTGAACCTTTTTATCTGCTGTGTAATTAGGAAGTCTTTTATTAGCCCTTCAATAATTTCTCACCACTTTGACAAATAGTTTGGAGAACAGGCATTTTGGGGAAATTATGGAAACCTTGACAGAACTCTTCCCTCACTTATTTTTTTCCTCACCTTCGAAGTGGTAATTCTCACAGAGATTAGTGACTTATCAACAAGCTGGATCCAGTATCTATTGAAGTACATCATGTCTGATGAAGTACAGATAATTCCTCACTTACACTCTCCCCCATTCCTGCTACAAAAACAGCACAGGAAACTAGCTTTTTCATATTTATGCAACCTCAAGTTGTTCTAATGCATGGCAATCCTTTTTAGGTTTTACTAGGTAGAAAGTACTCAGAAGTGGTTCATCATTTCCTTCTTTGGGGGGAATCCTGGAACTCTGCAGCTTGCCCAAGGCTGCACAGGCTTGCTTTTCTCCTAGGAAGCACAGTGAGGGAATCAAACTCCCAAACTCTGGCTCTGCAGACAGATGCTTAACTCACTGTATTCTTCTCTAAGCATAAATGGAAGTGAAAAAGAGTCCACATCTAAGCATAAATGGAAGTGAAAAGGAGTCCAGATTTCTCTTATCACAATGGTAAAATCCACTTGGATGCAGAGCTAATAAGACACCATCGGTTTGACAACCTATTTTGTTGCCTGTTGTCTTGTTTCAAGGCAGCCAGAAGGGGCACATAAAAATAAAATGACACATCCCCAAAGATAAAGCTAAAATGTTAACAAAACGACGGCACTTTAAGTCACCCTTTGCATACAGGAGTGGCTACAGAGCTGTAAAACAATGGCTCTCTCAGTATGCTCTGCCAATGTTAAAGGCTGGCACAAGCTGGGCAGTGAGTTCAAAAGTTGGAATACTCCAAACCTCAGAACTGGGATGATTGTGGCATTGGTGAAGTGGTCCCAGCTACTGCGGCAAACCCATCCATAGGTCACCGAAGTAGGTAGGTATTCTTTAGAGCAGGAGCACATCACTTGTCAGAGCCACTGAGTGTGTCACCTTTGTATTAGAGTTGAGCTCTCCCATGGAGGAGGAAATCCTGGATAGGTCGTTCTGGTGTAAAGATCCCCAGCAGCATTTCCACCACAAACAGGATTCCATGGGAACCTTGGGATGTTCAAGGGAGTTTGCAAAAAAATAAAAAATAAAAATACAAACCCACAACTCACCAACTGATGACATCATCAGCCTTGCGCAGCATAATTTTCAGCAACAGGATTGATCACATGTGACATACAGTATTCCATGCCCTGGTCAAGCAGTGTGTTACAAAGAGAGAGATTTTTTTTTATCCTCTGATTTATGATATTCAGCCATTGCTATTTTTAAAAAAATGATAACTTACATATTTGGAAACAAAATGATAGATTTGGAATTACAAAACAATAGTGCTCATCGGTCTAAGGGGAAAAGTATAGCTGGTCATTTTTCTAAATTAACCTGAGGAAAAATGCAGAAAAAGAAAAGTACTGTAACTCTGTCATAGAGAAGTAGGCTTTTTAGCCACATTCCCAAGCTCAAAGGGAAAGTTTGTGGATTTACTTTTTTTCCAAAAAAAAACCCTAATGAGGACATGAAGATACTTATTTATATCCTTTTGAACCGGAAAGAGCGCCCCTGGAGAATGGATTTCATAGTCTCATTAGTATACAATTACCCAGAACTCCCTTTGTTTTAATTTCCGTTTATCCTGAAAGAGCCTAATAATTACATGGCCATTTTCTTTCTATATGCTATTTGGTTTTTATGACTTTCTTCGCATTGTGAGGTACATGTGAGGGAAATGTAGTTTTTATGGTGCCATGATAAAAAAAAAGATTAAAGGGCTGTGGGCTTCCTGCTTCATACTGAAGGCAATGCCTCTGGACTTTTTAAAGCTGCCTTTTATTAGTGCTTTTAATCGGCGATGTCCAAATTTGCTTTATTTTTTAAAAAAATCTATTTTAATGCATTTTTAAAGCTAGGGACAAGGTGGTATTTATTTTATTGTATTTATTGTATATTGTAATTCTGTATCATTGATTTTATGGTGCTTTTGGTGTGTTGCAAACCACCCAGAGAGTGTTTGCATGAATGGGGCAGTATACTATTTTGAATGAATGAATGAATGAATGAATGAATGAATGAATGAATGAATGAATGAATGAATGAATGAATGAATGAATGAATATGACATCCTATAGAGCCTTTTTCTCGGGGGAACCCTTGGGCTGTGCAGCTTGCCCAAAGCCACCCAGACTGGCTTTTCTCCCAGGAGGCACAAGTGGGGAATTGAACTCTCAGCCTTTGGCTCCACATCCAGAGACCTAACTCTGAGCTATCCAGCAAGCTGAGTTCTATACTAGAGACGAAGAAATAGTCTAAAATAGAGGCCCCAAAAGTTCCATTTTTCCACCATTGTGTAGGTCTATACTAGCTGAAAATATCACCTCTTAAGAGCTATTTGTCTGCAGCAACTTTCCTGCACTATATTGTGAATAATACACAGACAACAAAGATTTAAGATCTAGGCTTTCACCCTCCCTTCCCCCTTCCATGTTTCCCTTCCTTCCTATTTTCATATTTGGTCTGATGAAGGGATTGTTCTCTTAAATACTTACATGATTTTTGGGGGCTGGTGCACACATTTTCTGGTTGACCTAATAGAGGTACCTCCTTAGGCCAGATATTTCCGCTTTGTTTTAAAACATAAATGCCAGTCTTTGAAAATACTTCCAGGATTATCTCTGAAGCAAGATAATATATCGAGGGGGTGGACTGGGTAAACCGAAGAGCCCTTTATGACGGAAGTCCTGAATTATAGAGCAAAAATACAAATAATACAGAAAATGTAGCATGGGGAGCAGGATTTTGAGCTAGAAATTAATGATCAGAAGATAAAGGATTAAAGAGCCATTTTAGACCTGCCTACGAAGCTTGGGGTTAAACATGGGAGGTGAGCAAGAAAGAGAGTTATTGAAGTCTGAATGTGTAGCTTTTCCCCGATGCTAGAAGGCATGATTACCTTTTTCAACAGGAGGTAGAGATGTTGTCACTTAAAACCTCCAGTTCCATATTTCCAAGCTTCAGGCATCATTAAATGAGAGCAGTGGGCTTTCCAGAAACACCCTCCATTTAATGAAAAGTCGAAGGAAGCAGCAACTATATTGGGTTGATATCTCAATGCATATCTGGTTCAAAATCAGAATGCAAAACGCTCTGAATTCAAGAAGCTGGAAATGCAGAGTGGGAAGGTTGATATAGATCATGTGGGCACCTCAGGGAGATCTTTAGCATTGCATAGGGACAAAGGATATGATTTTTGTCCAGTACTCCATGTCATGTCATAGTAACACAAGCGTAGCGAAAGTGGCATCAGGTAAAATTTCCCCTTCATAAACCTATTAATATCCCCCGTGTTAGGTCAACTCAAAGCTGGTTGAATAGCTCAGTGGTTTAGGTATTTGGCCACAGAGCCAGAGGTTGGGAGTTTGATTCCCCACTGTGCCTCCTGGGAGAAGAGCCACCCTGTGTGGCCTTGGACAAGGTGTAAAGTCCCAGAGCTCCCCCCAGAAGAAGGGAAAGGTAGACCATTTCTGTGGATTTTCTACCTGGAAAAGGTGAGAATTGACTTAAGTGACATAAGTTGACTTAAGTGACATAAGTAAGAATTGACTTGATGGGACATGATGATGATGATTTTTAGGTCTCCTCGAGGGAAGTCGAAAAGCAGAACTCTAATTTCAAAAACCAACTTAAGACCTGGTTATTCAGACAGGCCTTCCCTCCTGGCATTATTTAATTTTCTTTTTATTCTCTCCATCTTGAATTATTATCTATGTGCTGTTAACTGCTAATTTATTTCTATTGTTTTACTTTGTGTTCTGTGAGCTGCCCAGAGTGGATTTATGGGCAGCAAACAAGTCCAATGAATGAATGAATGAACGAACGAACGAACGAACGAACGAACGAACGAACGAACGAACGAACGAACGAACAAACAAACAAACAAACAAACAAACAAACAAACAAACAAACAAACAAACAAACAAACAAACAAACTAGCTTTAGAAAAATGAAGTATTTTCAACTTTATATATTGAAATGACTGCTACTTTGTATGTATCTTGCATGTTATCTCATCAGAGATAGAATAAGAAGCCTTTTTTGGGTTAGAACACCCAGAATTCCTCAGCTAGCCAGCTGTTGCCATGCCAGTTATGGCAGTCTGGAGTTATTTATATCTATCTATCTATCTATCTATCTATCTATCTATCTATCTATCTATCTATCTATCTATCTATCTATCTATCTATCTATCTATCTATCTATCTATCTATCTATCTATCTATCTATCTATCTATCTATCTATCTATCTATCTATCTATCTATCTATCTATCTTAATTTTTTTATCCCACCCATCTATTGCCCAGTCTATACTCTGGGCAGCTTACAGTAACATAATGTGAACATATAATAAGTGCACGGTAATAAACTAATAAAACATCACACAAAACCCAAACCCAAGAACATTTACTCCCCACCCTTCCTTCAGTCCATCTGGTCTGGCATTCCATTTGACTCTGCAGCTTCCTTGGATGCATGGCTGCAGTGCGGCTGGGATCCTGCACGGATGTACTTTAGTTTCAAGCCGTTGGTGATATTACTGCTCTTCTGCTTTGCCTCAAATTGAGCCAGGACCATGGACAGCTCATAGCAGTCCTGATGTTTTCAGCCAGCAAGTGTAAGGCAGTGAGCCAGGCATTTTGATGCTGGCTTTGCAGTTTGAAGGACAATACCGTTCCAAGGCAAAGAATGTTCACTGCAAGATTTCTGTGGCTCCACAAATTTCAGATTGGCTTCTGATTGGTGAGTAGTGATCAGAAGGTAAACAGCACACCAACTTTTAAGCTGATTGTATGCTTTGAAAGAAGGCAGCCCTGGAAGGATAATGTTTAATCACTTTCCAATTGTGATGCTAGTGTCTTTCATAGTTTGTGCCTCTGCCTGCTGTTTCTGAAAAGATCTGGAGCCAAGGTAAAGGTAAAGGTAAAGGTTCCCCTTGACAATTTTTATCCAGTCGTGTTCGACTCTAGGGGACGGTGCTCATCCCCGTTTCCAAGCCATAGAGCCAGCGTTTTGTCCGAAGACAATCTTCCGTGGTCACATGGCCAGTGCGACTTAGACACGAAAGTTTAAAGTAGAGCTGGAAAATTTTTGTTTTTGAGATGTTTTAATCTACCGTTTCTGTCCAATCTGATTTGTATGGAAATGTTTAAAAGTCATATCAGCTAGCGACAGAGTTTGATGGTATTCTTTTATATATCATCATATAACACTAATTTCAAAACCGGAAGTCAATGGGTGAAGTTCGAGAGCATATCTGTCTCTTTGTTTCTTTCTGCAGCAGGGTGAGAAAAACAATGATCTATGTCTCCATTCATTTTCACATATTTCCCACTGTATTCCTTCCCAAACAGCAGACCGTTGACTTCTCCTTATTGGGGAAGGAGCTTCTTATCTCAATGGAACACTGCTTGAGCAATGAAGTTTCCTCTGACTCCTGAAAATCTTCTGTTTCTGTTTTTGCTCTCTGCTCTTAACTCCAGTCTTCCAGCCTGCCTCCTTATCTGCCCTCCGATTCTGATTCTGGCTTGGTCTTACCTTGTTATTTCCTCCCCTTATCTTTATTTCTCTTTGCTTTGGGCTCCTGCTTTGTTCTCTCTATTATTTATTTATTTATGTATGTATTCCATTATTTAAGAATGGAAGTCTACCTGCTTTTGTTTGGTTTTGATTTTTGTTGTCAGGTTTTATGACCTGAACAGATGGTTAACATAAAGAAGGCAATTTCCGATAAGTTCATTGTCCTCTCTTGGAGCATCACATACGGGATGCTTTAGCACATAATGAATCATATTCTCTATTTAAAGCTCGAATCCAGTCCCTCTATTTAAAGGAGCGCCGTCTCCCCTCCCACTGTCCAGTAGCATGATGAGTGCATCAAAATTAGGAAGGGCTACCCTTAAAAAAATCACTTCAATAGTGAAGGGATTTTGTTTTGTTTTATTTTGTGAAGTGGGGCTCAATTCAGTCAACTCCATAGTACCTTTATAATTTATAAGGCTGGCGGAAAATAATATTTGTGTGCAGGCAAAATCTCCAAATGCAAGTATTAAACATCAAGCTGACTTTGATTTTTTTTTATCCAGCCCTGATTAGCAGTAAGTGCTAATAAATAAATAAATAAATAAATAAATAAATAAATAAATAAATAAATAAATAAATAAAATAAGTGACTAATAGATATTAGTAGGCCTGCCCTAATGTGCCAAAACAACAGGTGTGCACAGCAGAATACGCTAGTACCCTGTAGTATAAAGCAGCACTTGCCTAACAAGTGGCTATAGCTCTTAATGAATCATGCAGGATTATTATTGGCTGCCTAAAAACTACCCTCATTGAAAAAGTCAATTATTTGGCTGCCATTTCCCATCCAGAAGTATGCTGAGAGGTGCTAGTAAGTAATTAACGAAATAAAGTAATACAACGCCAACCTCCTAGATGATGGCTAAAATCAAGGAAAGATTTTCTACATACATCTCAAGCGCTAAATATTAAGCTGGAAGAGGCTAGGCTAAACCTATGGAAAACAAAAGTAACGCACCTTGGCAAATGGAGAAATACTGAAGAGTGTCTCCCACCAGGACAAGACTCTAGCTGGACCATCTGCAGGTCACTTAATAGACTCCAAAGCAAGTAGGGATATCAAAGAATCATCAAGTAAAATGGGGCTGCTTCGGCACAGGACAAGTTTTCTGTGACTGTGGAGAAATTCAATCCATGCAGCACTTAAGCAGATGCAATTTATGCCCCGCCACATGTACTAAAGAAGATCTACCAAATGGCCAAGATAATGCTATTGAAGTAGCCTGCTTCTGATCAAAAAGAGCCCAATGATCTTAACATTTTGATTTGTTTTTAATTTTACCTATATTTCCTATACATCCATAATTTGAAAGTGTGCAATAAATAAAGAAATAAGGTACTCAACACTGGTCATCCCACTTTTGTTTATTAGATTCAGTGGAGGAAAACAAGTGTTTCAGTTCTATTATGTTTTAATTTGGATACATTCCTACATCTTTCAAGAGGGCTCTTGTGTACATCTTTGGTACTGGTCTTGGAATTAATATTGTGAGCCCAGCTGATTTGACTTGACTGGGAGAAAATAAATTTTAATCAATACCATCCTAATCAACTCTTGTGGATACTTGTTTTCATTTCAGCACAAAATGAGAAAAAGGAATTCTCATGGGCAAAGAACCGCTAGCTTATCTGTGGTGAGGTTCATAAAGGAAGAGTCAATATGAGCAAGAACAGCTACAGCACACATTTCATCTCTACTAACCACAGGTTCTCATCACAAGATCTTAATGTGGGCAGTATTAAATGCTGGAGAGAGAGAGGATGCGCTCTAACAGATGCTCCACCGTGGCCGATGCAGTGTCTGTCGAAACAGACAGGAGGAGAAAAATGCAGAAAAATAAGGTGATATATTTAGGGTACCCAGAGGTTGGAGGTTCGATTCTTCACTTTGCCTCCTGACAGGAGAGCCAACCTGGGTGGCCTTGGGGAAGCTGTACAATCTCAAGGTTGCCCCTAGAGGAAAGGAAGGGTAAAGCACTTCTGAGTATTTCTCTACCTGGAAACCCCTTAAAAAGGGTCACCATAAAGTGTCTTGATAGCACACAACGCAAAGAAGCAAGAACTGGAAAGAACAGCAAATGGACAAAGAATGGGTGTATGAGTGGCTAAAATTAGCCCTTTCTTTCTTTCTTTCTTTCTTTCTTTCTTTCTTTCTTTCTTTCTTTCTTTCTTTCTTTCTTTCTTTCTTTCTTTCTTTCTTTCTTTCTTTCTTTCTTTCTCTCTTTCTTTCTTTCTTTCTTTCTCTCTTTCTTTCTTTCTTTCTGAAGGTAAAGCACATGCTCTGCCAACTGAGTTATGACTCTTTCCCAACCTATGAAACATCCAGTTATGCACCATGTGGCATAGTAATATCCATATTTACATACAGGCACAAGACTTTCTTTACAGGGTTTCTTCAGAGTAACTTGTCACCTGAAAAACAAGGTCTGGGAAGTAGGTAGCCCTCTATATACTGTTGGTCTCCCATCAGGTAGTGTCCAACATCATAGCCAGCATTGAAGGATTTTGAGGAGGGTATCCCAGCAAGATCCAGAACGCAAGATAGTCCCCGACCTGAGAAAGACAGAGAGAGCTTAGTGCTAGAATTTCTTGTTAAGCAAGGCAGAAGACAGGAGAAAATAGGGATAGATTTTTATTCTGTTTTGAATCAAGGACACTTTTCTGCTAAATAAGAAAATCTGGAACATGAAGGAGTGCTAGAAGCCCTCAGAGCTTCCTTTCCAAGAGAATCAATAGGAGTGTGACATTTATTGAAGTATTAATCACCTCCCGATAAAACTCTGATCCAGTGAAGGTCTATGTGCGAGGGTTGATTGTTTAACAACAGGACTCCATGGCACTTGTTTTTCTCTCTTTTTTTGCACTAGATAAAAGTACCTCTTAATTGTAAATGAACTCAGAGTGTTTTTGCTTTAAACTCTGCTCCATATTATTATATCCAGTTGACTCTCTGTAATACGGGACAATTTTTCATTGAAAAATTAACAAGGGCAGTATTGCTTTTGTCTATCAGACAAGTACGCAAATATTCATTACAATGTCACTGTCAATTGCCTACAAGTTAATAACGGGTTGGAGAGAGGGTGCCAAACAAGCTGTCCACAGCTTATTTTTGTTATAACTTTCTAATTTTAATCATTCAGAGATGGGAGAACATCAAAATCCACAGTGTTAAAAAAAAACCAGAAAATCAAACTGAACAGTAAGGATTAAAATAGCTAATCTTTATGATTAACCCATTTTCCATCCCACTAAATTTTTTCCAGAGGTATGTGCTTTAGTAATCAGACTCACAAATTAAGCCTGTGTTGACCTTTGAATGACCAATCACAAAACAAGGCCTCTTAAATGCAAGACTCAGGGGTTAGGGAAACCACATGACACAAGAGGGTTCCGTTTGGGGAAGCTAGCATTTTGCCAGGTGAGGGAATATCTCTTCTGAAAACAAGCTAAACATACCACTTAGTTTGGTTCTGAAATAACTCACTCTCCTGTCTTATAACCCATCCCGAAAGCATCGGAAACCAAATCCAAACATGATTTTTCTTTCTGCTAGTGCAAAGGAATGGGGGTATCTTACAATATGGTGGAGGCATGGTGGAGAATTGACCTCCCAAACATATGGTTCTACAGCCAGAGACCTAAACCATTTGAGCAATTGGAATCTATTTCTAGAGAGTAGCTCACATGGTATCCGACTAGTTTATCTAAGACCTGGCTCAATTCAGGTCTTGCACAATTCTGGAAAATATCACATTTTTAACAAAGCTGTGTGTGTGTTTAGTCGTTTAGTCGTGTCCGACTCTTCGTGACCCCATGGACCAGAGCACGCCAGGCCCTCCTGTCTTCTACTGCCTCCCGGAGTTGTGTCAGGTTCATGTTGGTTGCTTCGCAGACACTGTCCAGCCATCTCATCCTCGGTCGTCCCCTTCTCCTCTTGCCATCACACCTTCCTAACATCAAGGTTTTTTCCAAGGACTCTTTTCTTCTCATGAGATGGCCAAAGTACTGGAGCCTCAGCTTCAGGATCTGTCCTTCAAGTGAGCATTCAGGGTTGATTTCCTTTAGAACTGATAGGTTTGTTCTCCTTGCAGTCCAGGGGATTCTCAAGAGCCTCCTCCAGCACCACAATTCAAAGGCATCAATTCTTCGGCGGTCTGCTTTCTTTATGGTCCAGCTCTCACTTCCATACATCACGACAGGAAAAACCATAGCTTTGACTATTCGGACTTTTGTTGGCAAGGTGATGTCTCTGCTTTTCAAGATGCTGTCCAGATTTGTCATCGCTTTCCTCCCAAGAAGAAGGCGCCTTTTAATTTCAGGGCTGCTGTCTCCATCTGCAGTGATCATGGAGCCCAGGAAGATAAAATTTGACACTGCCTCCATATCTTCCCCTTCTATTTGCCAGGAGGTGATGGGACCAGTGGCCATGATCTTAGTTTTTTTGATGTTGAGTTTCAGACTGTTTTTTGCACTCTCCTCTTTCACTCTCATTACAAGGTTCTTTAATTCCTCCTCACTTTCTGCCATCAGAGTGGTATCATCTGCATATCGGAGGTTGTTGATATTTCTTCCGGCAATCTTAATTCCGGCTTGGGCTTCTTCCAGTCCAGCCTTCCGCATGATGTATTCTGCATATAAGTTAAATAAGCTGGGGGACAATATACAGCCTTGCCGTACTCCTTTCCCAATTTTGAACCACTCAGTTGTTCCATGACCAGTTCTAACTGTTGCTTCCTGTCCCACATATAGGTTTCTCAGGAGACAGATAAAGTGGTCAGGCACTCCCATTTCTTTAAGAACTTGCCATAGTTTGCTGTGGTCCACACAGTCAAAGGCTTTCGCATAGTCAATGAAGCAGAAGTAGATATTTTTCTGGAACTCTCTGGCTTTCTCCATAATCCAGCGCAAGTTAGCAATTTGGTCTCGAGTTCCTCTGCCTCTTCGGAATCCAGCTTGTACTTCTGGGAGTTCTCGGTCCACATACTGCTGAAGCCTACCTTGTAGGATTTTGAGCATAACCTTGCTAGCGTGTGAAATGAGTGCAATTGTACGGTAGTTGGAGCATTCTTTGGCACTGCCTTTCTTTGGGATTGGGATGTAGACTGATCTTTTCCAATCCTCTGGCCACTGTTGAGTTTTCCAAACTTGCTGGCATATTGAATGTAGCAGCTTAACAGCATCATCTTTCAAGATTTTAAATAGTTCAACTGGAATGCCATCACCTCCACTGGCCTTGTTGTTAGCCAGGCTTTCTAAGGCCCACTTGACTTCGCTCTCCAGGATGTCTGGCTCAAGGTCAGCAACTACATTGTCTGGGTTTAACAAAGCTAGACACAGAAATATAAGGGGAAGATATGGAGGCAGTGACAATTTTACTTTCTTGGGCTCCATGATCACTGCAGACGGAGACAGCAGCCACGAAATTAAAAGATGCCTGCTTCTTGGGAGGAAAGCGATGACAAACCTTGACAGCATCCTAAAAAGCAGAGACATCACCTTGCCGACAAAGGTCCGCATCGTCAAAGCTATGGTTTTTCTAGTAACGATGAATGGAAGTGAGAGCTGGACCATAAAGAAGATTGATTGCTGAAGAATTGATGCTTTTGAATTGTGGTGCTGGAGGAGACTCTTGAGAGGTCCCTGGACTGCAAGCAGAAGAAACCTATCCATTTTGATGGAAATCAACCCTGAGTGCTCACTGGAAGGACAGATCCTGAAGCTGAGGCTCCAATATTTTGGCCATCTCATGAGAGGAGAAGACTCCCTGGAAAAGACCCTGATGTTGGGAAAGTGTGAAGGCAAGAGGAGAAGGGGACGACAGAGGACGAGATGGTTGGACAGTGTCTGCGAAGCAACCAACATGAAATAGACACAACTCCGGGAGGCAGTGGAAGACAGGAGGGCCTGGCATGCTCTGGTCCATGGGGTCACAAAGAGTCAAACATGACTTAACAACTAAACAACAGCAACAAAGACACAGCTAGATCTAGCTAGGCCTCAGAGCCCTTCCAGTTGAGGCCTTCTTCAAGGTAAGCCACATTCAAGTGTCTGTCTGTCAGGTGGAACTCCCAGAATGGAGAATTATTGGATTTGCAGTGTAAAAAATAATCAAAATTTCCATCTCTAGCGGCTTCTTCAACATGCTTAAAGGGGAGTGCATAGACACCCCCTTTGTTTTTTCCTCTGAGGAACAGTTTTGCTGAGGCATAAACTCTAGATACACATGAGAAAGAGCCCATAATGTCCAAGGTGCTTGCTCATGCATAAAACAGCAACTTCTGTTCTCCAGACTCTTCCATCATCTACGTCACAAAAAGCAATAGTGGTGAAGGTGATCCTTGCCACTCCCCTCTTAAGGGCCTCGAGGATGCTAAATTCATGAGCGCCCAAATAGACCTTTTGAAGCAGGTCTGTTTCATTTTTGAGGCAGTCTGAATAACTGCGTATGAAGGAGCCTAGTTTTGCTAGTGTTATGGCCTCAGGCATGATTATTAACTGCAGATCTAATGCTATGGGATACTGACTGTGCAAACCCCTTCTGTGTCACTGCCACCATCATGCTGATAATTGCTATCCAAGGGTGTTCTCCTGAGAAGCAATTTGAAATGGAAGTACAGTTTCCAAAATATAATTTACAAACTTTCGTCCCATGTTATTTTAAACATTCAAGCCACCCTGTCCACTGCTACCCTGAAAATGAGAAGTTATATACCATAATACAGATTCATCTCAATACAATACCACAGAGATGGATAAAGAGGCATTGTAAGCTCTATCAGAATAAGAAGTGCTTTTACTGAATAAGGGGGGGGGGACAGGTGTCAAAGACTCTATTGTTAAGCAATCAATCCTAGCTGACACTTATCTTCACCTAATCCCAGATTTATCTGTAGGTTATTATGACTACAATAAAAGGTCTTGCTCTTCATAGACCTGGAAAGCGAGGAGATTCGGAGAAACATGACACAGCAACAAGGGCCGACAATTCTTTACCGCACCAACCGAGGGGAGGGGAGAATCTGAGAAAGGAGACAGGGTGACAGCTGGGAAGAAGACCTCTGCAAGGGGAAGGTGTGGGTGACTATCAAAAGTGAATAAATTAATCGGGCAGAGTCTAACACACCTTTATATCTTTGTTAGGCTTAACCCTGCTCTATACTTCATTTAAGTTGTTGCATTAGGCTAGCGTCTTTGTATACTGTTCTACATCCTATTATTCAGTACCTTATCATCATCATCTTCTTCTTCTCCTTCTCAAGGAGGCCCAGTGGGGCAATCAAACTCCCAGCCTCTGGCTCCACAGCCAAATGTCTCAACCCCTGAACTATCCAGTTGTTTGATTATGTTGATACCTATTGAATGGCCATTCTGTCATTGTTTCCTTTGTTTTGATTTGTGATATTTATTCCTTTATATTTTGTGAGTAGGCATGTTCATCTAACTGCCTCTCACTCTTGGAGAGAAACTGAAGGGGCAGCAATAATGGCAAAGTGTACTGCTTATATACTACCCCATAGCATTTAAAGCACACTGTGGGTGCTTTCTAAGGGACGTGGTGGCGCTGTGGGCTAAACCGCAGAAGCCTCTGTGCTGCAGGGTCAGAAGACCAGCAGTCGTAAGATCAAAACCATGTGATGGAGTGAGCTCCCGTCACTTGTCCCAGCTCCTGCCAACCTAGCTATTTGAAAGCATGTAAATGCGAGTAGATAAATAGGTACCAACTTGATGGGAAGGTAAATGGTGTTCCATGTCTAGTCGCGCTGGCCATGTGACCACGGAAACTGTCTTCAGACAAACGCTGGCTCTACGGCTTAGAGATGGGGATGAGCACCGCCCCTAGAGTCGGACACGACCGGACTAAATGTCAAGGGGAACCTTTACCTTTACCTTGTGGGTGCTTTGCAATTTATTTATTCAGGCTACACATTGCCTTCACCAGCAAGCTAAGTACTCAGCAGACCAATGTTGGAAGAATGGAAAGCTGAATGAACTTTGAGTCAGCTAACTGGGACTGAACTGGGATCACGAGTAGAGTTTTGGCTGCAATATTGCACTTTAACCACCGCAGTGACCAATAGAGAAAGAGAGGGAAGGAGAGATTTCTCAATGTGAAATATTTTCTACCAGCCCAAGAAATCTTGTGAGAAATCTTGCAAAATATTTTTTTTTACTGAAGAATTGCCAAGTTAGACAGGATTGTTAAAAATTCAGTGACATTTCTTTCCTGCACAGGATTCCCCAGGAAAGGACAGGAAAAGCTGAGTAAGATTGTTACACTTCCTGTGCAGAATGGAATTTTTCCTGCGTAAGATTTACTCAAAAGGCTGTGCATTTTCCAAGTTTCCCCACTCTCCACTTCCTGCTTATTAAGAAATTTGGGATTTTGATAAGTTCTCACACAGAACCCACCAGGCAGTATTCTCGTACAGCTGGACCATCCATACTGAATCAGTACAGCCGTTGAATAACTTTTCCTAGCAGGGCAAAGACCGACATCAAATCCATCTGTTCAAGATAAGGTTGTCAGAAACGGGGTTGGCAACTTTAATCCTCCATCACAAACATGAGTGAATATATGGGAATAAAATTCCAGACATTGATAAAGCTAAGCAACTGAAGCTTTGGACCTGAACAGAAAAAAAAACACTTCATTTCTCCAACACATGAATAGTTTGAAAATCTGAAATTCTTTCCATCCCATTAAACAAGGAGATGTCCATAAAGTTGCTGAACAGCAACAAAAATATGTGATTTTTAAAAATAAATTCAGTGTTCCATCTAGCTGTATCTCTATCAGTCTATTGATCTATCATCTAATTTATTCAGCTTAGTCCAGTGTTCAAGAGAGAAAATAGAGACATTGGACTCTTTCAGTTACTAGGAAAAACATCCTTTTTTTTTTTTTTTGGATTTCCAGAAGATGAAATAAATGTACCAGGTCGTAGAAGGATGAGTCACTTCTGGGCTATTTTCCCCCAGTGCAGGGAAATAATGGCAAAAATTCTCCCAGTAATTTCTCAGAATTAAACCAAAATTGTTATACAGTGGTGCCTTGCAAGACGATTGCCTCACGGGACGATTAATCCGCAAGACTATGGGTTTTTGCGATCGCTGTTGCACTTCGCAAGATGGTTTTTCCTATGGATGATTTTTGCAAGACAGTGTTTGGGTCTATGCTTCACAAGATGGTGTTTTTTTTTTTTTTAGACCGATGCTTCGCAAGACAGTTTTCCCCCATTGGAATGCATTAAATAGATTTCAATGCATTCCAATGGGGAACCACGTTTCGCAAGACAATGTTTTCTATGGACGATTTTCACAAGACAACAATTTCCCCCCCATTGGAACGCATTAAATAATTTCAATGCATTCCAATGGGGAACCACATTTCCCAAGACAATGTTTTCGCAAGACAGCGATTTTCGCAGAACAAATTAACATCGTCTTGCGAGGCACCACTGTCTTTTGGGCGACTATCAGAGGAGCTCAGGGACCATTTCTCTGGCAGAAAAAGGGATGTATAAGAACAAGGTCCTGAAAGAAAAAGCATCAGGTGTCCAGTACATACCACTTGATAGGTTTTCTTTCTCTCACTGTGTATCTGCTTTGGGGACTCCATTCATTCATAGTTGGGTTTTAAAAAATTCATTAAGCTCCAAAGCCACAATAATCAGTTTTTCCCAGCACCAGTTAACGATTCTGTTTGGGAATCTAATTAACACCGGCATATACTCAATGAGACTTAAGCTGCTGAAAGAAAGCCTGCGCTCCTTCTGTAGGCAAAAATTATAGTCGCCCGAACTTGGCTCTCCCTTGCCACAATAAGTCATTCAAGAAAGAACATATTCATCTTTCTGAAAGGTCGCCCAACATCTCAAACCTTCTTCAGAAAACTCCTTTGTGCTTAAATCTGGCGCCTGCTCTCATATCCTTGCACAGGTGTGTGTATTTTCTAAAAAAAAAAAAACCTAGCTCAGGAAGATAGCACAGAGATGGCCTTTGAAGATACTGGAAATGCTTTCTGTGGCATTTTTCTCTCTTTCCCTGGATTTCTTTTATAAGTGGATCCTAGACAGAGAGTTAAATCATTCTTACCGAGAAGAGGGTTGGCATTTAGCAGACTAACTCTCAGGAGGGGAAACTAGATCGCCAGCATACATTTTTCAAATGCAAAATCCCAGTGGGGTAAGTATCCTACAGGTTCGGGCTTTTGGTAATTGTAAAACTTGTCAGCTAACCAGATTCCCTGAGGATTGCCTGTCTTCCAGGATTTGGGACCTCGTGTCAATCGCAGTATTTAAAAATTCAGCAATATTCAGTCCAAAAGAGCTGCTCGTATTAAAACTTTTAGTAGATCAGCGTCTGCCCTTTCCATGACCTGCTGCAGGATGGGGTACTATACTCTGTCTCATAGGCACTTGTAAAAATTATAGTACGGAAGCATACGAGCGATTGTCACAACTCCTCTGTTAACCACATAGGCTGAACCTCTGATCTCAAGGTGTGACATGGTATCCCCTTCTGTCGTTGGAATGAGCAGGGCATTAATTCTTGCTGGAAGGTTCTCCTATACTTGAGTGCTGACAATTTGCTCACGCACTTTACAGGGAGGGATGTTATGAAATCACTCTGCAGCATGAGCTCAGTGGTGGAGTCGTTAAACTGCAGTACTGCACTCAAGACTCTGCTCACTACCTGAGTTCAATCCCAACAGGTAGCTGGCTCAAGGCTGGCTCAGTCTTCCATCCTTCTGAGGTTGATAAAATGAGTACCCAGCCTCCTGGGTGTAGGGGGCAAATTTGTTCTTTGCACAATTATATTGTAAACTCTCCAGAAAGTATTTTAGCATTATAGGGCAGTACAACTGGTGCCTTGCATTACGATCGCTTCGTTTGACGACGGAATCACATTTACAATGAACATTTACGCAAAAGCGATCGCAAACCAATGTTTCCTATGGGGGAATTTCGCTTTGCGATGATCGGTTCCCTGCTTCGGGAACCAGTTCTTCGCAAAACGACAATTTTCCAACAGCTGAACGGCGGTTTCAAAATGGCCACTGGGTAAATAAAATGGCTCCCCGCTGTGTTTAGGGACGGATTCCTCGCAAGACAGGCAGCGAAAATGGCCGCCCTATGGAGGATCTTCACTGTGAGTTTTAAGCCCATCGGAACAATTTAAACAGGTTTTAATGCGTTTCTATGGGCTTTTTAATTTCGCTTTACAATGTTTTTGTTCTACAGCAATTTCGCTGGAACGAATTAACATCGTAATGCGAGGCACCACTGTTTATAAGTCAGAACAACAACAAATAGAACAGAAGTCCTTCTTCAAATGATCTGCTGCTAAAATAACTGCTCTGCTCTGTAGATTTATGACAACCATCTACACAACTGGGAGCCATTGACATAGCTGCAAGATTCAAACATGGATGTACACCAGGACATGAGGTGCGCAGTAAGACCATCCTTTGTTTCAGTTTGCTGTTTGCTCTTTTTGGTTCTATTTCAGATAATTTTAAACCAATTTTATTGATCACGCCCTGCTCTGAGATCAGTTGATATTGAGCGGGTTCAAAATATCTTAATAAAGATATATGGCAATATCCTGCTATAGAACGTAGAGTGAAAGGGTTTATCACACAGCCTTACTGCATGCCCATTCTTGCTGTCGTCGTGTAATGGGGAGCCTCCAGGAGCTCGAGTCCATTCACGTGATTGAAACTCCACTTTACATTTCTGCAGTAAACTACTGGCCATTAATAACTAAAATACAATACTGGTAAACTCAATTCATCCTTCACTTGGATCCTTTGTTATTTCAATGATTCTATTCCTGAATTCTTTGCTATTAGATCGACCTTGCCTGGAAGTAATTTAGTGTAACTTCTCAGTCGACCAAATGAAAATGTTGAAGAACTTGGCCTTTTCTCTCTTCCTCCCATTGTCAGCAGCACAAGGACAGGTATATTACTTAGTTGACATAAGCTGCATAGTAAGCGTTCTACAAGGAGTTGATAAGTAGTTTTTGAAATGCATTCCACTCTTCAGCTAATAGCAATGTTAGAATTCTCTTTCAGTATCAAAGAGACAAGACAGAAAACGCTTGGCCAAATCCGATTCATGATGGAACACTTCTTCAAACAATGAAAAGCCACTGAAAGGACGAATTTATCACTGCCATTGTCTGTGATTATATCTGCACACTCAGAGATAAGTAAACCTGATATCTTCCCATTGTTTGGGACCATGATGTCCATAATCTGTGACCATTTTTTATGAGAGGTGTAATCTAGACCAGCCATTCTCAATAGGGGGCATATGGGGCTGGCACATTTGAAGGGAGTCACAGACTGGGAACAATTCTTCACACATCATTCATTATACGATTTATACAGTCCTTATTTTGCCTTTTTTCATGTTTTATGGCCTTGGCCAAGAAAAGGTTGAGAACGGTTGGTCTAGACAGTGCCGGGTTGCTTATTCCTGAACCAACTGTTATAAAACTGATAACTACTTGAGTATTCTTCTGTAGGCAGTATGTTCGGAAAAAACCTTCTAGTTTAACCACATGTAGGTTTTGTTCCTATGCTGCATGCCCATGAGTCAAAATGTCATGAGATGGTCTCACATTGCCTTGCAATGTTGTGTCTGTTTTGTTGGCAGAAGAGATGAATGCTGAGCTTTACATAGCAAAGTAAAGCCTGAATATTGATGACACCAGTGTCAGAAGTCAAGATGATCTGCAGGATCCCCTTTTGTGCACACGACTATTCAGAAAGAGACATGAAGCAAGTGAAATCTCTGAACTTGAGCGTCTTTTTTTCTGACCCAAGCAGAAAACATCCATTTGCCTGTTTTTATCTCCCTAAAGAGGGATCAGGAGAATAAAATAATGAATTGGATTTTTCTTTTTCTTTTCTTTTTTTCATGTAAGACTGTATCATAGCCACCAAATTTAAACTTAAATTTAGCATCAGCTTAAGGGTTAAAAGTTTTTCCCTATCCAACTTAATCTTAACTGATTTAGATTTTAGACTTCAATAACCATTAACTGAATTGTTAACCATTTCCCATTAACTTCACCAGCTTCAGATAAGCACATATATACCTTTACAAAACTGTTATAATATCAAGTCAAAACTATGTGATGAGATGTTGAGGATTTGAGCTATCACATCTACTCTTTTTTTTCTTGAGTGGATGTGAATGCATATTCCATTCAGTCTTTATTCATATGTTTTGTTTTCCATAATATTGATCATCTTTCTTTATATCTCTTTTCTCTTCTTTATTTTGCTTATATACATCTCATAATTAGGGTCCAGAACGGGTACTATGCTCCAGGTGAGATCTGAGGTCTTAGTATGTGCAACATCCATAATGCATTATTATGTACAAATTAGTTTTGATGTTTGGGGGGGGGAAGCAATAACGTGGAAATGTTTTAAAAGTTATAACCAGATATTCTTAAGATTTAACATAATTGACTCTACTGCATTTACAGTTAATTATGTATTGTGATTAATACACCTAATTTTAAAATCATTTCCTCAGGATACTTATTTTTTTTTTTTAGAGGTAGTAAAAAGTGAAGGAGAAAGCAAATTGAATTTTGCTACAATTTATTTAAAGCTACCTCGGAATATTAACATTATTGTATAGTATGCAATTTCTAGGAACCTGACCTTCAATTACTTCTGGGAAGATGTATCTCGTTTGTACTTGTAAGAAGGCTAAATACATTGCCAGCTGTTTATTTACAGAGGAAAAGAAACTCAGATTGTTTGTAGTCCCGGGACGAGTTGAAGAGAAGCTGAGATTGCAAGATGACCATGGGAAGAAACAATTCAGAATAATTTTGTAGGATATATACTAGGTGTGGTTTAGGCATCATCTCACTGTGGAGCCAGAGGTTTAGAGTTCAATTCCCCACTGTGCCTTCTGGAAGCAGAGCAGCCTGGGTGGCCTTGGGCCAGCTGCACGAGTCCCAGGCTTCGCCCAGAAGAAAGGAATGAGAAACCATTTCTGAGTATTCTCTATTTATTTATTTATTTATTTATTTATTTATTTATTTATTTATTTATTTATTTATTTATTTATACATACATACATACATACATACATACATACATACATACATACATACATACATACATACATACATACATACATACATACATACATACATACATACATACATACATACATGCCCCGCCTATCTGGACTATCAGACCACTCTAGGTGGCTACACTACCTAGGTAGAAAACCCTGGAAAGGGTTGCCATAAGTTGGAATTTACTTGACAGCACATGATTTTTTATTATTGTATACTAGGCAGTAGTTTTATTAGGGTACCACTTCCTTCCTTCCTTCCTTCCTTCCTTCCTTCCTTCCTTCCTTCCTTCCTTCCTTCCTTCCTTCCTTCCTTCCTTCAATCTATCCATCATCAGCTCCTTCCTTCCTTCCTTCCTTCCTTCCTTCCTTCCTTCCTTCCTTCCTTCCTTCCTTCCTTCCTTCCTTCCATTTTCAGCCCCTGTGATTTAATAAGTTAGGTGCAAGCTTTGGAAATAATGTGTTAGAACTAGCCGTACCCATAACATATTAGTTCTCAGTAGACTGGGTAATGTAATTCCTTTTTATGAGTAGCAAAGAATATTTACTCATTACTTCTAAAATGCTGGGGAGGCAGTCCAATGGGATTTGGGGGCATTCTCTCCCTATGTGTTCAGCAGAATAAATAAAGATGGGGAGAACATCTTTATGACAAAATTTTAAAAAGTCTGTGTGTAGGACAAAAAGAACACCATATTTTAATATATGATGCAAAAACAATAGAGAAATAAAAAAGAAAGAAGGCACCTTGAAGACTAATTGCTATATTTTAACGTGAGCTTTTGTGAACAAGTCTGAGGACGTGGACTTGTCCAATAAAGCTCACATTAAAATATAGCAGTTACTCTTTAAAATACCATACTGTTTTATCTTTTTTTTTTTTTTGTCTTTGGATTTTCTGTCTGATATGCTAGCACAAACTAACATGCCAACCTCTTCTGAAACTACCATCATCTTTTCAAGCATGGATTATGGAAGGACACAGAGGAACACCAAATTGTGTATGTCTGTCCCAGAATATGGAGTCTGAGAATGGAGAACATCAAGAAAAATGGCACTCTATAGCAATAACACTCTAAGGATGTGTAGAGACTACAGCATGAGACCTCATTGAGCTTTGTTTATTTAAATGGAACATGATCCAGACCAGATTCAGTCTACACAACACATAACGGATCCAAGTCCACATGCATCTGCTCAACTCTTACACTGAAGTCAGTGGGGTTCTAAATGTTGGAGACGGCAGTTAACCTTTCCTTTTTCTATAGCCCAAGGTGTCTTACAAACATAACAAAGAGCAGAATGATAATTTTTTTTAAAAGGCTGAAATTGGAAGCACCCTTATCTCACGCGCACGAGGAGTGAAAAGATGAAATACTCCAAAATGAAGAAGGTTAATAAGCAGTATTTATACACACTTCAACTCTGTGAGTTTTCTTTTAAATGCCTGCTTGATTTTATAATTACTAGTACCGTCTCAAATATCTTTCTCATTTTTAATGGTGAGTTTAAGAGATCTGTATTCTATCACTATAATCTCATTAGAGATTTTTAAAAGGCTATTTTCTCCCTCTGATGAATTCCATTATTGTTACACTGCAGTCATAATTTGACGAAATTTTAAAAGGGGACCCTATTTGATGTATGTGTTTCCACCAAAAAGAAATGAGGGGAGGAAGATTTTGGTGATCTTTGAATGTGAAGTCATTCAAAGTAAATTAAGAGCTGACATTCGCTCCCTCCTTCGCTTCCCAATTTTTGAAGTGCTTCGTATCAAACAAAGATCGTTTTATTCCCATCTGACGTCCAGTGCATTTGAATAGTACTGAAATCTTATGCCCATTCATTTATGATGGGATTTTTTAAAAAAAACACACTATTGCTACTGCTCTATGGAGCCCTTTGAAAAAGGTGCTACCCTGCAACTCGCGTTCTAACAAGGCCAGTAATGATATTTTAATTATGTAGCTTTAACTGCTCAGGAGCCTTAATGAGGAATTTGATAGACTAATGGAGAGTGAACATTCAAATATAAAATCTCAGGTAGGTGCCTGAGGAGAACTCTTGATTCCCATCAAAGGTGCTTGAACAAATGGGTCGACCCTATTGCGCTGGGTGGTTTCCCTGTTTCATTAAGCTGGTGGTGAAGATTGATGAGTATTATTATTAATACTATCGGGGTAGAGAGGAGCCCACTAGTTGGTGTGAATATGTGTGTAAATGGGGACATAAGTGCAGATGACAGGCAGGTACATTCTAACATTTCTAATTTTATTTGTGTAAGCACCAGAATACGAGTCACCATTATTTTCCATGTCCTCTTGTGATTGCTTGGTCCCCACTGGCAACCCCACCGTCAACTCACTCAAGAGCCTGGGATTTTAAGAGATGAGTGGTGGTTGGCCAATCTGAGCCAAACCCCATCTAGTCTAGCATCTTGCTTCCCATTCTGGTTCATCAGATGCTTCTGGGAAGGGCAAAGGAAGGGCACAAAGGCAGCTATCCAAGCAAATGGTATGTGGTGACTAAAAATGTGAACTAGCTCAAGATGCACATGCCAAATTGCACTGGAAAGGGTCATTTGAATGGGTGTGATCTCCCTTAAAACACGCCATGCATTTGCCAGGAAGTCACCAGCCCAGCCCCCCAAAAAGGTCCAACTTGAGTGTGGGCCAAATTCAAGCTGGAGCACATTTTCCCACATGGTGTGTGATAGCTAGGAAATAGATCACACCGGAGCATTATATAAGTGGCCCAGATTGTTGCAGAGTTTTGAATTGTTTGTTAAAATTCCAGGTTTTTTTGTTTGCTATGTAGCAGAATTGCAAAGATCCACAGAGGAGAATAGCTTCAAGTTCCCAAGATTGTCCACCTACTTCTCATTAACTGGCACTTAAAGTCTCAATAACTCAATCTGAAACATTTGTAGGAGAAAGGATGAAAATGTTTCAGTATAGTCATCATCATCATCATTATCTAAGTACTGCAGAGCTGGAAGGGACCCTATGGATCACAGAGTCCAGTCCCTACCCTAACCCATCATCATCATCATCATCATCATCATCATCATCATCATCATCATCATCATCATCATCATCATCATCATCATAAAGCAAAGCAAAAAAAAAAAGAGGCAGAGTGGGGAATTGAACACCTAAGCCCTGGCTCCACAGCCAGAAACTTAAACCACTGAGCTGTCTAGCAGTTATTTACAATATCACCTACAGTTGTGGACTTATCAACAGCAAACAAGGATGTTGACTTCCAACAGACTAAAGAGAGGGAAAGGAAGACTCAGCAGAGAGACAGGACTCTCTTTGACTTCAGAAGTGGGAAGGAACGATTGGTTACTGCTGGATAGATTGACAAGAAATGTCCCTCCCAGTCACTCAAATTGCAGGCAGCATGCCAGGTTGCGAATAAAACTCCAACAGAAAGTGCAGTCCATTTCCCCATGAGATCACACCCTCAAGCCTCCGTTTTCCTGTTCCACTGGAACTGAATCCCACCTGCATGTTCTCTCTCCTTTTGCTTTGTATCAGGTTGCTGGGCTTTGCTTTTTCTTTTCCCAGTGCACCTGTTCTACTTCCAGAAACTTCAGTATTCCATCCAAATTCTCCTTGCTGCTTAATTTTAGCACTAGCGTCCATAAATTACTAACAACAAAACGAAGTTCATAAAACCCCTTTCTGAAGATGCCTTGGTCCCCACCCTCTTCCCCAAGCCCACGCCCCAAGCCTATTTTTCTTGGTAGCATTTATACATCCTTATCTACATAATAATTAGGCAGAACTAGGTTCAGATGAAAGCTGAAAGAGAGAGTAGGTGTTACCCGACAAGCACATTTCGAGGAAATCAGATGAGGTTGCGTGTACCTCGTGTCTCGAAATACATCAGTGTTTGATTATTTTATGATAATACCAAACCTGTCATGCCTTATTATGTAAACAGTCATTTTGCCTGATTGTTTGTAAAAAACTGGAAGAATGTGACCTACAAAGATTTTCTTGGTGTGACAATTTCCGTCCTTGGTAATTTTGCTGTCAACGTTGCATTAATCTATGCTTATTTCTGAGTGAAGAACAGGCTTCTCATTATCATGGACAAAAGACACAGTTGGGGGGAGAATAATATAAGCAGCTCTGCCTCTGCGAATTAAGCAGATTTTAAGTCATTAAATGAACTTAATACCAGGGATGTTGGCAATTCTTTGGGTCTGAGTCCAGGTCTTTGGTACCAAGTCCCAAGTCTGAGTCTTTGGTACCAAGTCTCAAGTCTGAGTCCGAGTCTTTGAGACCAAGTCCCAAGTCTGAGTCTTTGGGTATCAAGTCCCAAGTCTGAGTCTTTGGTACCAAGTACCAAGTCTGAGTCTTTGGTACCAAGTACCAAGTCTGAGTCTTTGGTACCAAGTACCAAGTCTGAGTCCAAATCTTTGAGACCAAGTCCCAAGTCTGAGTCTTTGGGTATCAAGTACCAAGTCTGAGTCTTTGGTACCAAGTACCAAGTCCCAAGTCTGAGTCTTTGGTACCAAGTCCCAAGTCTGAGTCTTTGGTACCAAGTCCCAAGTCTGAGGCTTTGGTACCAAGTCCAAGTCTGAGTCTTTTGTACCAAGTCCCAAGTTTGAGTTCCTATTAAACATAAGCTTTTTTTCCCCCAGAAAGAAAGGGAAGGGTGTGTAGCTTCTGAGTAATTGGGGAAGAAAAAAAAACCAAGTCAAGTCCAAGTTCAGTCACTGATGTATCTTAAATCCAACTTGCCAGTGAGTCTCATGGCTTGAGTCCTCATCCCTGTTTAATACCAGTGCGACCCAGTTGCTATCACTGTGTCTATCGGAAAATGAAGATAGTGAGATTAATGTGTAGACAAACCCGGGCAAACAAAAGAGAGGTACCAGCATAATGGGATGAAAACTTTTTTAAAGCCTCTAGTCCTTATAGAAAATCCAAAAATGAGTGAGTGATTCCTTTATTAGACCTCTAATTTTTAAGCTAGGTATGTTTTTGAGTACAGCCGGCTTCTTCATCAGACTGGACATAGCGGTCCTGGGCAGCAGGGCGGTGGTGAAAGAAAAATCTTCTGAACTCCTCTAGGTCAGTGGTTCTTAACCTTGGGTTACGCAGGTGTTTTTGAACTGCAACTCCCAGAAACCCCAGCCAGCACAGCTGTTGGTGAAGGCTTCTGGGAGTTGCAGTCCAAAAACACCTGAGTAACCCAAGGTTAAGAACCACTGCTCTAGATAACCTTAATCAGATTATTGAGGTCAGGTTCTCTCGATTAACTAGGTTCCAAAAATGGCTGGTGTCCTGCAATCTTATAGGATCTGCTTGAGATATGTGGTTTCAACTCAGGGTGTATGCAATCTACGAACATAGGAATCATGTGAGATGAGCTTGAACACTTGACCTAGGAGTGCAAATAGGATTCAACAGGACAGGAAAGGTGAGCAGTAGTAGGAAAAGAGAAAGAACTAAACATAAGGTGGATTGACTCAGGAAATGAAAACATGGCCTTCAGCAGGACTAACCTTTGACTGTCACTAATTTAGTGTGGTGTGGTGCTTACTTATAGACACGGATTTTATGTAAAGAGTTTTACATAGGTATCTAAGTTAGGTATCTGGCTATGAAGCCAGAGGTTGGGAGTTCCATTGTCCACTGGACTTCCTACAAGTCAAGTTATGCAGTACCAGGATGGCCTCAGAAGAAGGGAATGGCAAACCACTTCTGAGTACTTTCTATCTAGAAAACTCTGGGAAGGGTTACCATACGACCAGAATTGACTTGAAGGCACAGTATTATCAGTTTATCCATTTTCTGTGTAATATCACAGAAAGCATGTTAAAGTCCAGAATTAGTTAGTTGACCTGTTGACTTAACTCCACTGGTGCCAATTTCCAGGGTAAGTGGTGTAAGTTTTGATATTACATACCATGCATGTGACTTGGGAGATAACAACAGGTCCCTACATGGACTTCTTAACTTGTGCCAATTCACTGCTGAAATATGCCCTGATGGAATCAACGCTGGTGTACATTTTCAACTGGGTTTTGATCAAGATTAAGAGAACATCCTCAAAACTTGTACCAAATTGCCCAGTTTGGGTAAGGAATATGGTTGTCATGAGAGCTGGCTCCATTTTTCCTGAGAACTTTAAAAAAATATATAGGCATACACTTTTTATTGTTGCCTCTTTCATTTGTCCTTCAAGAAACTGGAGAGCAAATGATTGGCAAAGCCAATATGTTGCTTACATAAGAACCTGGATTTGGGAGGGAAAATATAAGAGGTCAAGTGAGGGGAGAGAAGGAAGCTTAAGGCCATGACTTGTGCCTTAATAACAAGAGCTGTTAGTGTGGGGGGAAGTATATCCAGGAAGAAATTATGGTGAAAGGCTAAATGGATGCTGCCTGAAGGAATGCTAATCCTTTTCTGAGACAGAGCAGTGAAGTCCTAAAAGCAAACTCTGCGAGAGAGGGATTTGTGGAGATAAAATAACAGACAGGCACAGCAGTGGACGAGGCTGGAGCAGAGGTTAAGCAAACTCACCATTTAGGAGTGTAAACTTCAGTTTGAAGGTTTAAGGAGGAAGGGGCCCAGCGAAAGGTCCATGGAAGCCAATGTCAGAGTGAGCAAGGACCCAACTCGGAGCAGACAGGACTGAGAATGTTCCTCCATTCTCGTTGCCCTTTGAGAATAATGGGAGTTTTGTGGAAAGTTGGAAACAGAAATGGCTAGGATTGATTCAAGTCACCAGTGCTAAGCAGCTCATGCTAATAGTCAATAAGTACAGCTCAGTGGTTTGGTGCAGTGGTCCCCAACCTTGGGCCTTCATATGTTCTTGGACTACAACTCCCAGAAGCCTTCACCACCACCTCTGCTGGCCAGGATTTCTGGGAGTTGAAGTCCAAGAACATCTGGAGGCCCAAGGTTGGGGACCACTGGTTTAATGGAGCCAGAGGTTGGCAGTTTGATTCCCACTGTGCCTCCTGTGAGTAAAGCCAGCCTGTGTGGCCTTGGGCAAGCTGCACAGTCCCAGGGCGCCCCTAGAGGAATGGAATGGTAAAGCACTCCTCTTTATTATTTTGTTTGTTAAACATATTTTTACCACACCTTTCTCCTTAAAAAGGACCCAACGTGGCTTACATCATTAAAAGACAATATTTAAAGCTAAAAACACTTTTGAGTATTCTCTACCCAGAAAATGTTGAAAAAGACTGCCATAAGTCAAAAGGGACTTAATGGCACATAATTTGATAGTGTAAAATAAAGTTGTATGTATTTTTCAGTGTTCACAAATATTGTACATTAGTGGCTTTATTATATTTAGACTATTTCAACAGTATCCCGCACCATGAATTCTAAACAGCTAATACTTTGTTATAAGAATAACTACTGTGGAAAAAAAAAGGAGCAGAATTATATACTGTGTGCTGGTCTCGGGCACAGAATTGCCTTGTTGAGGGTCTGCTTATGCAAACTCAGAACCCCCCACTGAAAAGTGTTCATTGTTTTCTTTTCACACTGAAATCAAGACACGTTGTGAGGGCTAGCAATCTTGATTCTCCTGTCTAGGCCAAGAAAAAGTAAGTCAGCAAGAGTTCCTTATATAGTATAGTAATGACTCAGAGATGTCATCCTTGAAGTTGGCGTGATACAAGCCGACCTCATCTCACCTCCTACAAGCTGGCATGCACATATGACTAAGGTTAAGGATCCATTCCCCTTAGTTTTGTAGCTCTGTCATTCTGTTTTGGTATAGTTTTCAGCTTAAATAAACTCAAATCCATTTTGGAGAGAAAAATTTGTTTGCATATATGCAGAAAAATCTGTTAAAAATGCATATTTCAAACATATTTAAATGAGGATATTGATGCTGACTTTTTTTTAAAAAATCCTCAAACATTAACCTACGGATGTATACATAACTGATGTAGACCAGAGAAGGCTGATTTTGTCATCTCTAGTAGCTTTGCTTAGTTCAGTAGCATTCGCATATGATTGGTCTATGCCTTGCCTAATTCAGTGTTCACCAGATGTTGGAGATAATGACTCCCATCAACCACAGCCAGCCTATCAAGTATTCTGAGATGAAGAGCATCTAGCTGGGGAATGCTGTTCTTATGGATGGGTTCAATAAGACATAGCTTCTGCTCCCTTCAATGCCTGGGTCTACAAATATGGACAAACCTTCCGGGCTAGGAAAATTTAAGGCAACAAGGGAGGATAGTTCATAGTTGGATTTGATCCACAACACGCACATTTGCCTCCAACTGTCAGGAGAACAACTGGGATCTAAAACCGTCAAAAGGAAAAGCAGTGACATTTGTGGTGTGATAGACTTGGCAAAGAAGAGGTTCCCGCAATGAATTTCATTTAGCTTAACCCCAGCACAGAGAATTTGCGAAAGAAAATAAATGCCTTATTGACTGGGAGCATTTCTGTTCTGTGCAAGTTTTCCACGGGGAATTTTCTGCTTCAGAACAGTGTGGTCCAGGAGTAAAAGAGGCTAGTATGTCAGTAATGAATCCTGGAGGTCTACCTCCCCACTATCCCCATCTTCTTATCCTTGATTTTCAAAATTCATGGCTGGTGTGAGATAGAGATAGATGGTGTTTGGGGTGTGTTTTTGTACACACCTGTAAGTTTCAACCCTTTAGAGAAGGATTCAGGATTTTCACTTTCTCCCAGCTTACTTCCTGTGTTTGATTTGTAAGAAAAGAAAACAAAACAAAAAGAACAAAACAAAATTGCCCTGATGCTTCCTAGGAGTCATAGTTTAGCTGCCCTTTATGCTCTGTAAAGGGAGCCTCCCTAAGATCTACAACTTCCTTCCTTCCTTCCACCCATCATAAGCTCCTTCCTTCCTTCCTTCCTTCCTTCCTTCCTTCCTTCCTTCCTTCCTTCCTTCCTTCCTATATTTATTTCTTTGTTTATTTTTTTCTTTATTTCTAACAAATCAACAACAGGAACTAAAGGCCAGAGAAGCTAATGGTGCAGATTAAAAAACAACAACAACAACCCAAAGCCCTTCTCTAGAAGGGCAAAAGCTACAAGTGTGCTGATTTGAGTTTGTTGGTTGCAATTTCTGGGATTCTTGAGAAATACCATACAGAAACAAGAAATACTGGATGAAAGAGAAAGAATAAAGCTGACCTTGGTTACTGCTGGCCAGACCTTGGGTAGGGCAGCTAGACAAGAACTCACGGGAAGTACCAGAGCAGTTTTCTTTCTTTCGAGCCTGTATTCTCTGGGCAAAGGACAAAATGGTGCCCTAGGCCAGTGGTCCCCAACCTTGGGTCTCCAGATGTTCTTGGACCTCAACTCCCAGAAATCCTGGCCAGCAGAGGTGGTGGTGAAGGCTTCTGGGAGTTGTAGTCCAAGAACATCTGGAGGCCCAAGGTTGGGGACCACTGCCCTAGGCCCTTCCAAGCCAACTAGACTGAAAGTTGGACTTTTCTTTGACATTTACAGATGGTGCTCTATCCTTTGCTATGGTGGACACATGCAGAACTATCAGAGTACATTAGGGTGATCCATCTCTTTCAGCCGGGTGAGGTAGGTGGTATGATGTGGGCAGCAACTGCACTCCTCCTCCTTTGAGTAGCGAGACAGCTTTGTCGAATGCTGGAAGGATGATTCTTTCCAGTTTCCATGCATCGTTGAATGTATCTTTCTTTGTGTGTATCTCTTGAGCATGTGTGAAGTAAAGCGATGCATTGCAGCTAATTATCGTCTGAGAAAGCTCGTCAAGGACTCGATATAAGAACCGTCTCAGTCATTGTCAAGGCTGTGAGAGAATATCCCGAAGTCAGACAAAAGGGAGAAAAAGTCTGAAAGGTCATTTAATCTGGTTTTATGAATTCAAAATTTCTTCTTTCACTGTGTTTGAGTTTCAATTGTTCATCCTCTTTTATGGAGGGTTTTTATTATTGTAAATATGGGTGAGCTGTACCATGAATGACGTTAAAGTAAAGCTGCATTCCTATACCTATTCACTCAGGATTTGTCCTTGAACCCTTCACAGCTGGACTCAGACTTGAGTCTGAAAAGACATGAAGAGGATGGTATTTAAGTCAGCCAACAAATGTATAAAAGCAATCATTGTCCATCAATGGGCTCAAGGAAATGATGAAAGTCTGCAGAAGATAACTAATTTTTAACTACAAAATAAGAACAGTTCAAGGAGGCACAGTCTGCTGTAAGACAGTCAGCTCCCAGCCTTGTGTCCCTAGATGTTCTCCCAGAAGCCTTCACCACTAGTTGCACTGGCCAGGATTTCTGGGAGTTGTAGTAATAATAAGAATATTTGTGTAAATTCTCGAAGGCTAGCTAACGACACCCATCATTCACAGTGACAGATCATCTCCCCCCCTTATCACAACAATACACCCATAACAAAAATCACCATAATCACCCAGTCTCCTGAAAAGGACAAAAAGTTGATCTCATAGCTATAAATACTCAACTATCCCACACACTACTCCAGAACACAGAGTTCTAACTCCTGTCCTCTGAAGATGTCAGCCTCAGAGACTGGCGAAACGTTAGGAAGAAAAAACTCCAGAACATGGCCAAACAGCCCGAAAAACCTATAGCAAAAATATTTATTTATATTGTGCCCTAAACCAGAGTGTGTTCCAATAAAATGAATGATGTACAACATTTAACAATAACCTTAATATTATGTATATTATGAAGCCCCTATCCTCACAGTCAACCCCCAGAAGTGTCTACATCCTAACCCCTCACATTTCCAATTGGGACCAAATCAGGGAATAGGAAACACACAGCAGAGGGGTGGGGTCAGAATTCCCAGAAGCCTTTGCCACTAGCTCTGCTGGCCAGGATTTCTCGGAGTTGTAATCCAACAACATCCCAAGGTTGGGAAGCACTGTACTAAGAAATAAAGTTTTCACAAGACAATGGAAAATCCTCCTCTATTTTCATTAGTAAGAAAACAATGCCTGAATACAAAAGTCATCTGTGTTCATACACTGTCTGTGTCGCTGTGTGCAAAACAGTCTAGAGTTTGACATCATTGTACATCTGGCAGTATTATTTAGTGTTACCTGCCATGTATTGTGAGACAAAGAATCTTCACATAGGGGTGAGGGAATGAATGGCTGACGATCTTTAGAATAAAAAATGAGAAATCTGTTTTCTAGCTTGGAACAGAAGGTGGATGGTGTTGCCGGTGAGTCTGACAGTTATGGATACACATTACAAGGTAGTTTTGTCTCAAAACAACCTTGAGCAGATGGATAGCAAAAGTGTGCACTGATGTGGGTTGTTAATTGAGTGACCAGGGATTATGTTTAGGCCAGTGAAAAGAAACCATTGCAAAGCTATTAGAGAAGCCACCACTGGATCAAATGTTTGAACCTGCCAGATGGCCCGGAAAGGCAAAAATTGAATTACATGGTTCATTTTTTTTGGTGTTTTAAAAGAACAATGTCAACAAGAAGCCACCGATGCATGCAATTATCTTGTTGTTGTTGTTTCCAAAGTAAGTGAAGGGTATATATCACTCGCTCCCAAGCCTGGGTCTGTAGATGTTCTTGGACTACAACTTCCAGATATCCTGGCCAGCACAGCTAATAGTGATGGCTTGTGGGAGTTTTAGTCCAAAAACATCTGGGAAACATAATTATATATGAAAAAGTGGTTGTGGTGGGTTTTTCGGGCTCTTTGGCCATGTTCTGAAGTTTGCTCTTCCTAACGTTTCTCCAGTCTCTGTGACCGGCATCTTCAGATGACAGCACTCTGTGCTCTGGTGTAGTTGGCTTGGGAGTGGAGTATTTATGGCTGTGAGATGGGCTTTTGTCTTTTTCTGTAGTGTGTCTTGTTGTGGGTGTATTGTTGTGATAAGAAGGAGAGATTATCTGTCACTGTGGTTGATGGGTGTCATTAGCTGGTCTTTTGTGTGTAGTGAAAGCCTTCACGAATATATGAAAAAGGTTTGTGCACTCTTTTTGGACAAATGTACACACATGGGTAAAGACCAGGTATTGGTGCAGTTCTCACATGGTTATGGGGCGCAGCAGATGTGCTGCTGTTTACCTTCAGATGGACAAACACCTCAACAAAACCTCCTTAACTTCCTTAAGCATGGGTAGGGCTCCAAAGATGGCCAGCTGTTTGAACAGAGGAAAGAGGAAATGAAGAGCAACATGGTAGACCAAGCATCCAGTGACAAAAAGGGAAGGTGAATGATGATAGAACACCTCATTAAAGCTAAAGATCTCCCTGGATGCTCCAGCCATGAAGGAAAGGGGTCCAGAACGAGGTCACATCAAAATGTAGACATTCCTTTCTTCCATCAGCCCTTTCATGGTGCTGTAGAGCAAAGAGAAAGACATAAATGCTGCCGTTCCAAGGGCCTTTTCACATTCTTGAAAGAGTCTTCTCTAGTTTTCCATTCTCCCGCTCACTTTAAGTTTACTCTACTAAAAGTTGCTAAACTATTAGGACTCAATGGTTGAAATCCTATTTCTTAGTGCATTGAGTTACAATCAAAGAAACTTATGGAGGTGTTAACTTATCAAATCTCCACTGATTCAACGGGCCAATTTTAGATGAGACTTACTGAGCTAAACAACAGGATTTTGACCAATGTGTGTGTGATTGTGAGAGGATAATTGTTTTATCAGCTTTGAGTGGTTAGGTCACATAACGAGGGAGTCGCTTCACCCTGCATTAAGTCACCATGATATGCAGTTCTCTTTCCATTTAATGGAGAGCTCGTTCCAGAAATGCACAAATAATGTGCTGGAAATGGAGCAGGTCAGAATGTCTCCTAAAGAGTACAAGGCAGATCGACTTCCATCTCTATGTCCTCTTATGGGGTTAGTGAACTCCTTTGGTGCCAAATGAAGAGCTCTCATTGTGAGTAGGAGCACATCTGCCAGTGTAGGCTGGCCAAATGGGGAATGTCCATTCTTCTGTTTGGTTCTGGCTTCCTCTCCTCGTTTTTTTCTGTCTCCTTGCTTTAGATGATTGACATGAAGTAAAATTGTCTGGTTGCTTTTGGCTCAGTTATTTTCTTCATCACAGATTGGAAAATACTAGCAAATGGCATGTTCTCATAGATCTTGCTTGTCTCAAAACAAGACAAAATCGTGAGGGATTTCTAAGGCCCACAGGACTCCTTACCCCCAGCTGAGAGCTGAGAAAGAGCTTTTCCACTCCTCAAAAGATCTCTGTAATTTGTATAAAATGCCCCTTGTGTCCTTTCCCTTTGACAAGCAAAGCACACATGTTCTCAACAAGCATGGATGGAAAGTCTTATTCTTAATAAAGATGCAAATTCTAGGCATTTAACATAGAGCATCAACCGTCTAGAAGTTTGAATTTCAGCATAGAGCATCGACCCCTAACCAACTGGTGCAATTTCTCCAACTCAGGACAATTCCCTGAATTGTACCAGATGGCACAAAAAAAAAATAGGGAATCTTATGCCAAAGTTCAGCCCAAAAGATGGTTCTTCTAATGCCATTGTCCCATCAAAAGTCAAATTGCATCCCAAGATATGTTTATTAAATGCACACGGGAGGCATACATGGAAAGCTCTAGAGAAAAAAATCTCAAAGTGGGAGACACACTGAAGCTGAGAATGGGGGGAGATCAAGGTTCAGGAGGAACCAAATATAAAACAAGGAAAATGAAAAATTGAGAGTTCATTCATTCATTCATTCATTCATTCATTCATTCATTCATTCATTCATTCATTAAAATAGTTATACCCTACTTGTCACCTGAAAAGGATGCAAGGTGACTTACAGTATTTTATTTTATTTATATACCATTCCATTAGTATAATGTAGAGATGGGCACAAACTGCCAGTTTGGTGGCTCGTGCTGGCTCATTTAGCAGCCAAACAGGTATTGACACTCCCTAGTCCCGCTTCTTCCAGTGGGTGCCCACTTAGAGGCAGCACCTGCAGGAGCCAGGGCAGAGAAGTGGCCTGTGGCCATCTCTAGTGCAATGCACTATCCTGGGTGGTTGGCAACAAAGGAAACAAGTCATAGCAGACACACATACGCAACAGCTTAAGCAATCAGAAGCAAAAACGTATAAAAAGAAACAGTATTAAGAGCTTAAAAATAATTATTGTATTATTTTAAAAGGATGGCAATCATAATGTTAAAGCTGGTAATTCTAAAAACACATTGACAACAACAAGAGAACTGCACATGATCTTAACCATAAGGCCGATCAGCCTTTTGGCTAAGATCAAGTGTAGTGTAGCAACAAGAGAACAGCCCCATTTAAAGAATGCCCTCTTAGACAGCTGGTCGTTAAGAGAAAGCCTACCAGAAGAGAAAAGTCTTGGCCTCCTTGTGGAAGGACAACAAAGATGGAGACAGTCAGGCCTCCTGTGGGAGGGAGTTCCAGTGTCTGGGAGCAGAAACAGAGAAGGCCGTCTCTCTGTTTCTACCAAATGCACCAATAAGGGTCGTGGGACCAGGGTGGGGTGGGGTGGAAAGACCTCCTCTGATATGCTTAAAACCTATGCAGGGGTATACAGTCTTTGAGAAAGTTGTCCCCTTGTACTCAACAGGATGCCCCATGCCTTTCCATTTTTGGTACTTGCTTCCAAGTAGACCGCATAAAACTACAGCCTAAGAAAGAATGCTGGATCTCCATCTCGTGAGTCGATCTCACAGACCTGTTAACATTCCTGCAACACATCCCCACTTGCCTCTCTCTTACACCCCTGTGCTTCTTGTTCATCTCTGTTGGCCTTGCCTGTTAGCTCCTCTTTATTGTCTGCGAGCTTGCTCCCTCTCGCCTTCCTTCCACTCCTGTCTAAATGCCTCTCCTGGCTCTCTCGATTTTCTCTTTCTTGCCAAGGAGTTTCAAGATGATCCCCAGAAACGCTTGATTCCCTGAGTGTTGACAGGCCTCCCCAGAGTGTTGGGACGTGAGGAAGAGAAACACGGCAGTTGAGACTGCTGAGAAAGGCTGCCGGGGAGTCAATCTCGGTTTCAGCTAAAACAGAATCAAAAAGACAGGTGATGGGGGGGGGGGGGAGAGTCTGTAGCAGAGATAAGCTATAGAGGAGACATGGTGCTTACATGCTTCATCCCAAAAGAAAGTGCAAGCAGTGTTCATGCTGTTAGCAATACCTTGCCTAAGGCTTTTTATTGCTATCAAAATTAAAGTCTAGGGGGGAAAAAAAGGAAAACTGGTGAAGCTGAGAGGCCAGCAAAATAAGTCCCATGCAGGTCATTATCTATGAAAAACAATATGCTAAAGGGAGGGATTAGTACTGCAAGTATGGGGTAACACACATAGTGATCCAAATCCATGCTCAAATGCCCCAGAGGTATATTAGACCACCGAGGCACTGAACGTGAAGTGTTTCTGGGGGCTTTGTTAACCCCATTTGGTTGGATGTTGTTACAGAGCTGCCATGACTGTAGACCCATTCCTCTGCATGCGCTTACAGCGTTCCTGTGGTTCAGAGTCCTGATTATTGCTGCAAAGGAGTGCAGCAATGATATTATGCAGCGGAACAAATCAGCATTCTGCAAGGCAATTCTAAAAATTGGGGGGGCTCCCAAATGACAAATTTTAATGTTGAAACTGGACTTCAGGTCAGCACCAAATTTGGCACGGAGCTAGCAGACAGTCATGCTACCAATCACACTTTTCAAAAAGCCATGGTTATAGCTTTGTGTTTGGGTGAGAAGTGGTTAGCTGGCGAAACAAGGAGTCAGCTTCTGGGATTTTCCCTTGCATGGCATCACTTTGTGAAGGATAATGTGCGCAACAGGGTATCCTGCAGACCATCTTAACTGTTGCCATTGGGGTTGTCAACATTCAGGCTGCCCTTTGCTACATAAAGCAAACCACAAACCACCCCGATTCATAATTTTTTCCAGTTCGTGCCCCTCTCCAGATGTGAATAGTTGCTTATTTCACTCTTGTAGGCAATGGAGCAAATCACAACATTTTCTACCTACTGGGCCAGATTAGAAGAGCCTTTTGCGTGTTTTGCTTTTCAACAGTTACACAAGGACGTGACCTTTGCCATGTCACGGGAGCACACAAGGGCTGACTTAAGTCTCAAGTTTTAGCCTTAAAATCTGAGGAACTGAGCAGCTACTCACCTCCCAACCTTCCTCAGTAGCACCAGTCAATGCTCATCCCGTCCCGCAACTAAATCCCTGAAAAGTACTTAAATCTCTCTTCTCCCTTGCTTCATCTTTCTGCTTTCCACTGCTGTCTCCCCAGTATTGAATTACCAATCAGAAAAGCCTCGCAACCTTTACAACATTCTGCCTGAGATGTTCGCCTGGTATGGGCAGAGAATTTACGGTTGTTTGTTTAACTTGGGGAACCGTTCAAATATCACAGCATGGAAATAAGCATAATTCCCTACCAACATCTGCATCAAAAGCAGCTATTAAAAACATGCAAATGAGAGTTGGTTAGGGAAAAAAAGAAAAGAAAAGAGGCAAACACATTTGTATCCTGTCAAGCAAAGAGCAAGGACGGAGGTACAGAACAAACTCTGCTTCTCGGTATTAGTTGGTGGCAGATTCCAACCGTCAAACAGCTCTGAAACATTTTGGTGGCTGAAAACCTCATTTGAGCTAGCCTGTTGAGTTGAGCCCTATTCAGTTGTTACTTACCAATAATAATCAATGTGCGGTCAAATCGGTTCTGACTTGAGGAACCCTTTTCGGGATTTCTTAAGTAGAGTTCCCTTCTTCTGGGGATGCCCTGAGACTGTGCAGGTTGCCCAAAGCTACACAGGCTAATTCTACTCATAGGAGGCACTGTGGGGAATCAAACTCCCAACCTTTCACTCCACAGCCAGGGACCTAAACCACTAAGCTATCCAGCTAGGTGATTTCCTAGTAGGCTTTTACTTAATAAGAAGGACTTTCTCAACATATAGAGTGATCCTACCCCTGGAAAATAGGACCGGTGGTGACAGACATTCTACCTGACCAGAGACCCCCAAGGTCTCTCTATATGAGTGGCCAGCAGAAAGGAAGAGTGGAGGTCTGGCCAAGAGACATAGCATCCTTTAACTGACTATGGGGAATGAGAAGGAAAAAACAGCAACTACCTTTATTAGGCCAAACACAAACTCAATTGAAGATACTTGATGACTCTTACAACATGCATTTAATTTATTGTAATCCTTTTACTTTCTTGGGCTCCATGATCACTGCAGGTGGGGACAGCAGCCACGAAATCAAAAGATGCCTGCTTCTTGGGAGGAAAGCGATGACAAACCTAGACAGCATCTTAAAAAGCAGAGACATCACCTTGCCGACAACGATCCGCATAGTCAAAGCTATGGTTTTTCTAGTAGCGATGTATGGAAGTGAGAGCTGGACGATAAAGAAGGCTGACCGCCGAAGAATGGATGCCTTTGAATTGTGATGCTGGAGGAGACTCTTGAGAGTCCCCTGGACTGCAAGGAGAACAAACCTATCAATTCTAAAGGAAATCAACCCTGAGTGCTCACTGGAAGGGCAGATCCTGAAGCTGAGGCTCCAGTCCTTTGGCCATCTCATGAGAAGAGAAGACTCCCTGGAAAAGACCCAGATGTTGGGAAAGTGTGGGGGCAAAAGGAGAAGGGGGACGACAGAGGACGAGATGATTGGACAGGGTCATTGAAGCGACCAACATAAATTTGACCCAACTCCGGGAGGCAGTGGAAGACAGGAGGGCTTGGCGTGCTCTGGTCCATGGGGTCACGAAGAGTCGGACATAAGGACTAAACAACAAAAAAACCTTTAAATAGGGGAATAGAAACACCAGGTCAAAAAAGTGTTCCATGAGAAAGGGATTCTATTTATTGCACAAACAGAGAGAAGCTGTAAAACCACCAAATCTCCTGAAACTATACTTCTGTTCCCAGAGATTCTTGCACTTTGCAACTCCCCTATACCTACCCCAGAGCTTCCTTCTGCTGCTAAAAAAAGCTCACTGTGCATTTACACAACGTTGCCAATATTTAACTGGGAAACTTTTCGCCTGGGGTGTAGTCGTGTGGTAAGCAAGGACTGGAAGGGTTTTTAAAGGGCTGCTCTTCTTGGCTGTTAAAACCTAATGGGTTTTCACACTTTGTGTATGTGTGAAAATGGTCGGGGACATCTAAGATAAGGTTGTCCTGGGAAAGGCATCATTTGAGAGAACTTGGCTGTCATTCCTGGAGAATGGCAGGTCAATTCAAAACACCTCTGGTCAGGTAAGAAGGTTTGCCCGGATCCAGATCTAGTTGTTGACGAGAGACTCAAAAATGAACCAAGAATCTTCCAGTGATGTCGATGTGATATCTAGAATAGGCCGTTCCTTTCTTGAAGGAGTCCACCTCTGTTCTCATCTGGAGTCCCACATTCCATATTTTTTTTAACCATATTCAGTCACTGGTGGCTTATGAATCTGCTGCTGGCGAGCAATACAGAAAATAAAACACTAATTATGGCCTCTACCATCAGACCCAACATTTACCCGTTTTCTTTTTCAAAAGTGTAGACAAATGCATTAAGAAGAAGAGATGTCAGTGCGAATTGTGCCCCAAAACACAGTCTGGCTAGGTCTGCGTGTAGAGGGAAAGCAGAAAGAGCTGATTTGCAACCTTTAAACTCTGCTTGGAAAGCTAAAAAAAAAAAAGTAAAATTTACAAAGGAAGAGGAAATGGATGCCTCCAGGGGTGGTTCATTTACAATATCCTGTTTCTGATTAAAACTTTGTAAACAGTAATTATTGCACAAAGCTTTCTTGGAAACAGATTATTATTTTTTAAAATGCAAATGACTTCACAGTTGAGAGGGAACACAATCGTTGTGCGAGCAGCAACTGGGAGAAGATTGAATCTTTGGAGGAAAATGAAATGAAGCCGCTTTCTGTTTCCAATAGACACAGATTCCACCCCCACCTCCTCCCCCTGTTTGTTAAATATGTTAATTCAGAGGAAAGGCCTATTATTTCCTCAGAAACTGCTTTTGTATTCATAAAAACCTACAGAGAGAAAAGTTAAATCTCGTTTATGTTATTAGCTTGACACCAAGCAGAAATATTCAAAGACAGAAAATGGAAAGGCTGAGTAATTATTCCTCTTTCTATCTAGGGTGTTTATTAGGTTGACTGGATAGCTTAGTGGTTAGATATCTGGCTGGGGAGCCAGACGTTGGGAGTTTGATTCCCCTTCGGCGCCTCCAGGGAGAAGAGCCAACCTGGGTGGCCTTGGGCCAGCTGCCCAGTAGTCCTAGAGTGCCCCTAGAGGAAGGGAATGGTAATCCACTTCTGAATATTCCCTACCGGGAAAACCCTGATAAAAGGCTGCCATAAATCAGAATTGATTTAACAGCACATGATTATGATGATTATGGTGTTCATTATGAACGCTTGGCAGACTTTTTTTGATTCTTCATCTTGTGGGAGGATTATTGCTCTCTCAGGATTAAGGGTATGAGGAACAACTGCAAAATGTAGTGGTTGCGGACTACATAGACCGTCGTGACACACGGAAACAACTTGCCGGGAAATCTGCAAGAATTCTTGCCTCCAGATCCAGGATAAAGCAAAAAAGCACAGTCTTTTTTTTTTCCCCTGTCGGGTAATCTGCACTTCCCACACAACTACAAATCTCAAGTCTTTTTTTCATTTGTGAAGCAAAGCAAAGCAAATCATATATATACACACAGAAAACACAGAAGGGCAGGTTAACTGATTTAAAAAAAGAATGCATCTCGTTATTCTGATTTTTTTTTCAAAGTCCATGCGACAAGGCAGCTCGTAGTACCATAGATTGCTGCAATTTATGCAATTTGCATAATTTGTGCAAAAAAAAACCCCATTCTTCAGAATGTGGAAACTTATGTGGGGAGTCCCAGAAAATACCTGGCTATCTCACAGTTGAAGATAACTTTTTTGTCTGGTTTCTCATTACTACTCTCAAGATTGCCTACCTATCTTTGGGTTATCTGGGTTTTCTTATTGCTGTTGATGAATTGCATAGAACTGTACAAAAAGGATGGGAACAGAATTGGGAATGAATGACTGAAAATCTGAAATGGTCTAGAGATAGATGTTCCCACCCCAACACTACCTTCTCCAAGTACCTTCATTGACACATGCCATCAACTCCCTTCTGACTTACGGAAACCCTATGAACACATGACCTCCAAAATGCCCTGTTCTCAACTGCCCTGCTCACTTCTCATCAACTTGAGCTTGTGGCTTCCTTTAGGGAGCCAGTCCATCTCGCCTCTGAGCTTCCCCTTTTCCTGCTTCCTTTCAGGTCCTCCTAATTGGTGTATGCGTTATGTGCCGTCAAGTCAGAGCTGACTTAACAGCAAGGTCTTTCAAGTCAGTGAGGGATTTAAGGAGTGGTTTTTACCAGTTCCACTCCCTCCGTGAGTTTCCATGGCCAAATCAGGGTTCGAATTCCGTTCTCCAGAGTCCTAGTCCACCTCTCTCTATCCACTACTACACCACCCTGGGAATCCCACTTGTAATAGGTCCCATCACTTTATTTATCTAAAAGAGCTAGAGGGGGTTTTCCAAAGTTTTGCTTATTTTGAAAGCAGTACTTTCAGGTGCTATTTACTTTTTCGATCACCAAAAAATTTGGAACATCTCCAGTTCTTCTGGATAAATAGAGCACTTTTTAAAGTTTCTTGTTAACTGATATTGCTTTTGGGTCTGTCATAATCACGGCTCTCCCCTTTCCCCTTTCATTGCTGTCATATATACTGATTTATAAGCCCCACTAATTGGAAGGGCAATGTAATGCAAGCTCTAAATATAAGAGGGAGATGGATGATGGTGAAAGGATGCCTTGCTCAAACACTGAGAGCCAGGTGTTAAAGCAAACCTACCCCATGTCCTCTGAGGCAGCACATTCTAAATATTGAAAGAATAACTCCCTGAGCATCGTGTGTCTAGCTCTGCAGCAGAAAACACCTGCAAGCAAATTACAGAGTGTACCTCAAATAGTCAATAAGCAGTTAATCAATCTGCCAGCTTTGTAAATGTATGACATGGTGGCGCCAGTTTGCATCTATTAGTGAAACAACAGAAACATTCCCCCCCCCCCCGATCAGAATGCTAGAAGGAGAGAGAGAGAGAGAGATCTCCTCCCACTTGGGAAACCGAGGAACGGCTGTCACGGAGGGGTGGGGGGAGAAAACATATCTCTTCTTAGGTGGCAGAATAGTGCAAGAACAGGTATAGATTAATTTCTCCCAGGGTAGTCTCAGGAAGCAAAACCTAAATGTAACTCTTTATGGAAGCTGCACTTATTATTTTTTTAAAAAAGAAAGGCTTGAGCCTCAGTATGAGAAGAGCTCAGGCCCATTGGGAATTAGCAAAGTGGTTTCCACCACAATATGTGCATTGCAAATGTCAAGGGTTTTTTTTCCAATATCTATTGGAAGACCAATGCCTTTTTTTAAAAAAAAGTTATAAAAGCAGATTAGCACTAAAGATGGCACGAACCGCCAGTTCGACGATTCGTGCTGGGTTTGTTTATTGGCCAAACAGGTGTTCGGCACTTCAAAGCCCTGCCTCCTCCAGCAGGCACCCACTCAGGGGCAGTGCCCGGAGGAGGCAGACCATTTGTGTAAATGACGGAGACTTTTAGAAAGATAAAGAGCGCTCCTGTTCTCGCCTTGCTGAGCTTGGAAATCCCTCATCCAAGTGTCTTAAAGGCTTTTAAAATGTTTTCAACTTGTTTTTAAAATGTGGTTTTTAATCTTATTAGATGTTTAATTGTTTTTTAAAAATATGGCATTGGTATAGTGTTTTTAAATCTGTTGTTTTATTTGCTGTAAGCCACCTTGAATCATATATGGGGAGAAATGTGGCACATAAATAATTTAGATAGATAGATAGATAGATAGATAGATAGATAGATAGATAGATAGATAGATAGATAGATAGATAGATAGATAGATAGATAGATAGATAGATAGACAGACAGACAGACAGACAGACAGACAGACAGACAGACAGACAGACAGAGAGAGAGAGAGAGAGAGAGAGAGAGAGAGAGAGAGAGAGAGAGAGAGAGAGAGAGAGAGAGATCAAAGCAATCTAAATTAACAAGAATTAAGAAATTGGTAAGTATTCTCTACATCCCTAGTAGCAATTACCTACTAATGGCACTGCTCATGTTGAAGACATAGATGCCTACCAATGGATTTACAAGTGAAGATTGAACACGGGGGGGGGGGGGAATCAGGAGATTTGTAGCTTGAAATTTCGGTACCTTCCACAGTTCTCTCGCCTTACGCAGAGAGCTCTCTCTCTCCACCATGTGCCTGCATAGGAACTGAAGCCTGCATGTTTCAGATAACTTAGGGAAGCATACGCTCAAGTCCCCAGTGGTCTTGTGACTCTTGAAAATGAGGACAACTGAACCACACTGGCTTATCTGTGTAAATAGCTCACTGTCAAGCGGAAGGAGGGAAAGCAAAGGATTTGGAATCCAGGTATTTCCAAGGGATCTTTGATTGCCATGTGGACTTGGAGACACTCATTTGGATGATGAATCATGCATCACCAGCAGGCTTCATTACCACACATACACCATGCTTATTCCTTATAGAGTGGGAATGCCAACTCATTTAATCCTTATTTACGTAAAGAATGTAAGATTCACATAACCTTTTGAAGAAGGTTTTTAGGACCCTGGGGAAGAGGAGGGGGGGGGGAATAAATTATGAAATATCTATGGTTGGTGGAGTCTCTGCAAATGATTTACACCTGCAGAAGTCTGTCAACTCTTAACATCTAAAGACTACAATATGTACCAGAGGTCAACCTGAAAAAAATAATAATTGCACCAAAGGCCTCTACAATATCAGGAAAGAAAGAAATTCAGACCCCAAACTACTGAGGGTGTTATAGGTTTAAATAAACACCTTGAATAGGCCTAGCTCTGCCCTGGCTTCCTGTTCCTGCCCCAGTGCTAGCTGGGAGTTTCTTTCTGAGTAGGAAGCTAGGTGAAGCTAGGCCTAGCTAGGCCTCAAAGCCTTCCAGTTTAGGCCTTTCTCCCAGGCGAGCCACATTTAGGTGTCTCTTAGGTTGCCATGTCAGTTAGAAACCCCAGAATGGAGGATAAGGGACTTGTAGTGGTGGGTTTTTTTGTTTTTTAAAATCTTTAAGCATAAATATATGTTGCATTGTGTGTTTGTCCAGGAAAACAGTTTACTCCATATTAAAATATAAATCAAAGCAGTTTCTCCCACTAACCTTTCCCATTCATATGAAGACCCATTCCTGACTTATCCCTGTGTGTTCCCCCCCCCAACAACTTAACTTAAAGAAGAGAAAACTAAGCACTTATTTGTTCTGTTAGAAAATTGTGGAGTAGAATCCCTCGCCGATCTACTGAAAATCACCAAGCCAAAAAGATACAGGTTTGTCTCCTGCCCAAGATACACACAAAATGTAACAAAACATTTTGTTTGCTTTTGCTTTGCAGCAAATGTTTATTTTTCTATGCCACCTCCTCAAATCCTTTTTAAAAAGCAAGTAATGTTTGATAAAAGAATATTCTGAATGTAGCTCCAGTATTCCATTTCAGATTCAAGACTTAGTAATGCAGAAGTCCAAAGTTCTGTAAGAAACAGGGAGTGGGAGGAACTCCTTCATATTTTTACATAGCTTCTCTTTTTAATGGCAAATTTGGGAACATGGAAAAGGATATGTAACAAAACATTTGTCCTGCAAAATTTACCGCCATCTTTGTTTCCTGTTAAATGAATATCATATATGCAAAATGGCAACTTTCCCTCAAGACATTATTATTATTATTATTATTATTATTATTATTATTATTATTATTATTATTATTATTATTATTATTATTATTATTATTATTATTATTGTTGTTGTTGTTGTTGTTGTTGTTGTTGTTGTTGTTGTTGTTGTTGTTGTTAGTGTTAGTGTTAGTGTTAGTGTTAGTATTAGTATTAGTATTAGTATTAGTATTAGTATTAGTATTAGTATTAGTAATTAAACAGAAACAATAATAAAACACTTTCCATTTTTCTATTTGCAGTATCTAAAACTTGTAACTTATTTCATATTCAAAGATACATTTTTAACAGAGACATTTAAATATAGTTTTTGTTGCTTTTACCAGTTTCAATTTAGAAACATATTTGTAATATTTAGTTTCTTTTGTACCTTTTAAAGAGAGACATGTGAAAGTTTTACGAGCATTTTCAGAGAACTCTGGAAGAGGTCTAAATAATTGAGAGAACCTTGTTAAATATTTAGAAAATATGTCTTGCCATTTTGGTACTCTGCTCCAGTCTCTGATTAAAATTTATAGAAAGGAAGTTTCTCTCAAGCATGAAAGACCCAAGGAGATTGTGTGGTGTATGTTTTTCTTCCACAATAAAAGACTGGGGAAATTCTGTTGTGGCTGTGATACTCCTGGAGCACCAACAATTTGGAGGAGAAAGAGTGGCCGACGTGAGCTGATGCCGTGGTCTCCAACCTTGGGCCTCCAGATGTTCTTGGACTTCAACTCCCAGAAGCCTTCACCACCACCTCTGCTGGGCCAGGATTTCTGGGAGTTGAAGTCCAAGAATATCTGGAAGCCCAAGGTTGGGGGCCACTGAGCTCGTGGGAGAAACTGAAATATGTTTCTACTGAGGTTTTGTCTTGAGAATCTGAATAACAAGACTACAGATGGGCAGGAACTGCCAGTTCAGCAGACAGCCAAATGGGTGTTCCCCAGTTCGGTGCCCAACCCCTTGTGGTGGCTGCCCATTCAGAAGCAGAGGAGGAAGTGGGGCAGAGAAGGCAGGACCTGCTTCTAAGTGGGCACCTGCTGGAGGAGGCAGGGCGACAAACCATGGAACCACTAGTTCAGCCGTCTGCTGACCCAAAATGAACTGCTCAACTAGTGTTCCGTGCCTGTCTCTAAAGAGAGAGAGATGCTCTTCATGTTACATCTAGCTGAGCAGTTCAATGATATTTCTTGTCAATGCTGGTTTTCTGAAAAGTTACTAGAAGAAAGTCACTCTTGTAGGTTGATTTGAGGAAGGCTCATTATGCAACTCAGCACGATTAATCTTGGAATTAAGAATTTAGCTGAGTGCTCAGTTTTGCCTAATCAGATTATTAATAATACAAATAGGCTTTTAATTAATCTGTCGGTGCACTCCTCCTTCCACACAAACACACAAATGCTGAATTCCAAAACAACCTCATTAATAATAATCTTGTTTATTATCTCCGGAGCCATTGCGAAGTAACAAACTTTGCCAAAGAACTTCCTACTCCAGTCCTCTGAAGATGCCGGCCACAGAGACGGGCGAAACATCAGGAAGGACAACCTTTGGAACACGGCCAAAGAGCCCGAAAAACCCACAACAACCATTAAACCAATAGTTTCTCTGTTACTTTTTTGGGGGGAAAAGATTAGCTCTTTCTCATTTTGGGGACTGATCCGCGATGCGATCTTGCCAGCATTTAGATCTTGCCAGGATTTGGAAGGCTGGAACGATGAGTCAACCTTGAGCCAGCTACCTGAGCCTGTTGGAATCAAACTCATGTTGTTAGCAGAGTCTTGACTTCAGCACTGCAGTTTAACCACCGCAACATGGGGCTCCTCCACTGAGTAGATATGCCCTAGAAATATCTCTCATATCCTTGAATTTTGAAAGAAACTGAAAAGTTTTCCTTAGTTACAGATGTAGTTTTATATACATCTACTCATATGTGATTGTACAGAATGTGGTGGTACATATTCCTTGCTAAGTGGGTGTAAAATTGTGGCTGTAATGTATAATTTGAAGGGAATTAAACATTAACTCCAACATTAGTCTTAGCTAAACTAGAGACATTAAAATGAATGGAGGTAAGTTGGTTGCAACTGTGAATGTAAAAAAAGACATATGTATGAAAATGTAAATTCAAGCTGAGACAATGTATGCTTGTAATTTTTGTTTCTAAGCAAACTTTGAAATTCTTTTTTCCCTGTGTTCCACTTTTACTGCCGGCCCTTATACTCCATTACTTAACTCCGGAGCATTTTCTCTCCACTAACATTTTCTTTTCAGTGCTCTTTAAATATAGATGAGGTTGGTCTGACAGAAAAAGACACAATTATTTAGTCCTTTCTTATTGATGAAATTATCACAAAGGCTGTAAAGACAGCGTTTCATAGATGATAAATAGCCCAGCTGCCTAACCAGGGACCTGCTGTGGAGAAAAACACCTTGACCTTTATTTGGTTTCAGGACCACTTCTCAGATAGCAGGAAGCTTCGTTCTGTTCTCTCAACTCCCATGAACTTCCCAGAATACCTTTTATTAATCACTAACAATCCAGAAATGCCACAGGAAATGCACAGTGCGAATACAGTCATGCCCCAGTTTACGATTACCCTGCATTATGACGAATCCGCTTCACGATGACGTTTTTGTGATCGCAAAACGATGGTCTAAATAGGGTTTTTTCGCTTTGCAATGATCGGTTCCCTGCTTCAGGAACCGATTCTTCACAAAATGATGTTTTTGTAACAGCTGATCAGTGGTTTCAAAATGGCCACCAGGTAATAAAAATGGCTGTTTAGGGATGGATTCCTCGCTATACAGACAGCGAAAATGGCCGCCGTATGGAGGATCTTCGCTGGACGGTGAGTTTTTAGCCCATTGAATAACCTTCTACACAACATACAATGGTGCTTCGCTTAACGATTGCCCCGCATTACGACAAAATCGTGATCGCAAAACGATGGTCTAAATGGGGAAATTTCGCTTAGCAATTATCGGCTCCCTGCTTTGGGAACCGATTTTCGCTTTACGACGATCAAAAACAGCTGATTTTTGGATTTTCAAAATGGCCACCGGGTGCTTAAAATGGCTCCCCGCTGTGTTTAGGGATGGATTCCTCGCTATACAGGCAATGAAAATGGCCACTGTATGAAGGATCTTCGCTGGATGGTGAGTTTTTACCCCATTGGAACGCATTGAACGGGTTACAGTGCGTTTCAATGGGGTTTTAAATTTTGTTCTACGATGTTTTCGCTTAACAGTGGTTTTCCTGGAACGGAATATCGTCATTAAGCAAGGCACCACTGCACACAAGAAAGTGACCCACTAATTATCCAAAATTCTTTCGCTGTTCCTTCTGTGAACCCCGTTTTGCAAGTCTGACAACTTCCAGGCTAAAAAGCTGGTTCCACAGCCATTTGCAAAGGAACAAAAAAAAACCCTCACAATTCCTCCCCCTTTTTATCCCCAAATAGATGGCTATTAAAGAAGCTTGTGGAAACAAAATTGAGAGTGAAGGCACAGTTAATCTTAAATGGAATATGCTTCCTAAAAAAATGACTGAGGGGTGGAAAATACACCCGTCTTTCTAATCTTGACTGAAACCTGATTCAAAGGAGCAATATTAGTGATTTAACATGAGTGGAACACATTTTTATAATCCTTATCAAATGCTCAGTTACTAGATCAGCATAAAGCGCAGCTTATTAAAATGGATAAGAGAGGGGTTATGGGATTCGTATTGTCAAGACAAGGGGGGGGGAAAGGTTTAAAAGACAGACTTCTTTAATCTGTCACTCAAATGGGATGGCATACATGATGCCCAGGACGTGTATGCCTCTAACTTTCAATTAGTTAGGTCCTGACAAAGAGCAGAGGAGATGGATTTGCCCAGCTGCCACACGCCAGCTCTCACCATCCTGATCCTGATTAGATGACAAGCTTTCACGGTCTGAGCTAAGCCACAGCAATCCGAGTGTTCAAGTAACTTTTTACGGATTTTGGGGAAGAGGTCAGATGGGGTTTTAAACGTGCCCGCCATTTTGGATTGTTGTGTTGGATGTAGGACAGTGGTCCCCAAACCTTTTCAAATCGCGACCCCCTCTTTTATGTTAGTCAAATAACCTGAGTCACACACACACCCCACCACATTCGCAGAAAAAGGCACTTTTAATGGGCTACAGTCATCCCTTCGCAGAAAGCAGAGGCTTCTTTCTCCCCCAAAGAGCTGCATTTCCCATACATGCGCATACACGCTAATTTTATTATCCCACTCTGAAAGGTCAAGGACAAAAAATTATTTGACAAGGGCTGCAGCACAAAAGAGGTGACCGGTGACCCTTTGGGGGGGTCACAACCCCCTAGGTTGGGAAACACTGATCTAGGAGGCATGCGAGTCCTCCTCCTGTATGATCCACAGATTCTGTGATCTTCATGAGCTGATTTATGGAATGTCCACCTCCGAGACAGAATAGTCTTTGTGGCTATTAAAAAAACAAGGCCTTACCTGTACAACGCCCACCTGGGATGTCAAGGATGGAGTTGCAGGAAACGTCGGCCCTGTCCAACATTGCTAGCTACGGAGAGACATTCCAGGTTGAGAAACTGGTGAGCCAATTCTGTGGGCTGAGATTTCAGGATCAAAACATGAGAGGAAGGAGCGGTTCCCTGCAGAACATGGTTCCACCACGAGGTGCACTCAACCTCCAAGAGCTTATTGCACCTTCCTTCCGCTGTCTGCTTTCATGTCTCTGTAGTTCTGTGAGATCTGCAATAAGGGCTGCTCACAGACCACCCGTCTTTGCACTATGGGTCAGCCGTTGAGGGAGCAGAGTAGAGAGGAAGGGAGTTTCCTTCCCTCTTTTTGGTTCTGGTGGACGTCTTGTTGGTGTCCTTACCCCTATGGCCTTCATCGATGCATTTGTTCCTTCCTTTCCAGTCAGCTCCTGGTACCATAGCTGGCTCTTTATTGTCCTTACAAAATCCTGGGAGGTAGATGAGGCTAAGACACAGTGACAGAGGATTTCATGACTTGGTGAGGACAAGAACCTGGATCTTCCAGATCCCGGCTGAATAAACACCCCATTGGCTTTCCTGCGCTCAAAATTTCTCTTCTCTAAGCTGCTCCAAGCGCTGAGGAGGCAACGTTAAACAATGGACAAGGTGATCCTGCTGGTGGTCCTTGCCCCCTTTGCTTCCTGTTCGTTTATCTTATTGTCACGACGAGGGACGAGGTCCATGCTGGAGTCACGAAATGAGAAAGCTGAGGGGCTTTGTGATGATCACCAGATAATTAGAACAGCAAATCGTCCCTTAGAGGTAGAAGTTAAAGAAGTCAGCCACACACACAGGGATGTCTGCCAGCAATGCTTCTGGTGGGCGACTAGTAGAAGAGGCAGAATAAGACTGAATGAATTCTGCCCTGCCCGCCAGGAGGACTGTGCTTTTATTAACCTTACAAACTCACAGATAGTGGACAGTATATAGATTGTTGACAGAGTTCAGATAGGACAATGGTTACGTAATGCCATTATGTTTGGCCCAAGGAAAGGCAATTAAGCAAGCTCTCTACCACCTATGAGAAAGAGGAATGGTGGATAGTCATGCCTCTCAGCTATGACGTCATCCAGGAGAGTTTGCTTTTACACTGAAGAATCAGCCAACAGCTTAGCAACCTTGGGAATGGCACACACACACACACACACACACACAGGTGCGGTTATTGGCAGGACTGATGCCCCTCTTAGGACTGTGGGAAGGAGCCAGTCTGAAGTTCCTTCCCGAGAAATGGCAAAAAGAAAGCAAGGGGTTCTTCCTTGTTTGGGAGAGACCTTGGAAACAAGGGCAATGCTTGATAAGCAGATCAGTTCGGGGGGTCATCTTCCTGAAGCGCAATGATTAATAAAGGACAATCAATGTAAAGCAGGGTGGGGGGGAACTTTCAGCCTCTCAAGGGTTTCAGCCTGCGGCTCTCCTCTGCCTCTCTCTTCTTGCTGAACTGCACAGAACCACAGGCATCGTAATTCAAAATCTCTTGATTGTCTACAGGGTTCTCATTCCTGGTCTAAAGAAAAACGAATGGGTGGAACCCAGTTTATCCCCACATAATGTAAAGTTACACAGACACCACTTGTCTGGGTGTTTTGCTCAGGGGACACAAATTGTATGATCCAGTTGGGCCAATCGGTCCCACGGTCCCTGTTGCAACCCATTGCGCAACGGGCCAATGGAAGCGCTTTGTGCATAGCACCTCCATCTTGGCATCACTCTTGCTCCCACACGTGTCACGTTGAATTATGCCCACATAGCTACCCAACAGGGTTCCGGCCAGTGAAATATAATGCGTTAATTACTAATCACTGGGGGAAAAACATGAAGTGTAGCTGTAGCTACGCTTTGCGAACTATTTTACTTCTGTGATAATATTACTCTTTGCCAAGGATTTAATTTAGTCAGTTGTGGTCTCTGCAGAAATTTTACGCATGACATCTTTGACTAATTATGTATGTTGTGCTTCCTTAACCGCATGAAATGTGGAGCCTGTTGTCAGAGATGAGCTTTACTGATGCTTGCATATATTTTAAAGTGGATAATAAATATACTACGATACTCCAGATGGGCGTTAGTGCTATCATCTTCAACACTCTGCCCTTTTTCCCTTGATAATATTTCAAAGTCCATGGTTCCTGAAATTCAAAGAGTTGATTTCCTGGAATGAGATTATTTTAAAGCCAAAAACAAGTAAACTCAGATACTTTTTTTTAAACTTCATGCATCTGTACAGAAATATATATTTTTGGTGCCCAAATGAACATCAAGGTTGTTGTGGATTTGTATTTGTTTTTTAGCTTAAGAAAACTTCAAAAGAGTTTAAATAAAATACAAGTGATTAAGAGGCTGGTATTAGACTTTCAAAGCATTTGTTCAGAGATTGGGGTATTTTGGTCATTAAAAAACCCAAACGTTTTCAATTTGGTTGAACATACACACACAAACAAATAGACAGAACAGTTCTCTCTATTGGGGTTCTTTCCCATAAGGCTGACAGTCCTTTCCATACAGTACTGTGTGTAATAAGCCTTCAAGGTCCTTCTGACCTCCAGATCTACAGAGGCTGAATCAGAGCCGTTGTGTTTGAGCGCAAGGAGACCACTTTGTCCCCTTCCGTGTTGAACTCGTGGGGTTCAGGGTGACCAGGGGCCCAATATTTACTGGATATTTAATAATTGACTATTTATTTATTGGAATGTTTGTTTATTAAAATCCATATATATGCGAAAATGTGCTATTCAGACCCATGCAATTCAAGGGAAAAAATGTATTTGCAAATCCCTGGAAATTCATATTACTTCCTGGAACATAAGTAGTAGTTTCCTTTTGGTACAGGAAGTTAGGCTTAACTAGGTCTCAAAGCCTACCACTTGTATGTGTTTGCGAAGGTTTCACGGCTGGGATCTAATGGTTGTTGTGGGTTTTTCGGGCTCTTTGGCCGTGTTCTGAAGGTTGTTCTTCCTAATGTTTCGCCAGTCTCTGTGGCTGGCATATTCAGAGGACAGCACTCTGTGGAGAAGAGATTATCTGTCACTATGCTTGATGGGTGTCATTAGCTGGTCTTTTGTGTGTAGTGATCCCCGGTCCTTGTGGCTGGGTAGAGGTCATTGATGCACAAGCACAGTGACAGATAATCTCTTCTCCTTATCACAACAATACACCCACAACATGACACACTAATCACCCATCTCCTGAATAGGACAACAGCCTATCTCACAGTCATAAATACTCCACTCCCAAGCAAACTACACCAGAGCACAGAGTGCTGTCCTCTGAAGATGCCGGCCACAGAGACTGGTGAAACGTTAGGAAGAACAACCTTCAGAACACGGCCAAAGAGCCCAAAAAACCCACAACAACCCTACTGTTTTATTTATTTTATTTATTTTATTTCTATCCCGCCCATCTAGACCAAAGGTCTACTCTGTTTTGGCTTTTCACAAAGCTGAAAACATGAAATTATTGCTCCAGTTGTCTTTCAACCCAAATGTATACGAATGCTGAAGAAGAATCTAACTAGGGATAGATAACTGGGCAGTATGATGCACGTATGATGCAGTAGATAGAGTAGTGGATTAGGACTCTGGAGACGCAGGTTTGAATCCCACTTTGCCATGAAAACTCTCTTGGGGGAGTGGAACCGGTAAAACCACTCCTTAAATATCCCACTTACCTTGAAAGCCTATTAGGGTTGGTATAAATCAGTTCCAACTTGATGGCTCATAACTCTTATCTTTCAGCACTTTTTTTCATCTCCATGGCATCTCTTTTGAGGAAACAAATGGAGATGCCAAACATGAACCCTGGAATCCTCTCTGCAGAATGCATGTATAATATACCCATGAAGTACTTTCATGGGTCCCAAAATACCAGATTAAGTCAACCATCAAGGAGCAGTCCTTAGTAAGCATGCCTCGTTGTCAAAATGTGCTGACTTTCCTCTTGATACATTTATTTAGAATATCTCCAAGGTTAAATTCCAGCCAGCAATTTTTATAATGTTGATTAAATTCCCCCTTCCATTATTTCATTCTTAAATATTGATCTTTTTTAAAAGTAACTGACGAGTTCCTTGAGACAAAGAGCACAGTATCAATCATGCAATTTATTTTGACATTGAGTTGAATGCAATCCTGGCATAGTGGATGAAAGGTTAGTGTCTTTGAAGGTGAGAACCTTTTCTCGAACAAGCATGCACAGCAAAGACTGGAAAGCCGTCGCCAGACACGGTTTCACGCGGTACAGTCGTCAAAATTATTTGCCCCAAATGGAGGTATGTGCACATGGATCTTCTTGCATTTGCATCAAATCTAGCAACAGCTGCTGGTAGCTAGAAAGAGGGAGGGAGGTTCTTAGCCAGAGAGCCCTGGACTAAGAACAGCTGCTTACGATTCTGTTTGTGCAATACGTTTGGGCAAATACCTCCTTCTGGAGAGGCGCATCGTCTGCTCAAGAACGTCCCTGTTGTGCCACTACATGAAGTTTTCAGCATGTTCAAAACCCTGCTAGGAGATGCCTTCTGCTGGCTTCCTGAGCTTGGGGTCCAACGTGGTGTTCCGGAAAGCATTTCTGGTTGCGTTCAGAAGTAACACAAAAGGGATGAGTCGTCCCATAATTGAAAATACACTCTAATCATATATTTCAGAGGGCAATCGTATATTTTTTCTCTCTTGTAATCTGTGGATGTTAAGGGGGGAGGATCATTTTGTTCTATTGCTTACCCTCCCCCCCTTTACCTCCTTTCCCCTCATACAATGCTGAATAAGCAATGCAATTTATCTTCATAATTTATTCCTTAAATTACTGCGTCTTAAGTGGCAACTTTTCAGAGGTAATTATGCAGTCGGCTTAATATTGATATTGCTGGAATATGAATCGTAACTAGTTTGTCCCACTGTGTTTTAGATTTGCTAATGTTCACTACTGTGCAGTAATTGAATTACAGAACATTAGCAGGGTGATTACTGTGATCGTAAACTACTATCAAATGAATCTCAGCCCCCAAACATGGTTACTTAAAAGTCGCCATATCCTTTACATACCCCCATTGTTTCTTGAACTCTTTTCTGATCATCGGATTATGCACCATTGCTTCTCTATCTTATTTTGTTTTTCCTTTGCATATCTTTCTGTGTTCCAGGACTGCTCTTTATCTCAGTTTCACCTGCAGAAAGCAAAGGAAACTGTGCTGCTTACATACCGCCCCATATCGCTTAAAACACTCAATGGGCAGTTTACAATGTAATTAAGCAACCAACATGCCCCCCCAGTGAGCTAGGTACTCAATTTACCGACCTCAGAAGGATAGAAGGCTGGGTCAACCTTGTGCCGACTGTCCGAGCCTATCAGGATTGAACTTGGGTTGTGAGCAGAGTCTTCACTACAGTACTGCAGTTCAACCACTACGCCGCAAGGCTCCTTCGGTTGTATTTCGAGAAGATAACTCTATAAATAACCATGGTCAGGATGTCTGTACATTGCATTTATATTGAAGCTGGAATATCTCAGAAATCTGGTTACTATCTGGGATGTCATTCTAAACCTACTTTGCATTTAATGAGAAAATGCAAAACATTTCTCCTTTGCTGTGAACGGGTTATTGTTTTTCTCCTTTGTATTTGCATTTGTATGTCTCTAGAAATGTACAAAAATTTGATATTACAACAACCACTACTTTTTGCACAGACTATTAAAAGTAGAAGCATGGGATGGGTTATTTGTGTCTTTCTGAGCAATCAGCCCGTCCTCCTGTAGTTGCTGTGTGTTTGAGCCTAGCTTCACAAACAGGAAAGATGGTAGATACATTGGCACAAGTTGTGCAAAGCCCAATGAAGACAATTTCTCACACCTCAACTGGCCCTCTCACCATGCCAAGACAGTCTCTCCAAAGTATAAATGGAACATTGTCACTTCTTCGTGTCCCATGGTGTCAGGGAACCTGTGGGATAATTTTATTTTATACATGTACTGATTGACAGCATCCACAGGCATCTGGCTGCCCACAGTTGGAATAGAATGTCAGTCTGGATGGCCCTTGGGTTCAGTCCAGATCTTCTCATGCTCCTAAATCTTAGCCCAGATATATTAACCACATATTATTAAGTGCCCAGGAGATATCCAGTGTGGTGTAGTGGATAGAGGGACAGATCAGGACTCAGGAGCCCTGACAAAACCACTCTTTCAACATCTCACTTATCTTGATAGTCCTATTAGGGTTGCCGCAAGTTGGTTCAGACTTAATAACACACAACAGCTTAATACCGCCTGGGAAATATAGTCTTAGACCTGGGTTAAAATTTCACAGAAAATATTTTTCTCATCTAGTGTTCCTTTTCCAGCTATCCCCAAATCAATGAGGAATATTTAGCAAAATCTTTTGCCTTTATTATATATCTGATGGGTCACTGGACTCATAGACCACCCCTGAATCTTTCTCTTCAACTGTCTTCCTTTTCATTGAGATGCACTGTGAACGTTGCCTTCTGCATCTTATATCATTACTTTGCCCTTGTTTCTCATGCCCATCCCCTCCTAATTTTTCTGGGAAGTTTTACAAGGGCTGCTCCTTGCTCTCACTCTCTCGCTCTCTCATCTTTTCCCTTTTGCCCTGGCTTCCTGATGTGCTTGAATTCTTTCTCTTTTAATACTCAGCATCCTTTTGTCTCGGCCTCAACACAAACCCTGCGGTTCACAACCTTTTGTACAAGTCTGTGTTCTGAGTCCTTTCTTTTGTTCTACTCACGTACCTCCCTGCTACTGGAGGTCAATTTTAGACTGTCCAACTTTAGTCAAGATCTTTTTCATAAATGGTGAACACTGATTAATTGTTTTGATTAGAACATGAAATAAAAGAAGTTGGCTGAGAATCATAGAATAAGTTGGAAGGGGCCTATAAGACCCTTGAGTCCAACCCCTTACTCAATGAATTGGTGAGTATTTGAAAATTTTTCCATCTGTTGTTCTGTATAGGAAAAGGAGAGCAAGTATCCTCAAGAATCACATCCCTAGCATTGATTGGTTGGTTGGTTGGTTGGTTGGTTGGTTGGTTGGTTGGTTGGTTGGTTGGTTGGTTGGTTGGTTGGTTGGTTGGTTGCTTGCTTGCTTGCTTGCTTGCTTGCTTGCTTGCTTGCTTGCTTGCTTGCTTGCTTGCTTGCTTGCTTGCTTGCTTGCTTGGTATACTGTTCCATTAGCATGGCACACTATTCGGAGCAGTTTACAACAAAATAAAACATATACCAATAGACAACAAATAAACACTTTTTAAAAATTAAAACAATTGACAGAATAAAACAAAGTGAACTAGCAGCAATTTTCTCTATAAAAATCTGCTCTATAATACAGGACAAGAGGCAGAGAGTTCACCAGGGCTGGCGTGGAAGGCCTCCCAGAAAAGCTGTGTTTTAAGTTGCTTTCGAAACAGGGAGGGGGCCCAGGGCAGCTCTTCCAGGAGCTGTTTCTACGAAGTTGGTGCCACCCCAAAGAAGACCCTGCCTCTGGTGGATGACTTTTGGAACTCTTTCAGTGTGGCTACCCAGAATGGCATAGATGGAAAAGATACCATTCTGCCCAGAAATTGTAATCCCCTTGCAGACCTGAGTCTTTGCCCCAGAAAAATGGGCAGGAAAAATTCCAAGAAATTCCGCAGTATTTCCACCAATATTTCCAGGAAGGAATGGAATGGAATCTCAAAAAGAGAAAGGTTGCTGTGAAAAGAAAAGAAGATTCTTCTCTCTCTCTCTCTCTCTCTCTCTCTCTCTGAGAACAAGAGGCTGCAAGATTCGCATCCCTCGCCAGATAAACCAGCACAGAAGAACTGTAGAATTCCATACCCACATGCAAACCTGTGGACTTGTGGGTTGTATTAGGAAACACTCCAGGATAGGGTTTCCTCCTCAACTCATTGTTTCTCCTCTTCCTTTTCTGTTTCAAATGATAGTATAGAAGATTGTCCTACAAAGGTCTGGAGTGGCATCATACATTTCCTGGCCCAGCTCTCTTGAAACGTGCTGGCAGCAACGGTTGTATGTACTGGGTTGTTTAGAGAGTAACACCATCTTCTTTTAAACTGCTAGACCATTCAGTGGCTTAAGCATCTGGCTGTGGAGCCAGAGGTTGGGAGTTCAATTCCCCCCACATCTCCTTGGTTATTATTATTATAAAACTGACGTTAGGTCTTTGTAAAGCAAAGCAACCCCATTCGTCCTTGCCGAATAAACTGCAGGTCAGAAGAAAATTATCCTTTGGATTCCATGCAGCTCCATGTTTTTGTGACATGGTTCTTGGTTCAAAACACATACAGGGATGCAGGTACACGTGAAAGTGGCATACAAATCTGTTCATATTAGGGAAGGGTAGGTGTCAATGATGCATGTATCAGGGAATGATGGGTTTTATAAGAATACCCACACATGTTAGGGAAATTTGCCTCCAAAAATAAATGCAAATTTCTATGTCTATTACCAGAACTGGCCAATAGAGGGAGTCTGAGATCATGCTGTGTATAGGGTTCACAATTATCCACAGTTTTTGCCATCTGCGGGGAGGTTTGGAACCGATGCTCTGTGGATGCTGTGGTCCTGCTGTAACATATTAGAAGTCAACTATAAATAAGGTCCACATCTCAAGGCCTTGAGGTTCTCTTGGAATAAAATAATCATTTTTTAGCTTCTTGAGACACATTCCCTCTTTGTTGGAGAACATTAGTAGATGCTTGCTTCCCCCAATTGCCCAGTTATCCTTTGGTACTTTCCTTTCTCTGAATTTTCCGATGCTGATTTCAGATCTAAAATAACTACAGAAGTGTATAAATAGGGAACACACATTTCAAGAGTATCCTTCTCTTCACTGCTGTTTTACCACACTGTTAGAAATTAAGTGGCACATTCGATGATCACGAGAGCGGCCAATCTGGAGGGTTCAGAACTATGAAAATAGCTTGAAAGAGAACCGCAAGCCATACATTTTCTGGGTTTGAGGCTCAATTTTGCTCAACGGCTTGCTCAAAGATTTCCACAGCAATTCCTGCAGCTTCCATAAACGTGTCGACATTCAAGACCTTTAAAGACCCGGTGCTTAATACAAACAGGAAATCCTAGAAGGAAGGTAATTGTCCCAATAAAGCTTTATTCCCTTACATTTTCCATTTCTGTCTCCACCACCCATGTGCTCGGCGTTTACCTATAATTCCCCTGCCTCTTGTGCGCATGGGATATTCATTTTGGACAAAGTGGAAAATCATTTGTGGTGAATTAAAGAGGGAAAAACTAGCAAATTAACTCGCTGTTAATTAAATAACCTGATTCTGTCCATTGATGCTAATGCATTAAAGTATTTAATGTTTGTTTGGTAAACGGCTTCACTAAATGCTCCTTTGACTTTTATTGGTAATAAACATTAGCATTTATGGCCCATGAAAGCAGCTCCACATCCAGCTTATGCTGTTGCTATTTACAGTTTGTTAATGAAATACCATTAGTGTGTTCACATGCCTCAATTCCATCCACCCACCATTCACCCAGGCGACTCACACAACACCAACACTCTGTGAACCGCTTCCAAAATTACCCCACAAAAGAGGTGTGCAGTACCTATGCATCCTTGCTTAGCAAATCGTTCAACAATGCACTGCTAAATGTTCCAACATTTCATCTGCATTTGTCTTTCCATGGCGTCACACTGTTTTCTTTCCCTTAAATTTTAATTCCGTTGAAATGGGGTGCTGGAGAAGAGCTTGGCTGATACCTGGGACTGCCAGAAAGATGAACAGGTGTGTCCTAGATCAGTTCAAGCCTGAACTATCTCTGGAAGCAAAAATGTGAAAACAGAGGCTGTCCTACTTTGGGCACATCATGAGAAGGCAGGATTCTCTGGAATAGACAATCATGCTGGAAGGCAGGAGGAAATGGGGAAGAGCAAAGTATGAGATGGATCGACTCCCTCAAGGAAGCCATAGGCTTGAATCTACAAGAGATGAGCAGGGCAGTGGAGGACAGGGCATTTTGAAAATCGCTCATTCATAGGGTCACCGTAAGTTGGAAACAACTTGGTGGTACATAACAATAACAACACAGAAATGTGCAATGCTTTCCTTTAAAAAATGTACAGAATTTCTCCGAGACTGGCCGAAAAATGCTGTGCTGTGATCACACTTGTTTATGTGGTGCTTCCTTGGTTACCTTGTACTTAATGGCGCATAACAACAACAAAAACAATAACAACAAAAACAAGAAGAGAATATCATTAGCATTCTACTCCATTTGGGTCTAGCGGTAGGATATTGGCCTTGATATGTGTCTTAATTTTTGCAGAGCTCTGTAAAATTGCCCCTTGGGGCTTCCGACGGTATCTCCCAGAATCACTCTGCTGGGAGATACCATCAGAAAGACTCTTGCTGTAACAGGGGTTCTCAAAATGCTACTATTTTCCACAGGGAGATCTGTATTTTTTCCTGTCCTTTTTGTAAAAAAAAAAAAAATGTGTTACACAGTTATGCAATACCAATTTTGGAAAGAGGGAAAAAAGAAGGAAGGAAGGACACAAGGAAAGAAGGACCTGATGATGAATAGAAGGAAGGAAGGAAAACATGCAATGAAGCCTTCCCTAAATGGTCTCTCAAAAGATTTGGCAAGTTATTTCTCTGGATCTTGTCTTGCATTCATTTTTGACATCTTTGATTATATGATTGTGTGCAAATTCTGGCTGAGATGCAGGAATTACAGCTGGCTAGTCTGGCCTCCTGGGGCCAGGTCATAATTTGGACGAGGTGTTAATTTGTGTCTTGATTGGTCAAGGAGGAGAGAGCGACGAATACCTCTCCAGGATGCTTTCTCCCCCCACCCCCAAATTGAGGGATGTTGGCAATTGCTTTCCATGAAAATTAAGATCCGACGTTGCCAAAACGTTGTTCTAAAAGACTTTGAGTTGCAATCACATTTTGAAAAGGAGGGGGCAGGAGCACACCAAGATGGGGTCATGGCGGTGGTGGTGATAATGAGGAGGAGGATTTCCAAGAGGATTAGCATAACAGCAAAGAGTCATGATGGAAAGTGCTATTCAAAAACATATGCTAGGCCGTGTTTTAGAAACATACGCTGTGCAGACTTCTTCGTTAGGGATCGCTTTGATGCAGAGATTGAAGAATTAAGTATTTTTAAATTATTGTTCTAAGAAACCCATCGTGTTTAAAATTAAAGGAGGAAGCACAGGGGTGGGTGGTTAAAAGTGCTAATCCGTTCCTAACCTTCCTGCGTAAATGACAGCGAAATTAAATGGAGAGCCTCACGAATCACAGGAGGAGGAAAGCAGGTTAACTAATTGCCCCATTTTCAGTGCCGTCAGAATCCTCTTAAGCAATTTTCCTCAATTATAACTGCAAATCAGCATGTTATTTCCCCTCTGCAAAATAACCGTTGCCTGAAGATGGACGCTTCATCTCAGGGTACTTCCTGATGAACTGCTGGAGACTCTGCCCCACGGTTGGATAATTATGGGAAGTTCATTGTTACATGTTGGAAGGGGACCCATTTCAACTACGAACAGCTAAACAACACATTTAACAATGTATTCTCGAAGGTTTTCACAGCCGGGATCTGATGGTTGTTGTGGGTTTTTCGGGCTCTTTGGCCATGTTCTGAAGGTTGTTCTTCCTGACGTTTCGCCAGTCTATGTGGCCGGCCTCTTCAGAGGACAGGAGTAGCACCCTCGTTTGAGTACCCATAATCACCCATCTCCTGAAAAGGACAAAAGCTGATCCCACAGCTATACTCAACTCCCAAACAAACTGCACCAGAGCACAGAGTGCTACTCCTGTCCTCTGAAGATGCCGGCCGCAGAGACTGGCGAAACGTCAGGAAGAACAACCTTCAGAACATGGCCAAAGAGCCCAAAAAACCCACAACAACCAACACATTTAACAGTTATAGAGTCCCGGTTACAATGTACAGGGGCTGGATGTGATGACCCATTGGGTCCCATCCTGCTCTGCAGTTCCAAGGTTCTAAATACCTCACTTTCCTTAGAATCCCTATTCAGGCCGCTTTAAGCCAGTTCCACCTTGACGGCACAAAACAGAACATCAGGGACTGGATGGAATTGTTCCTGAAGGCCCTAAAATTAACTAGGATATTTTGATCTCCCTGCTGTTGCTATGCGCTAAGGAAGTTTTGCCCTAAACAGACAGGCTATTTTTAAAGTGGACTGGAGGTGTCTCGCTAAGAAGAAAAAAATGGTCAAACAGGTGCCTCCTCATGTGACTGCCGCCAACTGATTAGAGACTCTGTTCCAGAAGATTCTGTGCAGCCGCCAAGCAAATCTGCATCACATGGCCCCGATGGTCTGCCAGAAGCCTTGGCAACTCTTGAAAGCCTCACTTGTTGTTTCCTCCTTCTGCAAGATGTTCTTCCCACCTTTCGGAGCGCAGCATCTCGCTCTCTGGTGCTGTAATGGATCTTCTACATGGGGCGTCACGCCAAGGAGACACTGTTTTGTGTGTATAATGATAGCTACGCGTAGAGTCGTGATTCAATTAAATAAAATCCATAACTGGCCTCACCTTTCATTACACTTTTGACTCGAGCCAAACACGCACGCTAGTCTTGACATTCTTATCTATTCAGGTCAGGCGGCTTTAACTGTGCACGCTCCAATTTCAGGGCTCCCCCTGGAAAAAAAAGCTGCACAGTCTTAATGAATGCAGAACCTTGCTTCATGTTTTCCCATAGCCGAGAGAGTTCAGTGTGAGCTTGGCTTACATCCAGACGCAGGCAGCCCAGAAACACAGGATGACTACAAATGAATTAATTGAAACGTATAAGGGAAGCGTGGTCCCTCCCCTCCATAAAAGGGAACCAATCATTACTTAAAGGGAGAAGGAATGAGTCCTATTCCCTTCTCTTCTCCCAAGTTTTAAATACAGTGGTGCCTCGCTAGACAGTTACCCCACATGACAGTTTACATCCGTCTGCTTACATCCAGACGCAGGCAGCCCAGAAACACAGGATGACTACAAATGAATTAATTGAAACGTATAAGGGAAGCGTGGTCCCTCCCCTCCATAAAAGGGAACCAATCATTACTTAAAGGGAGAAGGAATGAGTCCTATTCCCTTCTCTTCTCCCAAGTTTTAAATACAGTGGTGCCTCGCTAGACAGTTACCCCACATGACAGTTTTTTCGCTAGACATTGGCTTTTTTTTTTATCGCTATAGCGATTCGCAAAACAGTGATTCCTATGGGGGAATTTCGCTGGACAATGTTCGGTCTCTGCTTTGCAAACCGATTTTCACTAGACAACAATTTTGACAGCTCCCTCCATGAATGCTCACAAACAGGTGTTTTCGGGACCTAAGCTTCACAAGACAGCGATTTAAACAGCTGATCGGCGGTTCGCAAAGCGGCTTTCCTATGGCCGATCTTCGCTAGACAATGACGATTCTTCCCCATTGGAACGCATTAAACAGGTTTCAATGCATTCCAATGGGGAAATGCTTTTTGCCAGACAAAAATTTCACTATACAGCAATTTCAGTGGAATGGATTATGATCATCTAGCGAGGCACCACTGTACTTCCAATTAATTTGGGAGTGGTTGTTGTGGGTTTTTCGGGCTCTTTGGCTGTGTTCTGAAGGTTGTTCTTCCTGACGTTTCGCCAGTCTCTGTGGCCGGCATCTTCAGAGGACTGGAGTAGGAACTCTGGCCATGCTCTGTGTGGTGTAGTGGATAGGAAGGAAGGAAGGAACACAGAGCATGGACAGAGTTCCTACTTCAATCCTCTGAAGAGGCCAGCCACAGAGACTGGTGAAACGTCAGGAAGAACAACCTTCGGAACACGGCCAAAGAGCCCGAAAAACCCACAACAACCATCAAATCCCAGCCGGGAAAGCCTTCGAGAATACATTAATTTGGGAGTGTTGCTTGGAAGCCAAACAATGACATAATTAAAGTTTCACAAAAAGATAGGGAAAAATAGAGATCCCGTAGGACAGAAACACAGTCCATTTTCAATGAGAAATTCTCCAGAATTTTCCTATTCAGAAAGGGAAAGATGAAAGAAAAATATGAACATGGCCATATCCATAGTCAGGCAGTTTTTCCACCTTAGACCTGGATCCGTCTTACAAAATCGTCAAAATGTGGCTGCAGAACAGCTCCTTTCGGACCCAGACAACAGCAGAGAGAAAGAATGGCGAGGGAGGGTGATCGAGCTCCCTCCCTCCGTTGCCCTTTTGAGAAGGAGTGAGAGCGGGATGATGCCTGTTGTCTTTTCTCAGATGCTGCGCTGAGAACAAACAAACACATTTTCTGTCTTGCACTAGCTTTTATACATCAGGGCAGCTCTTAGAAAGTCAAGTTTGAAAAATTATTTTTTTAATGCTGACATTAGATGTTAGAGGGAGACTAATTCATCATTGCTGCTTTCGGAAGGCGAAGTTAATTCACTTGAATTTGCGTTAATAGAGTTGTTGATTACATTTTTTTTAAGTTTGGAAATAAACAGTAGGATATATAGAGACGGGCATGTGTGTCGTCACTCTCGATTCCTAGGGGCATGTTTTTCCTAAAGTGCTCCGCTTCTTTTGAAATTTCCTTCCTCGAGCTGGCAGTTTCTTCCCTATGAACCACAAATCCCACAACACATGGGCTTTCTGGTAGTTGTGTGCATTGCAACATGTCTGGAAAGGCCCGGCTGTCCATCCTAAAGGATGGGGAATTTTGTCTTACATCTTGTGCAAGTGTGTTTTGCATGGATCTGCATCAATTTTTTTTCTCTTGCTTCTTCCCTCTGTATTTTTTTGCTCCATAAGAGAGAAAGAGAGAGAAAGAGAGAATCTCAATTGCACAGACATGAAAGCATCAACTGTATCTAAAAAATAAACAGAGGGTGTCATTTTACTATTTTACATTTTCCAGGTTTAAACTATTAGTGCCAGATGAACATAATGACATACATTATGTTTGCCGAAGTAACAAATAGAAATCACAGGCAAAAATCTATTGTTGACCAATTACAGTGGTAAGAGAATCAGGGAATCCTTACTGGAAATGAAGAAGGCAATCCCATACTCTTCTACCTTCCACTTAGTCCTGGGGAATCTGATAAGCGTATGCAGTAACTTGCTATTCAGTTTGCTTTTGTTGTGGGTTCATCCTCCCTATTTTTGCATGGATCTTGTTGTTGATGTTGTTGTATTTACCCACATCCCACCTGACATCAACTCATATTGGGTCGGAAGACAATTATGGCGATGTTGCTTTTTCACATGGTCATCGGTGTCCATTTTCCTAACACGTGCATTTATTTTTTGCATTCTTTCCAACTGACACATTTCCAAACACACACACCCCTTGACTAAAACATGCCTGCTCATATTTTATTTTTCAACGACGCACCTTCTAGCTGTTTGTATTTCAAAGGTGTCCATGGCTTTGTGGGGATTTTGTCTTTCACAGACTCCGTATGCCTCACCAGCATACCGTTCCTGGAAGCAATGGATATTTCTTCTCACAATAAGCCTGGAGACCTTCAAAAAGTGTATTTTCATGGGGACGGCCAAAGCCAATGAAATTCTTTCCCATCCCTCATCATTAATGTCATCACTTCCAAGTTACTTTCAAAGGTTCTGCTGTGAAGCATCTTAGATGGCCTGTAAGAGAGATCCACCTGACCTCCAGATGATCATCATCTTCCAGTGAGTACCAGTGTCTCTTTCATTTGCTCTCTTTGGTATCACTGCAGCTAAAAGTTCCATTGACTTTTAAAGAAACACCTTATTGATTTGTGGAACATTTCATTGACTTCGCGAAAGCGAGAACGGCGACTAGATCCTTCAACAGTTACTCCTGACTTCATGCTTCTGCTTGGTTTCCCGTTCACAAAGATATTCACAACCTAAACGGCACTGGTAAGTCCTGCGTCGATGGACTTAAAGTTTTAAAAAGAAAATGGAAAGTAGAGCAAAATCCCGGGAAAGATAGAAATCTAGGAATTCATCAGAGAGTTGGTATCATATATGGATAAGAGTATGATCTATACTTCTCATGTCCTTCTCAAATTGGAATGCCATGACTGTATTCTGCATAAATCAGAATCAGGAATCTACTATGAATTTAGCACAGGTGTTTCTGGACTATGGATGATGGGTGCTGAAGCCACACGGCACATGGAGGGCCATAAACTGTGGGCATAGTTGCGTTCTAAACTGCCCAGGGAGTGATCCAGCACTATGGGGTGGCATATACGTTGAAACAACAACAAGAAGAAGAAGAACAAGAACAACACATGCTGTGTGTGTAGATGTGTCCATGTGCATGCCATCAACTCAACTCAGACACATGGTAACCATTACCAGGTGTCCTAAGTACAGAGTACCAAGCAGTGGTTCACCTTTCCCTTCTTCTGGGGGTACTTTGGTACCATAATACCTTACTCAAGGCTACACAGGCTAGCTCTTCTCCTGGGATGCAAAGTGAGGAATCAGCCCTCAACCTCTGGCTTCACAGGTAGAGATCTAACGCAGTGAGTTATCGAGCCAGTGAATCCACCTACCCACCCACCCCATTCATGCTACCTGTGTAATTCTTAAAATTCCAAGATTTACTGTCTCTGCAGGCAACACAACAACATTCCTGCTCTTTAAAAAAATTGATTCTTATTTTGCTGCAATTCTTTCTTCATATCAAGAGAAAAAGAATTGGAGCAAATTGGATTGAAAATGCACAGTTTGTGATCACAGAGGGCTGGTGAAGGACCCCCTTTTTCTAAAAAAGAGAAGAAGAAGCAGTTCAAATAACAATTGATCGATTCCGCATAATTCCACAGGTGTCGGCAAGTTTTCAATCCAGATGCTGTGGGCCATGCTGTGGGAACTTCACAATGGACTTTGCTTTGGGTGGCACCGTTCCATGGTAAGTTACTACTGTCTAGGCAAGTCTTTTGGCAGGACCATCTGTTCAGCAGTCTGATCCTGGCACGCAGAAAAGTATTCATGGTGGCTGCTCCCAGATGTAGAGCTTCCATCATGCCTGGGCTTTAATGAGCTTGGCTCTTCCAGGGGAAAAAAAATTAATGAAGGAAAAAATTTCTCCTTGAACACATGCTTAATGGTTCTGAAGATGAGGGGGAAAGAAAAGGACATAGTCTTTTTTTTGCCTCCAATATCCTCTCTAAGTTCTTTTTCCTACTGTGCTCAAGGAACATTTGATCTGTCTGAAATCCCGAAGGTGCTCCACTTGGCAAGGTGGATAAATAAGCGAACGTGGTGTAGAATAACAGCCTGTGATCCCAATAGCACAAAAATCATAGTCTTTCAGCAGTTGGTCCTGGAAATGAATGTTATGAAGGGAAAGTTCCACGGAAAAGAGAAGAGTAGTAGGAAAAGAGGGAGGCCTAACATGAGACAGATTGACTTGGTAAGGAAGCCATGGTTTTCTGCTTTTAAGACCCAAGCAGGGTTGTTAAAGATGGGATCTTTGGGTAGTCATTGATTCACAGGTTTGCCATAAGTGAGAAATTGTTTTACAGCACATAACAATGGTCCAGAAGCACAAATGTACACCCCTCTTTTTTTTACCTTGGTCTTGAGTGCAGGAATGTGAGGAATATTGCATCCCTATATCTCTCATTGATTTAAGCCTTCTTGGCACAACAACGCACAAGAAATCTGCAAGGCCTCTGACTTCTAAGGACTAGAACAAGGAGCGTCTTTTTTTCAACAATTCGCACAAAATTTCTCCCATGAATTTTGCACAAAACTGGTGACGTTGCCCTTTGAAGCATGACACATCCGTGCAATAAGGTTTACAAGCCTGACTGGCTGTTCAAACACATTTCACCCAAGCCTTCCAAAACTCTGAGCCACATGGAAGCAGCAGTCAGAATTTTGGGCAAATTCACAAAACTTACGGATTTGCACACAAATAATTCTCAACACGAACTGGTGGTTCGTGCCCATCTCTGCCCTTGAGCTTTCTTTACTTCGGCCAGAAAACCGAGGGCAGAGAGGAAGTCTTTTATTGACTGCTAAATTTAAAGAAGGTCGGGATGTATAATTCTTCATGATCAAGAGAACATAGTTGGGTAGACAACAATGAATAGATGCAGCTCGATCATCTGTTCACACCCTCGTTTGCATTCATCCTTCACATCTACTACTCAAAAACCATGGGTTGCCATACCTGCATCTGTGAAGGCATATTCACACCAAGATATGTGTAGGAGTATCATGCACGTGGTCTTTCCATATCTATGTGTGCATGCGCACAAACTTTTCATACATAGGTGCACACCTTAACCCATGCATCCTCCAGCTTACCCCTACATCATTTTCCACTTTGATCAAAATGGGGAAGAAAAAGCATCCTGAACCATCATCTGTTGTTTTTTTTTCAGGACATGCTTGGAGAACAGCATTTAGTCACAGTGTCTGTAAGGCGAGCAAAGATCAGCAACAGTCTTTCAAAGCAGAAGCCCTATTGAAGGAACTCAGTGGGTCTTTTTTGAGTAAACATGGACAGCTGATTTCAAGCTGCACATTTTTTAAAAAAAAAAAAGGACTTCAGCTCATCTAGGCTGACTATTATTATCTCATGATTACCAGCTTCCTGAAATATCCAGTTCTCAAGCTCTTCAACTTCATAATTTATTGAACCTGATTAAGTGGAAAATTTCAATCCTTTCCATTTTACTCATTCATTATTTGAGCGCACGAAGAAAGTCTAGGGCAGTAATCATGAGAAATGGAAGATATCTGTGTGAAACAGCAAAGACAGATGCAAGTGGGTTCCTGGTGTGCCATATTTGTGTGTGTGTGTGTGTGTGTGTATGTGTGTAGGCTGCATGATTTACGGATGTTCATCCTGAATGATAAACAAGGTCAGGATTTATACAGTAAGCAAAGATTTATATACACAAGGTAACCAAGAAAGCACCAAATAAACAAATCTCATTGCAAGGCAGCATTTTCCTCCCAGTCTCAGAGAAGATTTGTACATATATTAGGGAAGGCATTGTATATTTCCATGTTGTTGTTGTTATGTGCTGTCGAGTCACCTGTGACTTATGGCCACCCTACGAATGAGCCATCTCCAAAAGGTCCCTGTCGTCAACTGCCCTGCTCAGCTCTTGTAGACTCAAGTCTGTGACTTCCTTTAGCCAGGGGTCTCAAACGCAATTTACCTGGGGGGCCGCTGGAGGCAGAGCCTGGCTGAGGCTGGGTTGCATCAGATTTTCTGCCAAGCGGAGCAAGAGCCCAAGGAAACCACCCAGGAGTTTCCTTAGCCCGGCTGGGGCTCCACCGATAGCTCTGTCCTTCCTCTAATATCTTACAAACCAAGAAACATTAGCACATCATAAAGTAGTGAATTTTACTGTTTTACTGTGAGATGCATAGCTTATAGCTGGGAAAAATGGATTGCTGGGCATTTCCATGGAATATGTTCAGTCTTTAACATTGACCGTGATAAACAACTTGTCAAAGGTTTATATATAACTGGTTCACTGTTGTTCAGAATCCTCTTGACCTGTGTGTTGATATGTGTTGTTAATTTGAACTACAGACCATTATTGGAATCTGATGCATTATTCCTGGCAAAGGTTGAGGTAGGATTTACAAGAAGAAAAGATAGGTACAACATGTTGAATATTAGTGCCTGTTAGCAATAGGATAAGATTAATATAAACAGCTGTCCTTTCAACACATATAATCAGCTCTTCTTTCTCTTCGTACCAGTTGGATTTTCATTCTGTATTTTGATAGCACATTGCTATTGACTCATTTGCATATATTTCTGTCTTGTCAGAGGACCAAGTACAACTCTTATTTAAATTGGAACTTGGATTAATGAATTTTGGGTAAACAGAACTAAGCCAGGCTTCTTGAAAAGACAACTGTTCATCCTCTAGTTCTTTGACAAGTAAAGAATAAGCAAAAGAAGAGGGATATAATTATTCGACAGTGATCTAATGATTATATATGGCAATGGAGGTACTAACTTTTTTCTGGGATGTACCGCTGGACTGCAGCACTTTTCAAATACAGAAGAGGGGCAGGATCTGTTCTTGATTATCCCAGAGTCCAGGACATGCAAACATGGGCGCAAGCTACAGGAAGCCAGATTTCAGCTGAATATCAAGAAAAACGTCTTAACTGTTAGAGCAGTGCGACAATGGAACCAATGACCTTGGGAGGTGGTGAGCGCTCCAACGCTGGAAGCATTCAAAAGAAAATTGAACAACCATCTGCCAGATCTGGTTTGATTCCTGCATTGAGTAGGGGGTTGGACTGGATGGCCTTATAAGCCCCTTCCAACTCAATTATTCTACGATTCTATAATTCTATGACTTCATAAAGCAGATGTAACCTTCAATAGTAGTCTGAGTCCTTCGGCACACATTCTCTCCCTCTCTCTCTCTCTCTCTCTCTTCAGTTTTCTATATCCAAATCTCAAGTGGCCACCCTTGATGGTGCTATTGATGAGATTTGTGGATTTTTTGGACTACAAGTCCCATAGTTTTTCATCCTGAGAGTTCTCCCTGACAGGCAGACACCTGAGAGACACCTAAATGTGGCTCATCCAGGAGGAAGGCCTCAGATGTGCCCAAACTTCCTCTTCCTGCCCCAGTGGTAGCTGGGAGCTTTTTTTCTGAACAGGAAGCTTGAGTGGAACTAGGCCTAGCTAAGACTCAAAGTCTTCCATTTTAACTTATGGAGGAGCTGATTCACCAGATTTCCCACTGATTCAAATTGCCTATTCAAGTTGGGGCTTAATATGCTAAGCAACAGGATTTCAGCCGCAAAGTAACATCCTAAGCTCTCTGTTGACCAAAGTCAAGTTATTGAACATTTTTTTAAAAAAACAACAACTTTTCACAGAATGCATCTCTAGCTGAAAACAGTATGGATTTCCAGACACCAATTGTATCTCTTTCTGTGAGGTGCAGAATGAGGTAATCAATTTTTCTGAAACCCGGGAGAATATAGCTTGTGTCCTCTCCCTTTTATCAACTCGCTAAGCCGTAGGAAGCCATTCTGCAAATGTGCCTCTCTGTCCACCGCACTGTGCATCGGCTACTAAATTCTGATTTCCGTTAGCGTGGTGATCTATTGTGTTACCGACAGAGACACCAACAGAAGCAGTTGTGGCTCTAACTAGGATATAAAAGCAAACCATTCATTTCTTACCCATTTACTGTACCCTCCCTTGAGTATGACAAAATACCATCTCCGAGCCCTCTGAGGCACTTTTGACTTCACCTACACAGCACTAAATGCAAATAAATAATGTGGGTTGTTGAATTGTATGTCATAAAAATACATCATGGATACCGCCTTGTGGACATGATTAAGCAGGGCTGTAAACCAAGACCACTATTTCAAACAATCATGTTAATTCTATCCACACTTAGGAAAGAAAGTACAGATATACCGTTGAGAGCGAGACTGTTGCGTCTTGCACCAAACCTGAGCCTATGGGGATCAACGTTATTTTTCTTATTTGCTAAAACTGGCTTCCATTTTTATTTCCTCTTGCTGGCGTAATCTGCATTTCCTCAGAATTCTCCACATAGGCTGATTCTGGAAGAGCAAAGATTGTAGGTATAACTGGAGCTTGGCTGACCAGGGGGCAGAGGGGAGAATGAGGAAAGAGGAAGGGTTTGGTCGTTAGGGGGTGGCTAGAGAGAAGCTGGTCTATTCCTACCACCGCTACCTCATAGATGGAAAGGAGACAAAAGAAGCAGCTACATAGAGAATGTCATCGTTATTTTTGTTGTTTTGATTTATATGCTACCCCATAGTGCTAGAGCACTCTCTATGGATGTGATTCCCTGTCCTTAGACATGGAATGCTGTGCCTCCAATCCCCAACCCCGACAGCCAGTCCAGGAAGATATTGTGGTCAACGATATCAAAGGCCACTGAGAGATCCTGGAGAACCAACAAGGTCACACTTCCCTGGCTGGTCTCCCATAACAGGTCATCTAGCAGAGTGACCAGAACTATTTCAGTCTCATGGCTCACCCTGAACCCTGACTGAAATGGATCCATATACTATCGTTGTCCTCCAAGAAGACCTTCCGTTGGTCAACTGCCATCCTCTCAGCCAACCTCCCCACAAACGGGATATTAGCAACACAACAATCATTGTTTCGATTGCCTGTCGGCAGATTGACTTTTTTCAGAAGGGGCCAGATCATTGTGTCCTTCAAGTAGGGACAACAGGCTGGTTCATTCCCTTCCTGCCACCAATGACTGACCAAACAGGGAACATGGGATGATGTATGAAACGCATACAGAAGTGGGAGAAAGTGGAGCCAGGCTGCCAAGGGGAGAGGCAGCCAAATGGCAAGAGTGAGGAAGATGGTGACTGTTAGAAGGCCATCTACATAGAAGCTCTTGGACTTTGGATGCACCACTGACCAGTGTCAGCCTGTCAATAATACTGGGCTAGAGGAGGAAATAGCCTGGTTCTGATCTACTAGAAAGATTCCTTTGTGTGATGTTCATTTTTAATAGGTTTTTAAAGCCTCCCTTGGTTTCATACTTCTGTTATTTGAACGACTTGTTGCCATGAATATCAATTGTGTTGCAGAGGTTGTTTTATTTAATTGGATGGAATAGAAAACAGTAGAGGTTTCTCTTTTGAAAAGACAGTTTTCTCTTCTTCTTTTTTCAAAAAAGGATGCTCATTAAAAGATGAATTAAGCCGGTATCCTTGAGACGGTGAATGAGATATGCTAATTTTGAATAAATAGGTCTAGGGTGAATTCCTGATAAGAAAACATCTGCTTGGTGGAGCCGCAACTTGGCTTTCAAGGGAGGTAACAAGAACTGAAGACAGAAAGATCTGATAAGCGAAATGTAGGCAGTCCTAGTGGAAATAGTTTGAAAAGAACAAATTGTGGTGTTTTTTCCCCCAAGTTATACCAGGAAGGAAGTTCCTGCCATGGATCTTCACTGGGATTTTCAGAGAGTCTTTTTTTTAATGGACATGTGTTTCTGAGTGAGGAACATCGGACGCTTTGATGGACCAGGTGTTCAGAAGCTCCCTTGAACCACATCAACAAACTTGCTGTATTTCTACTTCTTAAAACAATTAATAAACTATGGTATAGTTATGTACGTAACTAAGACCCAAATCCTTCTGCTTAGTGTAGTAGATTGCACAACAGTAGACACAGTGGATCAAGTTCCATTGATTCCCATGGCCCCATTCTAACTGCAACTTATTTTAGCATGGTAAGTCACAGCTAGAGGAGACACATTTGAATCAATAGAACTTATGGAGGAGTTAAGTCAACAAATTCCTATTGATACAATCAGCTAATTCTAATGCAATTTTCTATGCTAAGCAACAGGATTTTGGCCACTGTTCACATGGGGACGGAATTTTCTAAGAAAATGTGCATATAAACAGATACATATTAAGAGAAATGTATACAATAATGCACAAAATATCTATCTATAACCTTGGCTCTGTGAAAACTTAGTTAAACGGAAAGTAAAAAGCCATTGGAACGTTTAATGCGTTCCAAATCGGCTGAAAACTCACCCTTTAGCGAAGTTTCCTGGGTACGGCAGCCATTTTTGCGCCCTTGGTAAGCGAGGGGAGGGTGCAAAAACGCTGCGCGCGGCCATTTCGGGCGTCCGGCAGCCATTTCGGGATCGCTATGCGGATTCGTCGCTATACGAGGCACTCGTTATACGAGGCACCACTGTATGTATGTATGTATGTATGTATGTATGTATGTATGTATGTATGTATGTATGTATGTATGTATGTATCTATCTATCTATCTATCTATCTATCTATCTATCTATCTATCTATCTATCTATCTATCTATCTATCTATCTATCTATCTATCTATCTATCTATCTATCTATCTATCTATCTATCGGCATGCACTCATTTGAGAGGAGTTTATCCCCATCATATCTTATCCTATGGGGATAACCCATGTGATGTAGGGGATAAAGTGATAGACTAGGACTGAGGAGACCTTGGTTTGAATCCCTGCTCGGCCATAGAACTTCACCATATCTAGAAGCATTTGCATATTTTCCTTAAAAGGTATTTGCCAATGATTTATTCAACTCTACACATAAGAGTGTGTAGAGTAGGGACGTGGTGGCGCTGTGGGCTAAACCGCAGAAGCCTGTGCTGCAGGGTCAGAAGACCAAGCAGTCATAAGATCGAATCCACGCGACGGAATGAGCACCCGTCGCCTGTCCCAGCTCCCGCCAACCTAGCGGTTCGAAAGCATGCAAATGCGAGTAGATAAATAGGGACCACCTCGGTGGGAAGGTCATAGCGTTCCATGGCTAGTCGCGCTGGCCATGTGACCACGGAAAGTGTCTTCAGATAAAACGCTGGCTCTATGGCTTGGAAACGGGGATGAGCACCGTGCCCTAGAGTTGGACACGACTGGACAAAAATTGTCAAGGGGAACCTTTACCTTTTACCTTACACATAAGAGTAACGAATACCATGTTTTCCTATCCTAAAGATGGGGAGAGAAGCTGGATATTTAGTCATTACAGAACAACAGAGGACACACTTCTTACACTAAAATAAAGGTGAAGATCCAAAAGCCAGGCTACATTGTAGGGGGTGGTAGGGAGCTTCTGTCTCTAGTTTGAGTTCTCTGAACCTGTGGTCCCCAACCTTGGGGCCTCCAGATGTTCTTGGACTACAACTCTCAGAAGCCTTCACCACCACCTCTGCTGGCCAGGATTTCTGGGAGCTGAAGTCCAAGAACATCTGGAGGCCCCAAGGTTGGAGACCACTGATTTAGACAATATGGTGAGAACTGGGAGGCCAGCCATTGCGGCTTTGAGTTTGGGTGGATGCAGGACTGGGGCTACGCTGTTTCTGTCTGTGTACCTCCACACTGCCTGGACCTTCTGTTTGAAAACAACCTCTTTTTTTCAAGAATGATGCCATCATTTCTCAGTGCTGCTTCCTCCCCAAGCCCTGAAGTTCACCATTCAGGGAAAGTGACATGTGGAACAATAATAATTCAGGCAATGCTACTCTGAGTGTCATTACAATTGCTCTGTATAATTTTAGCACAAAGACAGTTCTGGGTACATCGTGCTGTTTTATACGGAATGCATTGTGCTTTATGTCTTTAATAAGACAGCCTAATAGCCTACCATTAAGATGTTTATATATACTCACACAATTGCCTTATTTTATAACCTTAGGATTCACACTGTGCTGTAACTTTCTCATAATTCCTTTTAAGCCGGTATTTGATTTGTTCTGACCCCTGTTAAGTTGCACATGCTGCGAAGGTCTTAATGAAATGTGCAACAAAGTCCATGCTTCGCTTTGCTCTCTGTGTCTGCCTTTAACAAGGAGTCATTAGTAGGCCATCTGGTCTCATAGACAGATAGAAACTCAGCATTGTTTGGAGATAATGACTAAAATCCTCTTGCGTAAGTTAACGCTGGCATAAGGGAAATGGCACAGCCTGTAGAAGCAGAGTGCTTGATAATTAGAGGTCTCTCTTTGATTCCTCATTGTTTATACTCAACCTCATTGTGAATCAGGTGCTTTGTTTATAATCTGGAATCTAAGCAAGGACTCTTTAATTAGCGACAATTTAATTCATGGAATCTAATTCGTGGAAGGATCCAGAAGGGATGGTGCTTCAATCCCAGGTCTTCCCAACTTCGTGAGATGATGTCCAAGCAATGAGGAACTGAGGTGGCGACTCTAATTAAAGGCTGTGTTTGGATTTCCATGCTGAATTTACAAAAGGTTGTAAACTTTGGAAATAGAGAAGAGGACAAAATGAACTTCTGTTTGGGAAAAAAAAACTGCTGAGTTTACAGCAACAGTTCCCCACCCTGAGCCTTGAGATGTTCGTCGACTAAGTCTCTGAAAAGTCTTCACCACTAAAGAAGCTACTTGGATGAGTCGTGAAACATTTCAGCCTAACAAGAAAGAAGTCCAGTTGCCACAAGTCAACTTCCAAATGACCATACCTGGATGACTGAGAATCTTCACGGATATACTTCACCACTAAGCTGTGCTGATCAAGATTTCTGGGAATTGTAGTCTGTTGCAGTTGCTGTTCAAGAACAAATGAGGGCACGAGGTTGGGAGCCACTGATTTAGAGAATGTGAAACAGTTCCCGTTTTCTCCTCTTCTCTGGTCCAACAAATATAGCAACACGTTGGTGTCATTTTAGTCAGTGTGCTCCTTCCCAATATTATTTCCTCGTGACAAAATACAAGTACCACCAACTCTTTGTAATATCTGAGAAAAAGGGAATACTCTCCGACATTTTGTGCATAGCCACAAAGTGCTTTTGCTGACATATTTGTGCAACGGGCGTGTCTTATCTTGGGGGGGGGGAGAAAGAAATGAAGGTTAGAGAAATTATTTTCCTCGGTCTATCAATCTATCACAAAAATGGTACCTTTCCATTGACAGAAATAATACATTGTCATAGCTGTGCTGCGATATATTAAAAGTGTAAATTACCTCCCACTCGCCTGTCAGGTTGGTATTAACGAAACTTTAAATACACAAAAAGACAGTGCCGTGAAGTATAAAGTGTGATAAATTGCAAGAGGGTCTCAATATTTCATAAAGCAGGGATTGAATGGAAGGCTCCCCAAATGTTCAAACAAGTTTAAAAATGTAAGGATGATATTCTAAATTAAACAAACTGTTTTTCTATAACATTTAACTTGGCAGATCTAAACTGAAACCTGAGTGGAAATCAATTTGCTGTAACTGGAAATGCTATTAACTTTGGGGGCATGAACAGTTTAATTATGGGAGTCTAATAGAAAGTGGCAAGCTGGACTCTCGTCTACAGCTCCCTCATGGAAAAACCTGTGGTAATTCGAGAGTTCTAGAATATCATAACGGCTTCCTATTACGGGCGCCCACTGCCAAGAGAAATAAATCTTTGCTTTGCTCACTCTCGCGTGCGATGACAAGGAACTGTAATATTCATATCCTTGCTTGCAAGCATGAGAAAGAGTTTCTTTGCACACTTAGGAGTGGTTTGGAGCAGGGGGGGAAGCTGCTTTCTGCAAAAAAAATCACTGAATTTTGTGGCAAATTTAATTGCACTTTTTCACAGTTGCAAAAATTGCACAAATTGTGCAAATTGCCCCAAATCAAGGAAGCTGCTGCTCTTTTTGTTGTTGTTGTTGTTGTTGTTGTTGTTGTTGTTGTTGTTGTTGGATTATTTGCCTGTCAGGGCCCGTGACATTGACAGAGTGATGTTTTGTTAAAACAGCCCCCTCCCCTTATCTCCCACCAAATTGGCAATTTCATTAAAAAAATTTGTGCCATTGAAAAAATGAGCCAAATTGCCTTAGCTGCCCCCAAACCTACCGGGACAGCCGTTCTGTTTAAAAATTTTGGAACACTGGATGGATTTAGAAGAGGTAGCCATGTTAGTCTCTGCTAGCATATCAGACCAAAAACAAAAGAAAAATAGTAAAAAAAATAAAGAAAGCTATATTTTGATGTCAGATATTGTGGACAAGGTCTAAGGAAGTGAAGCTGTCCGCAAAAGCTCACATTAATATATAGTAGTTAGTCTATAAGGTGCCACAACATTTTTGTCTTATTTAATTTTTTTTCTTTTGTTTTTGGCCTGATGTACTGGATGGAGTGTTTGTATCTTTCTTAATAATCAGCCATATCTTCTGAACCTCCTCTGTATGTACATGAATTGCCGCATGGCATTCTCGGCCTCCTTTTCCTGCTGCAATGCTTCCTGGTCATGGTAGTCTTACTGAACCTTTGAATCTACAGTATAGGGGGCACCTACGAAAGAACTACAACACCCAGGAAGCAGAGTGGCAGGAAAGGAAGGCCTAGAAATCCATGGCAGAATATTGTGCAACTTTGCGAGGCCTAGGCCCTTCTCTAGTAAGAATAGGGTTGCTGTCCAAAGGTGTGGTTCTGGGAGCTGAAATTCCCAGAATACTGTCTGAGGAATTCTGCGAGGAATTTGGGAGCTGCAGTCCAAAAAAAGTCTAATGGGGAAATTACAGCTCCTATGATCAGCAACTGTGCTGCCTAAGGATGATGGGAGCTGTAGTCCACAATATCTGGAGGGACACAATTTCTGACACGGCTCCTTTGCATGGTTGCAAACGTTGTGCCGGAATTTCAAATATAAATGTTGCTAATGAAAGAAAAATATTTATTTATTTATTTATTTAAAATATTTTTACCCCTCCCTTCTCCTTAAAACGGACCCAAGGCGGCTTGCATCATTGATAGATAGATAAAACTTTATTACACAAGACCAGCCACCAAATACATCACTGAAAAACAAGATTTAAATTCTGAAAACAATTATACAACAACGGATGACATCATTAGAAAATAATATTTAAAGCTAAGAACAATGAATATAAAGAGCAGACATCACTAAAGGCAATATTAAAGCTTAAACAATAAGTATGCAATTAATAAAAAGGAACAGATACCAGTCTGATATATGGTAAACACAAGAAGTACTAAAGACCCAGTCAGATTAGCAATGCATAGCGATCCATCTCTAAGTCACTCATGTAGCCAGCCATGGAGCCAGTCACTCAATGTAGGCAGTCACTGAGGGAAAGTTTGCCTGAAGAGAAAGGTCTTGGCCTGTTTTTGGAAAGGCAGCAAAGATGGGGCCAGGCTGGCCTCCAGTGGGAGGGAGTTCCAAAGTCTGGGAACAGCCACAGAGAAGGCCCTCTCCGGTGTCCTCATCAGATGCACTTGTGAAGGTGGTGGGACTGAGAGAAAGACCTCACCTGATGATGTTAACATCCAAGCTAGCTCATAATGGGTTACGTGGTCTTTGAGATAGCTTGGACCCAGGCCATTAACCTATAAAGCCCAGAAATGAATTGGCAGCCAGTGGAGCTGCTGTAACAGCCCCAGTTAGCAATCTGGCTGCTGCATTCTGGACCCACTGAAGTTTCCTGACACTTTCCATAGGCCACCCCACATACCGCATGTTACAGTAATCCAGCCGGGAAGTAACCAAGGAGTGTGTCACAGTGGCCAGATATAGATCTCTGCAGAAACAGATATAGCCGGTGCACTAGTTTTAATGATCTCAATGCACTCCTGGCCACCATCGAGACCCGGGCATCCAGGTTTAGGGATCAATCCAGGTGCACCCCCAAGTTACGCACCTGTGTTTTCATGGGGAACGTAACCCCATCCAGCATAGGCTACATCTCTCTTCCTTGAGCTGCCTTTCGATTGTCTAGAAGCACCTCCGTCTTGTCTGGATGAAGTTTCAGTCCATTCATCCTCATCCAGTCCATTACTGATACGTTGATCTTGTTGTGACCCATCAGAGACACAGACCTCAGGGATGGGGTGAGAGAAGGTCTCAAAACAATGAACAGGGAGTTTTCGTTTCCATCGTCATTGGCTCTCTGCTGTGGTGAGAGAAGCCTTTCCAACTAAGCAGCATGGCCGGCGCTGTCGTTTGGCAGAGGGGGGAGGCTGCATGTTGTCATCTCTTTTCATTGTATGTGCATTTTAGTGGACGGTGTGTCCACAAACCACATGTTCCAATAAGCTGTTAGTCTTAAAGGTGCCAATTGACTCATTATTTTCCTGCAAAAGACTGGCAGGAGGTACACCTGCAGGAATTGTCTTGCATTCCTACTTAAATTATAATTACTATAATTTAAACAGAAACACAACGCAGTGCAATATGATTTAAGCAGAAACACAATGCAATTACAAGATAATTTAGATAGCAAGACAATAGAACACAATTACTTTTTCTGGATTTGCTAATGGATGTACAGTATCCTCTTTGTTCTGTCCTGACTTCTAGCAATGATTTTTTTTGTTTCGAGTGATTTTTGTGAACGACCACCCCGAGTGCATCTCTTCGTGTCTTGGTATGGACAAAGAGACAGACAGGCAGATGGACAGACTCTGAGGAATCGAGATTAGTAACCTGCAGGTGGTGCAGAACTCATAACCACTCAGCACTGCACGGCTTTGGGAGCGCTCCACAGCCCAGCTGGCAGGTGGCCTGAAAATAAATGTACGAAACCGAGCCAGGTTTTTCTCTGAATATTGGTATCACATACGGAATGGTGCCCTCCTACATTCACAGCCTTCGTGAAGCAGGCTGGCCGCATTATTTCACAGTCAGTCCTGACTTTCAGAGCAGGGAGGCCAATGCCAACTGTCGTCCCATGGAATTCGTGCCGCTCACCTGATACAAACCGATGATTCATCTGGGAGCAAAAATAAATAAATGTCACTTGCTATTTTCTTGGCACGTGCCTTTGCAGGACAGATTTCTGGCAACATGAACTACTAGATCAAACCAAGCCTGAACTCTCTCTGGGAGCAAATGTGTTGAAATGGAGGCTGTCCTCCTTTGGGCACATCATGAGAAGGCAGGATTGTCTGGAAAAGGCAATAATGCTAGGCAGAGTAGAAGGCAGCAGGAAAAGAGGAAGAACAAATATGAGAGGGATTGATTCCCTAAAGGAAGCCACAAACATGAGTCTGCAGGAGCTGACATGGGGCAGTTGAGGACAGGGCATTTTGAAGATTGCTCATTCATAGGGTCACTATAAGTCAGAGGAGACTTGACAGCCAACAACAGCAACAACAATTGGGGTGTTTTGAGGGTCATCCCTTGGAGTTTCTATTCCTTTCCAAAATATGTTTATTTTTGTAAACCTTAGAGTAGCTGACATCCTATTGATCTCTTTCTCTTCTGTTTAGATACCTTGTCTGGGACATATGAAAGCTATCCAGTTTTTCTCCGAATATTGTAATTACATGAGCTCTAATACTCCTAAAACAGAGATGGGCGCGAACCACTGGTTCGGTGGTTCGTGCCAGTTCAGTGCTTCAAAGCCCTACTTCCTCCAGTGGGTGCCTACTCAGAGACAGTGCCTGGGGGGGGAGGTGGGGCGGGGATGGCAGGTTGCTGCCACTGGAGCAGGCAGGGCTTTGAAGCATTCAACACATGTTCAGTTACTAAACAAACTGGCACGAAACGAGCACGAACCACAAACTGGTGGTTCGTGCCCATCTCTACTCGTAAACATTGGAACGGAAGGCAGCAACATGTGTATTACCCAAGCTGGTTGAGAAAGAGTGGTGAAGACAGGATGCCCTGCTCTGGCTCAGATCATGTTTTAAGACACGTAAGCATTTCCTTGCAAGTTCATTTTAATCACAATGTTCCAAAATTTGCATAAATGCTTCTTATTGAGAATAGTCCATCTAGTGGCTGACGTGCACAGAGGTGAAAGAAAAGTCCAACGGTGCATGACACACACAATTGGAACATGGAACATGAGACGTATGAACCAAGGTAAACTGGAACTGTACAGCACAAAATGGAACATATAAACATTGCCAACACTTGGTGTCAAGGCATGATTACACTGCCAGTTGGAACCGCTGTTGATTCGGGTTAAGGAAGAATAAAATCAATCTAAAATAAGGTGTCTCCGCAATGTAAATGGAAGCATGGATATATATATATGTTCTTTTTTTTCAGAGGGTTTTCTTGGTTGGAAGGCAAGGCGAAATACTCCTCCGCTAGAGGATTGTTTATTCTAAATCCTACGCCAAACCAAATTATTTCAATCAGTTTGGCATATGTAAACCCCTCTGTGGGAGTAAATTGCATCTTACCAGCAAGAATGAAGAAATGGGAGTAGAGAGGAGGAGAATCAGCCATAGCAGAGGCCAGAGGAGGAGCTGCACCGGATCAGCTGAACTGCACCCTGGACCAGCCCACCTGCCCCACACCTGCAACCCACATCTGGCGGGCTGAACGGCTACCCTCCCATTTTTTGCCCCCGAACAATCATGCAATAATAGTGATCTGAAATCGCTCATCCAGGCCACATTTTACCATTGGAAAAACATTATTATTCAAAAATACCAGGCACAATCAATCAAGATGATTCTAAAAAAAACATTGACTGGTATGATATAACAAACACAAGTTTTAACCAAAAACCTATGTTTCTGTTAAATATCAGCACTGTATGTATGCTGTTCTTAATACTGCCAGGTTTTGTAGCTCTGATATTATTATTATTATTATTATTATTATTATTATTATTATTATTATTATTATTATTATTATTATTATTATTATTATTATTATTATTATTACTACTACTACTACTACTACTACTACTACTACTACTACTACTACTACTACTACTATAAAATTTGAACTTCAGGGCTTTCAGTTATTAATATAGTGGTTCCCAACCTTGGGTCTCCAGATGTTTTTGGACTACGACTCCCAGAAATCCTGGCCAGCACAGTTAGTGGTGAAGGCTTCTGGGAGCTGTAGTCCAAAAACATCTGGGGAGACCCATGGTTGGGAACCACTGAAACTAGGAAACAAGTATTTCACTTACTTGGGGACAAGAGGGCAAGTTAAAAAGTTAAGTAAAATTTCAACTAACTACTTTTTTTCGTTGACCCTCTAGAAGTGACTAATATATTTTTTTAAAGGAACATATCCAATTACTTCCTTATTCTTCAAACTTTATCGCGGTACGAGGTTGGCATGTCATCTCCAGGGCATTGTCCCATTCAAGAGGCCACTCCCTGCTGATGCTATTACATGGGGCACTTTTATCAAAAGAAGTCAGAGCACCAGTGCCGAATGATTGAGAGAATCCATTCTCAGCCGCCATCACAATGAATTTGCCAATAAGCTTACAAATGCACGACCAGCCGCTCCTATGCTCACAGCCTGATCTCCTTGGCATTTCCCAAGAAAGGCGCTTGACTTCAGCAGGGACGATGACCAACCAAGGGATCAAACAGTTCCTTTTGTTCAGAAGACACCATGTCCACCTGAGCATCTGGCAAGGTGGTGAGAAAGCCTGCCCTTCCATCTTGAGCTATTTCAGGCTCTTCCTCTGTTTTCCAGCATAGCAGGAAGATAGTATAAAGCATCTCTGATCATAAACAGCAGGAGGAAGAGAGGAAATCAGAGCCATCTAGAGAGGGCCATCCGACCCTTTCACAACACCAAACAATGGAAGCGCCTTCTCCGAGGGTGAAGGAGGCAGAAAAAAAGCTCCTTGCTGCTAGATAATAACAATCATGCTGGAATTGAATTGCCTTCACGTTGGAGTCAAGTTGACTTTTTCAGTGGCGTTCGGACACGCTGTACTGTACTTGCCTTGAAAATGTTTCTGCAGCTCACGAACAGTCTCATCTCCGAACATTCCAGGTCAACTGAGCATTTCAAAGTACTGGAAATACTTTTTGAAACTATTTGAATAATATGGAAGTTTCCAAAGGCAATGCGAGGTTCACCAAGCGATGCCTCCATCTGGCCATTTTTTAAAAAAGGTCTCAAGTCTCTGGCTGCAGATTCAGAGGTTGGGAGTTCGATTCCCCACTGGGCTTCCCAGGACAAGAGACAGCCTGTGTAGCCTTGGGCCAGCTGCCCAGTCCCAAGGTTGCCCCCTAGAGGAAGGGAATGAATGGGAAACCATTTCTGAGTATTCTCTACCTGGAAAGCTCTGAAATGGGTTACCATAAGTCCAAATTGGCTTGACAGCACATGGCTATTACTGCTAATTTTACATAGTTTGAATATGTTTGCCTGCTGTCAATTATCACCTTGACCATTTTTTTAACCAAAGATGATATATGAAAGTGGTAGGACTTGTTTTCAGTGAACATTTAAAGCACTGCTATGAGATATAGTTTTATACTGTAAGAAAGGGCTTAACTAGCCCCAGGAATGGAGACTTGAGTCGCAGGACTTGGTGTCAGATCGGACTTGAGTCGCGCCGATGACTCAACTCAGTTTTCTCCCCCCCCCCCCAGTGACTTGGACTTGATTTGTGACTAGGACCACCCACTCCCTAGTCGAACTTCAGACTCAAACTCAGAAGACTTGCCAACATTCCTAGCTAGCACTGTTCATAAGCTGTATCAGTTGCAAGCATAAATCTTTAAAAAAATTAAATAAAATATGCATCTGTTCTGACTTTTGGAAATGACTCTTTCAAGGGAAAGGAAAGGTTGGAATCAAACCCAACTCTAATTCTCTCTGTGTGTGTCCATCTCCTTGGCTCCCTTTTGCTTTCTTCCTCTTTCTTCTCCTAGCTTTCCACTGTCCTGCTGTGACAAGCGAAAGCAATTTAGAAAAAGCCACCTTAAGATGGTCAGATGTTGTCTCTGGCAAAAGTGTGAGAAAGGAAACTTGTCGGCAAAGGAAACTTCCCAGAAACCACTGGGGCAGCTTCCTTTCCAAACAGGAAGTTAGGCCTCTCTTCTTTCTAGGTGAGCACAATTTAAGGACTGGATCCTGCAGGTGGGACTCACTGAATGGAAACTTATGGGATCTGTCGTCCAGAAATTTTGAAAGGCATACCTCTGTCAGTAACCTAGCAGTGGAAGAGACATTTTGACCTGTCAGAATGGGAGAAAACGGCAAAAAATGCAAAACCATAAAATACTGCAAAAAAAAAAAACTACTAAAATCAGCAGGTGAGGATGCAAAAGCTTGAACAGATCCCTTCTGTAGGAAAACGATGCTATGAATTGTAAAGGTGTCACCGTCACATCTAGGCTGGCCTTAATAAAGAACCTCCTAATTAGTTGTACATTTCAAAGGATCCAACTTGTTATTGACATCTCTAAGTCAGCCTGCTCTGAATAAACATTGCAGCAGCCAAATGCCTTTATCAGAGCGTTACCGTTTTCTGCTTCTGGTTGTAAAATGTCAAAAATATTGCTCGCTTTCTCAAGGCTGATGGAAAAGAGAAAAGGGATTCTAGCACCAGGCTTATTGCTCTGATGGGCAGTCCTGAATCCGTGCTGAAGATGAATGACGCCTTTTTGCTCACTCAGGAGTATGGATTAAGCTTTGATTTAAGCTCAAAGGGACACAAATCCTATTCTCCAAGGTCCTAATAGGACACAGTCATGTTCCCCCTCTATTGACTGACTGGCTGCACTTGTGGATAGATTATCCAATCACACAAGATATGACTTTTCCAAAAAAAAAAAAAAAAAAGCAATTTTGAGCTATTCTACCATGCAAAGATGTCCAACTTCATGATGGAACATTTTAGAACACCAGGTGTTCTGCCAACATAGCTTTTCTTGTATTTGTTTGCGACTCTCTGGATACCTCATTTATCTATTCAGCAGTGGGACCAACAGGAGAAGTTAATGCGGCAAAATGAATCAAGCAAAATAGGTAAAGCTACACAATTTTGCTGCATTGACTTTCTTTACTTAATTACAGTGGTGCCTCGCTAGACGATGATAATCCGTTCCACTGAAATCACTGTTTAGCGAAATTATTGTCTAGCGAAAAGCATTCCCCCATTGGAATGCATTGAAACCTGTTTAATGCGTTCCAATGGGGAAGAATTGTCGTTGTCTAGCGAAGATCGGCCATAGGAAAGCCGCATTGCGAACTGCCGATCAGCTGTTTAAATCGCTGTCTTGTGAAGCTTAGGTCCCGAAAACACCCGTTTTGCGAGCGCGAAGGGAGCTGTCAAAATCGTTGTCTAGCTAAAATTGGTTTGCGAAGCAGGGACCAAACATTGTCCAGTGAAATTCCCCCATAGGAATCACTGTTTTGCGAATCGCTATAGCGATTGCAAAAAGTCAATGTCTAGCGAAAAAACTATCATGCAGGGTAACTGTCTAGCGAGGCACCACTGTACTTTCTTTACTTAATTAAATAGAGATGGGCACAAACCACCGGTTTGACAGTTCGTGCTAGTTCGTTTATTGGCCAAAAAGCTAATTGGCACTTCAAAGCCCCCCCTACTCTAGTGGATACCCACTCAAAAGCAATGCCTGGCGGAGACGAGGCAGGGAAGATAGGTCACTGCCTTTGAGTTGGCACCTTCCAGAGGAGGTGGGGCTTTGAAGCACCAAACACCAATTCGGCCAATAAACGAACCAGCACAAACCGCCGAACCTGTGCTTCATGCCCATCTCTACTTAGAAATGATTGGCCGTTCCCTTCTTCTGGGGCATCCTGGGATTGTGCAGCTGGCCCAAGGCCACACAGGCTGGCAACTCTGGGAGGCACAGTGGGGAATTGAACTCCCCACCTCGACTCCATCGCCGGAGACCTAACTCACTGCACTATCCAGCCAGATTCACTTTGCTACAGGCAATCTAAAAATGACTTAGCGACTCTCTGATTCCCGTCAGCTGAAGAACCCGGCAGTGAGAGTGAATGGGTGAATTGACTGAGCTTACTGCAGGAGATTTATATTTTCTCAGATGGACTTTCTAAATATGTCCATCTTTCCGGTCCTTGAGGAGTCTATGCACTACCTTGGGTGTAACCTAACCGTGTTGCCTTACCTGATGAGAGTCATTGCTTTCTGTGACTTTTCTTTTACATTCTAGAAAAACGGACAAACCAGAAGGACTCAAGGTCTGCCTTTCCACCATTCAGGGGGGAACCTGTGGGACTGGGATGGGGGGGGTGCTTTCCCAAAAAAAGTTGAGGGGAGGTGTTCTTACACAATGTATACTGTACCCATTCCATAGAGATTGAAAATAAAAGTGTGTATTAACTGAGAAGAAACTTCTCTGATTCATGGTCTTCAAGAATATTGACAGAAGGGTCTACACCTATTCTGCGGCTTTTCACCGTTGGTGTGAAACCCCAACAATTAGGTTATTCTTATTCTTATTGTTGTGAATGATGCCAGTGTGTCCAGACGGAAAGTGTCTACATTTGAGAAGTATACCCAAAAAAAATCTCATTTATTTCAGGGGTGGGCTCCATGCAGCCAGTCCAAAGCTATCTCTTCTCCCCAACCAGCAGCCTCCCCCCCCCAAATTTCCGTTCATTCATCTATAATGTGAATTTACTGCTCCTGGAGGCCTCCACATGTAGCAGTTCTTCTTGTATACAGACATGCACCACCACCCCATCCAAAATATCCATTTTTCAAAACCAGGCATGGCCTTTTAGCAACTTCCAGACTGACCTCTTTTAAGGGTGTTTCTCTGTTTTGGGGTGGTTGATTATGGTTGTTGAGGATTTTTTTCCCCTGTTCATTGTTTGTTTTGCTTTGTGTTTTGTGTTTGTCTTGTTGCTGTTGTTTGCACTCTGGTGTCATTTTTGTGGGTGGTGTGGCCTGTCAGGCCCATGGGCAGAAAACTGGCCTCCAAATCTGATGCCCACTCCTTGTTTAGTGTTTGGGGAGAACCAGTTGCCAATTGTTTTATAGCAAGTGGACTTTCCCCATCCTTGAAATTAGACCACTTAAACATAAAGCCTTTGGACCAACCAGGAAGGGATATCAACATATTCATTTCATTCCTGTTACGATTATTATTTACTACGTGAAGGAATTCTAATCTCGAGGCAGTTCTGGAACTGACAGTACATTCCTAGGCTCGGTGCCTCCTCAGAAGCATCACATTTTTGAAGTCTACGTCTACATCATTTGAACCTACCACCAGCTAGGACTTCTTGGGGGGGTCTATTAAAACAAAGATTCGCTCTCACAATCCTAGGGTTTGGACACCTTTCCAACCGTCATGCCACACTTTTGAAGAAATTTGCACGGATGACAACTTCTAACCATGCTTGGGGAGGGATTTTCCTTCGTGTTCCCCCCTTTCCTTTTCATATCGAGTTATTCTACTTGTTCTAAAAGAGTGATAATGAGCTCTACAGAGACCGCGTTATTTCCCCGAGCTTTCAGTATATTTATATCCATGTTCCTCCTCCTTGCTATGGGAACATTTGTGCCAGGGTAAACAACAATGAAGATATATGATACCTGTTCCGTTCAAGCTGCCATGCTTCCCTTACTCTCATGAGCTCTAGCTGGTATGCAGCCCGATTAAAATTCACTCATTATGCAAATGTTAATGTATTTAGCCAACATGGGTATTATCTCTGGGGAGCAAGCCTTATCTTTCCACAGTCTCTGAGCTTGAAGGGCCTGAGAGAAAAGATTATGTACCAGACCCCTTGTATTTTCGAAGCCCCGTTGCTGAGGGGGAAAGGTAAACATTGACATTTCTGTCAGAAATGGCTGCTGGAGGCCGATCGGAGTGTCTGCTTATGGCAGCCGGGGCTGCGTTCTGCTTGCAGAATTGCCTGGCTTTGAATCCTGAGCTCCAGAATCATGGAGCAAGGAATAAAAAGGTACCCCTTGCCAAGGATTCTGCAAAGACTATGCAGGAGGGGATCACCAAATTGTTTCATTTCTCCAAACTTCACCTGAAGTTGTCTGCTCAAAATGGCCAGCCTGGGCATTTGTAACTGGTGATTTACAAAGGGCCTCAAGGTCCTAGGACCCACCTGTCTGGACCTGCTCTTTGATCCAGACTCTGTAGTAAATGTGGTATTAAAAGTCCCAGTGATGCACTCAGGAGAGGGTTCTTTTACAAGCATCTGCTACAGGTGATGTCTCCTCCATGCAGTTGGGGATGCTGAAAAATCTGGATTCCTGATAGTATAGAGCAGTGATTTTCCAACCTTGGGGTCCTCCAACGTTCTTGTAATGCAATTCCCATAAGCCTTTTCCATGATCTGTGCTGGCAAAGGCTTCTGGGAGTTGCTGTCCAAGAACATCTGGGGACCCAAGGTTGGGAACCATTCATGCAGTGAGTCTCCACATGTGACAGATGGATTTTTCCCCCCCTGGAATTTCTTTTTTCACATGGCCTGAACTCTCTTCCAGTAACACTTTCAAATTAATCCTCATTTTTGGATCCTTGAATGGGAGATAAAATCTGGTAACCAAATACAGCTCCCTGAACTATGGGATGTATAGACCTCATTGCTGATTTCCATATGAATCACAAATATGAATTATCTTTTGGATAGCTCAGTGGTTTATGCATCTGGCTGCAGAGCCAGAGGTTGGTGCCTCCTTGACGGGCTGGACTAGATGATCCCACAAGGACCCGTCCAGCTTCTGCAGATCTAAGATGGTGATGATGATCTTTCTTCCATATCAGGTTTATCATTTATTTGCTCCATTTCTTTCGTTTGGTTTCAAAGGTTGAGAGATGCTCTCTTTTCTTCCCACATTGAAATCTGTAGTTTTCACCTAATGTGCACTTTTATTTATTCAGTTTACTTCATGTATGCATTTATGTGTACATTTTCTCATTTACAGATTCTAGTTGATTTTTCCCTGTAGACAAAAGTGTTCTAGTGAATCCTTTTCCCCCCCAGTTTTAGAGGTTTTACCATCTGCATTTTAGAATGCACACACATTTTAGTACCCACTATATTTCTCTGAAATGCCCCATCAGCCTTTCAAATGTGCGAAATCTCACCATGAGTTGTGTTTCTTCTCAGGAGGTATAAACAAACTAATTGCATCAAACCGGTTGAAAGGTTTTGTGCTCCAAAAGCAACTTCACTGTTTTCTTTTTGTTCTATATATATATTTTTTAAAAAAAAATTAAAATAATATTTGAGGGGGATAAACTCTAAAGAACACTTTAAAATGAGACAAAACAGCATGCCCCCCTTTTCATTATGAACAACACAACACACATGCAATTAAATTTTTTTTTCTTTTTCTTAAAAATATTTTAGGTTTTCTCACTCTTCATGCCCAATAAAGCCAAAATAATCCATCATTAAATTAATGAACAAAAAAAATGAACATGCCCAGCATCTAAAGTTGTATTTTGTCTCCCCCACAAATCCCCAAATGAAAACCAGGGCCAAGTACAATAAAAAAGGCCAGCTCAAGGCTGAGATTTCTCAGAATTGCACTGCAAGAACCCCAGGTTTATCCAAGGTTGGGAGCCACTGCTATAGAATTTTTCTCTTGCTATTCAAAAGCAGTAGGATTAAATATAATATTACCCTTTATCCAGATTGAAGGGGGAAACATACTGGGAGGTGTATCTGCTTGGGTACGCAAAGTGGTTAATTTCATGTTTGTTATACTTATCAGCATCTCATTGCTCTGTTTTTCCTATCTCAGTTCCACATTTGGTTTTGAGACCTCCCCTCCCTCCACTATGGACGTAGATGCCATTTCCGCTTTCTAACATCCTCCTCAAAATATACATATTTTGAGCATTTTTCCTGTTCAAAGGATTCTTTTGTGTATATTTTTCAGGTAGGCGCATTTTTTACTCATGCCTATTTTTCAAATTTGCACAATTCATTGATTTATTGAAAGTATTTTTTTTTCCCCTCTACCTTTCTCCTTGAAAAAAAGACCTGGGATGGCTTACCTCATTAAAAGATGATATTTAAAAGATAAAACAGTAAAATGAATCAGATAAATACGACCACTAAAATGATAAACAACAGCAACAAGGCATGACAATCTGTTTAAAAATCCTGGTGTGAGACCAAGTAGACATGGTCTAGAGGGGCAGGGTATAAATAAATAAATAAATAAATAAATAAATAAATAAATAAATAAATAAATAAATAAATAAATAAATACTGTATGTGAACTGGAGATAAAATCACTCAGATCCGTTCTTGACTTGGTAACTGCTGTTGATACAGTCCTGGTGAATATAATCACACTTTGAAAACTGTTGTCAGTCTTGGTTTTAATATTGTCAGACATGCAGACAGTGCCGTCTCCAGGGTCTGCAAAACAAGCCTGGATCATTAATTTTTGTCTCCTTCATCTTCTCAGGATGCCCTGAGGCCTCTTGGAACTAAAGAAATACAACTCACGTCAACTAAGCAAGCCCGGGAGGAACACCTTCCTTCTTACTCTGCATGAGCCCTAGTTCTCCCTTCCACCAAATTTCAACCCTACGCCCCGGGGCCCGACTCTTTTACCTTCCTCATTTTCACGATTTTCACCACTAGGAAAAATAGCAAGACATGACAATAATTTGACTAGAAATCAAATCGGAGGGCGCACAATGAGCTCAAAGCAAAGCGGTTGCAATTTGTAATACAATTCAGATCGAATCGAAGCAGATGGTACTTCTGCACCCCTCCGTCAGACCTACATGAAGTGGAACACAGGTCAGAAAGAGAATATGGGATGGGTGAACCTTCCAGAAGGTGACATGAATGCTCTCTTATGCATGGGTTTTCTGTTAGGATGTTCTTCTGTCGTAGACATAAGAATGTGAAAAGAAGGTGGAGAGTATTTATTTCCCTAGAGTCCTCACAGTTTAGAGCACTGTTCTGCTGGGGAAAGTGGGCTGCAGAGCTGGTGCAAAAGAACTTTGCAGGGTTAGCCCCTCAGCCATCTATTGTGGAAGTGATATTTCATAGAATCTCCAAATAATGGAATTGGAAGTGGCCATCAAGTCTAACCTCCTGCTGAAGGCAGAAATCCAGATCAAACAGAGGGTCTGACAGAGGGTGGTATGATTTTCTTTTGAATGTCTCCAGCATTGGAGTGCTCACCACCTCCTGAGGACACCACAGTGGTGTGCTGCTTGACGACGATAATGAAAATTATCGACGATCTAGGAAAATCGCTGTTAAGCGAAATTGTTGTCAAGCAAAAAAAAAAACCATTGGAATGCATTGAAAACCAGTCAATGCGTTCCAATTGGGGAAATACCTCATTGTCCAGCGAAGATCCTCCATAGGGTGGCCATTTTGGGATCCCTGTCTTATGAACAATCGGTCCAGAAAATAGCGGGGAGCCATCTTGTGAACCGCCAATCAGCTGTTTCTAATTGTCATCTAGCAAAAAAACGGTTCCCGAAGCAGGGAACTATTCATCATAAAGCGAAAAAACCCCATAGAAACATCATCATTGTAAAGCGATGTCGTCGTCAAGCGGGGTCATCATCAAGCGGGGCATCAAGCGGGGCACCACTGTGGTACTGCTCTAACAGTTAAGAACTTTTTCCTGATCTTCAGCCTAAATCTGGCTTCCTGTAACTTCAGCCCATTATTACCTGTCCTGCACTCTGGGATGATCAAGAAGAGCCCTGCCCCTTCTCTGAATGGCAGCCTTTCAAGTCTTTGAAGAGTCCTTTCCTATCTCCCCTTAGTCTACTTTAATCAAGGTTAAACATGCTCAGTTCTTTTAGTTTTTCCTCCTAGGGCTTGGTTTCCTGTTCCCTGATCATTTTTGTTGCCCTCCTCTTAACTGGCTCCAGTTTGCTGGCACTCTTCTTAAAGGGCAGTGTCCAGAATGGGACAAAGTATTCTGGATGAGACCTAAATTAAATTTCTTAATGTATTTTTTAAATTATATTAGTAGCTCAGGGGCATACTTATGTGGCCTTTCCATTTCTTTGGTCGCACAAGTTTTATTTTTCACCGGGTTCTCTAGAAAAGTTTGCATGAAATTCCACTATTTTCTCTAAATTTTCAAAAGGTGCATGTTAATTAAAAAAAAACAAGAAGAGAGTCTCCTTTAATGTATGCATCACTAGCTTACAGGGAGGGGGAGAAATCATTACGAATTGATATGCCTTAATAGTGTGTGAGGATAAGCCCAAGAGAAACGCTTACAGAAAGATATTTGAATCTAATTATGCCCAGGAAACTACAAGAAAAAAACATTCTGACAGCTCTATCATTGTCAAGCGCTAGACCTTGGGTTTTCTGCTAATTTGACACTATTATAAAATACAGCTTCAGTGACTGCATTGGAAGCAAAGCTGGCCGGACGTGGGAGCCCAGAGAACCAGCTCATACACAGGGGAAGATCAGAAAAATGGGATTTATGGAGGGCCAGAGTTCAGTCGTGGAGTCGAGGCTTCTCCTATGGAAAAATCCATGTTTGATTGCTCACGGCTCCAGTTCAAAGGATGTCAAGTCACAGAACTGAGTAGGTCCCTCACTTAAAACCCTGGGCAATGCACACTACTCAAAGTGTACAACACAGGGATTAAGACTTAGAGTTAAGGTATAAAACAGTTTCCTAAGGAATGCAACTGTGATGGTATTTAATAGTCTAACTGTTATTGTTCTGCACTCAATATTAGTTCAATGGTCTAGCTAGCTAGCTATGACTTCTATAGTGTTCCTCGCTATCTCCCACTATTCTCGAAGAACTAGGGCTGGCACATATTTTTATAAGCCGTGGAAGTAAAAATGCTAAAGATTGGAATATTTAAGCACAGATCCCCAAGCAATCATGTTAAAGCACAGTTTTAAAAGTATATCAAGGGAAATGATTATGATGTATCACACTTAAGACGTACAGCATGAACTGGTCAGTCCTTAGCAGTCAGTCAGTTGGTCAGAACGGAAAGCTTTTTGCATGCCTGCAGAAGGACAAGAGGCAGGAAACTAGCCTTGCTTCCTAGGGAAGAACATTCCACAGCCTGGGAGCGGCCACCAAGGTCTTCTCTCATGCATGTTCACCAAAGGTGCCTCTACAGGGTGTGGGTCTAAGGCTAGCGCCTCCTTGAAGATATATGGACAAAGAGATAAAAGCTGTTGCCTTCCTTCCTTCATTAAAAATATGCACGTTTATTAACTACATTCGGAACTAGAGATAAGCATGAATTGATTCGTGCCATTTTGCACGAATTCATCCTGCGACAGTGCTCGAATTTTCCCCAAGCCAGCTGTTAAAGGGCAGTTTTCTGAGAGGACTCAATTTGTGGGTGTATAACGTGAATGTCTGAAACCCAATCTTCACCAAACTCGGAGGGATTGTAGAGGAGAGTCAGTAGAAGCTCCCCTGTGATTTTGGTGTCTCTAGTTGCCTGGATGAAACTTTCCTGGGGAGGGGGAGCTCTCTTTGTGAGTGTATAACTTGGACATGCAAAACTCAAAATTCAACAAAGTTGCAAGTCTTGTAGAGGAGAGTCGGGGGAAGCATCTCTGGGATTTTGGTGTCTCTAGATGCCTGGAGGGCAGCATTTGATAGCCCACTAAATCAACAAATTGAAAATAGCTAGTAATTCATTGATTCATATTCACCAGGGATCTTCACTTCTGAAAAATACAAATTGACAAATTAGTGACTTTTTGATGAATTTTGCAATTCGTTTTTTAATTCAGTCAGAAGTGTAGGATTTCCTTTTTTCTCCTGTGCTACAAAACAGAAATCACTGACTCATTTTGCCTAATGGACTGTCTGACTTGATCAATTTTGCAAGCAAGAAAATTTACATCAGGGTCATAATGTGGTCACTGTTGCGTTATTGTGTTGTGTGGTGACACACACACACCGCTGTTGTTTTGTACTTCCTTCAGCATTGGTTCTCATTACATTGATGTGAGCAGAGAGCTGGATTCCTGGGTCTGCTTTCCTCGAAAGGGTGGTGGTTGAAAATTCAAGTGCCTCTCAACTATGTTGATGCTAAGAACCACAAATTCCAAGTGGGTATTGCATTGGCATAAGAAGTCAGAAAGATACTCTCGGAAAAGATAGGAGATAACTGTAGGTCTCTTCATAAAAACCCATAGAAGGCTCACAATGTCTGGACCAATTTTGAAATGACTAATTAATCCAGACAGATACATTATTGCATATGGATTTTGGTCACTTGGGGCCAGTGTTTGCAGGATGACCATTAATTAAAGATTGTCCAGTTTCTCTTACACTGTCTGCTTCACTTTAGTATTTTCCATAACAAACTGTTAACATGGGGTGAGTCTCTTCCTGCAACTTTTAATCCTTTCATTTCTTTTTTGTTTGTTTGTACTTCATTTCATCTTTTTTTATAAAGGGAAACCATTAATGCGTGTTGTGTTTCTTCGTTTAACTGGAGAGAGAGAGAGAGAGAGAGAGAGAGAGAGAGAGAGAGAGAGAGAGAGAGAAAGCAATAAAAAAACTGAATGAAGCAAAATATTGCTGGACTCTAGATACAGCTGTAGGGCACAGACTCTGCTATGGCTGTCGCATGAGGATTCATGGGTCTGTTAGTCAGGATTTTCCCCTTATTGTGAAAGGTTTGGGAGATATTTTCATTTCATGTCACAGGCTTCTGACAGTCAGGACTCAGGAGCATTTTTCAGGCACTATATGTTTTAAGCTTTTCGGCCCGGAGGCAAAAGTATTTTTGCTACTCGGAAATGAATTTGTCACCTCGTTCAGCTGCCAGAAGGTGTCTAAAGTTGACTGCACTCCATAGATTAAAAAAAAAAGAGAGAGAGAGATTAAAAAAACAACTTTTAAAAAACCTGCTCTTTTATCCCTTCAGATAAGCTGTGGTATGAGAATCTAGATACATGTCTTTAGAAATTACCCTCAAATTTTGAGACCAGGCAGTCTAGAGATAACACGGTCACGCAGAATGTGGCGTCCAAAATTACTGTTATCTCTATTCTTATCTTTGAGAGCCAAAGCAGATGTGAATGTAGTGAAATTCAAGCTCAGACCTCTTTCTCCTGCACTCCACCTCTACAGAATGTAAAGACAGATAGGGGAGGTCAGTTTGGATGAAAAGGACAGCCCTGGGAAAGGGGTCCTGACCTCTAGATGTGATGTTTTCTGGGTCTACGTTATCTACCAAAAGCTTCCAGGAAAACTTGTAGTGAATCCAGCCCCATGATTGGGGGTGGGGGGTGGGGAAAGGCAACTATCTTAGCAGAGGTAAGGAGGAGAGGTGCCAGCTTCTCTGTGGCTTCTCTTTCTGTGCTTCTTCTCTCTTCTGAACTAGGAAGATAAAGGTGGATTGATTCAATATATTTGCGAAGGCACAGGTTGCTGTCCTCTGAAGATGCTGGCCACAGAGACTGGCGAAACGTCAGGAAGAACAACCTTCAGAACACGGCCAAAGAGCCCGAAAAACCCAGAACAACCATAGGATTGATTTAATGCTTAGATGAACTAAACCAACATTGACCTTTGCCATTACATGCTCATACGTGCTCAACACAGTATGGATATCCCAGTTATTATGTGTAAAATGCACTTTATCAGAAATTGTGGTGTCCTCTCATATGAACTAGGAAAGGTAGTAGCACTGGAACAGTTTCTTGTTTTTTGATCAGACCCTGTGAATTAATGACCTCCAAAAAGTGATTCATACCCCTGCTGAAGCCTCTTGAAAACAGTGGAGTCCTTCATTGATTCAGTCTATCTCATGTTTCGTCGTCCCCCTTTTTCCTACTGCCTTCCACTTTTCCTAGCATTTTTGTCTCTTGCATTGTGTCATGTCTTCAGGTACAATATGCCCAGCGCATAATAACCTTAATTTAGTCATGTTCGCTTGTAGTGAGCGTTGAGGCTTTATTTGTTCTAGAATACAGTTATCTGTATTTCTGGTGACCTGTAGTATCCAGAAAGCTCTCCTCCGACAGTACATTTAAAATAGGTCAAATAAACTATAGGATTCTGGGATCTGTAATCCCCCAAAAAGCAACTTTGGCAGGCTTCAGCTTAGTATGATGGGAATTCCAGTGAACCTCCCTGAAAACCAATTTGAACAACAGCTCAAGGCAAAGAATACATTCAGATGGTACTTGCCCCTTTTTAATCTTAAAACTTCTGCTTTGGCTTAGAATTCCTCCACTCCACTCTCACATTTTCAACAAAATGGTTTCCTTCCAAAAGGGACACTTAACGTCTGCAAAGGACCAGCTCTTTGTACAGTTGAAAGCGAGGATGCCAGGATAACAAATTGCTGTTCTTCAAAACCATCAATTCTGAGCCAGCATCTGGAAGTCTTGAAAAGCATAGTCAAATGACCCTCCTTTCTCTCCTTATGTTCTGACACATGCAGGAGAGAAAATAATGTGCATGGGAGCAGTGGGTGGAGAGAATAATATGGAAGTCATAACTTCCCATGATGGAAAGATGAGGAAAGCTCGTGTTGTCTTTCAAGGAAGGATCATCCTTGACTGAGTGTCACTTTCTCAAGGACAAACTTTCAGATCAAGTCTTCCAACATCAAACACTGGACCATCTCCAGTTTTCTGTCTCCATCCGCAAGTGGAGCAGCTTCCACGTTGAGCAATACCACCTCTCGAAAGGGCAAGAAAGAACGAGGCCAATGTGGTGTGGTCCCCAAGATTACGCAAATGCAATAGTAGATGATACCATTTATTGGACCACTAAAAAAATATTAAAGAAATTAGAAGCTGTCGTGGATTAAATCCAATTCCTCTGGCTACGCATACCTCAGTTGTAGACAAAGTTGATCATACTCATCTTCCTTAGCAGGTCCATTTTTAAATCTATCGTTGTTGTTGTTTAGTCATTTAGTCATGTCCGACTCTTCGTGACCCCATGGACCAGAGCACACCAGGCCCTCCTGTCTTCCACTGCCTCCCAGAGTTGGGTCAAATTTAAATTTATATGTTATTTATTTATTTATTAAACTGATGTACCACCCAATAGCTCGATGCACTATTCTGGGCCGTTGACAACAAGATAAAACCAAACCATCAGGTTAAAATAAAACACTTTTTCATACTTGATTTCCTCTGCACTTAATTGGCGTGCCTCCAATTAACTGAGATCAGGGTTTGATCCTGTGTCATTGCCTTCTCCCCCCCCCTTTTTTTATCTACTTATCTGTAATTTGTGTTGGTCGAAAGGGATATGAATGAGAGATGGGCAGGAACCCCCATTTGGTGCTTCGGCATGGTTCAACAGATCGGGTCCACAGGTATTGTGCAGGTGTCCTGGATTCCCTGCCCCGTCTCCTCCCCCACAAGCACCCACCTGTGGACCCAGTCTGCTGAACCATGCCAAAGCATTGAACCACGGTTCATGCTCATCACTAATGTGAATACAATAGACATGGCAGTCCTATCCGCCTCCCCTTGCTAAGCAACGTGATGCAAAGCAAAGCTTATGACTGCATTGCCCTGCTCCAGTATTTCAATACAGCTGTTTTAGCATAAAGATGTGGTTACTTCTGTCACAGCATGATGTGACATGCTCTGCTTTCTGATGCAAATGAAAAGCAACACTTCAGTATGTCAGTCTGGAAGCTGGTAAAGGAGATACAATACAAAACCTATATAAATGTTCATTTTCTCACATCAGAAGACCCTTAGTTTTTTCGTTTTTTAAAAAAACAACCCTTTCCTTCTTCTGTTTCTTATTTCCCCATGAAATATGTAGTTTTATATGCTGAGAACTGCACTCAACTTTTCAGAGAGAAGCAAAGTCCACAGGATGGCTGTGTTACGGTTGTCATGTTTGCTTGTGAAGTACTAGTTGGGTTTCTTTAAGGTAGATACAGTGGTGCCTCGCAAGACGAGCGCTTCGTTTGTTTGTATGCAGATGGAGGAAAGGGACTGTACTTTCAAGTGTGAATTTTTCCCCTCCTCTTTTTCTAAGCGGTCAAGAAACCACTCCTCTGTTGACTGTAATGGCATTCTTGATCTCCTGTTTGACACTTGGAAAATGATCCTTTAGTTAGAAATAATCTTTTTCCTCCTGACCCTTTTCTTTTTAAAAAGTGCCTGTCCGCTCTGAAGAAACATCCTCGGTGTCTTATTCCCAGATGCAACAAATGATGGTTTTAAATCCATTTTCCAGCCATTTTTAACCAAAGTAACAAGATTGACCACCTGCCATTCACTTTGATAGGCTGGTGCTAGCAAGATAGGAGGCTTAATGATGTGTATCTTGTTAAGGTGCGGTTTGCATTGGGCCCAGTTCTAATCGTGTCCAGAAGCAGGAACAGAATCCAGGAAGAGAAAATAGCAGCACACAACCTGTTAATGGCTTGCTCTCTCTAGAACCATGGTTCCCAACCTTGGGTCCCCAAATATTCTTGGACTGCAACTCCCAGAAAATCTGGCCTGCGCAGCAAGTAAAATGTGGTTTGAATTATATTTTGGCACTGTTGGCTAGAATGCAGAAATAGGGAACAAATCAGAACCAAATGTAGTTGGAAAATTTGGTCTAGGGGACAAAAATGAAGCAGAAGAAATGACTCAGAGCTCTGCAAAGCCAACAATCTGTTTATTACAAATACGTGCGTCAAACAATTGAACCAATGGCTGTACCTGTGGACATCAATATAAAAACGAAATAGACTGCATGATTGGAAGCAAGTAAGAGAAGCTATATTCCCTCAACCAAAACAAGACCAAGAGTGGATTGTGGTACGTCATGAACTGCTAATATCCAACATTAAAGGTGAAAAAGAACCGTAAAAACTGTAATGCCTTCTTCTGAGGAAGGAGAAATCTGACCTAGAAGTGGGCTTCAAACGCAAGCTGCAAATAGTGGTAGAAGAGAATTCCATGGGGTATGACCATAACATGTGGGGTATACCTCAATCCCACCTCACCAGCACAATTCGAACCCTATCTGGTTTCAAGATTAACCAATGCGACATTTGATTAAACCAAAGCATGGCTGTGTAGCCAGTCAATCTATCATCATCATTCCTTCAGCACGGAACAGTGAGTTTAATCTTGAACAGCTCCCAAATAAAAAAGGAGCATTTTCTTGTTGCAGAAACCCAAACATAAATGTGTTCTGGAGAATGAGAGTGAGCTATCGGAGCTACCTGGAGTGTTGAAATGTGGAAAGCGCAATCAAAAGGGCTCTGTAATCAAGCCTATACATCCAACTTTGTCTCTCTCAAGAGGACTAGCAGAAAGCGCAGGCTTTGTCTGATTGGTGTAAACATTCCTTGATTTCGAACCATCCCTAAATTTCATTCAAGGTTCTTTTGGAAAGGATAAAGCAGAGTGTCATGTGGTAATTGCTTTGCCATCTCTTGGTAAAAATCAATAACGAATATGAGTGAAACAGTAGTGGGAAGGCGAGTTCCGTGCCAGGGTCACCTAGAGTGTTTGAACTGAATGACGGGAGGGTTTTTGAGAAGTACTGAAATCAAGAACTCCTTTCGCTCTGTGGAAAATCATTGTCTATTAAACGCATCCTCAAAGCAAAATGCTAATTAGAGCACAGAAATACCCAGAGGTACCATGAGGGCAAGTGTTACGTAAACTATGCGTGGGTCGACCACCTCAGGGGTGTATTTTATCTTGACCCGTGTAATCGTATTAATAAAAAAAAAATGGCTGTTCTCTGAAGGGAAGACACAGCATCGCAAGGATAAAGGGCGTGGTGGTATAACAACTCTATGCGTCTGTAAGGGCCAGACCAACTATTTGGCAAAATGAGATCGCGGCTTTAGACCGTACATTGAGATGTGTCACAAAAGATCATACAATCATAGACTCAAAGAATGATAACGGGCCCTCCTAAGGCCATCGAGTCCAACCCCCTGCTCAAGGCAAGAATCCAAGTCAAAGCAGATCTGGAAGAGGGTGGTCCGATTTTCTCTCAAAGGCTTCCAGCGTTAGAGAGCTCACCACTTCCTGAGCTCATGGGTTCTGTTGTTGTACTGCTCTAACAGTTAAGAGGTTTTTTTTTTCCTGATTTTCAGCCTAAATCTGGCTTCCCATAGCTTGAGCCCAGTATTACGTGTCCGGCGGTGATTAGGAATAGACCCTGCCCCTCCTCTACCTTTCAAGTATTTGAAAAGTGCCATCACGAATGATCAGCAAATGGTTAGACGTTTCATTTATTATGGCTTTTTATTGCCTTTGGTTTGGGGTTTAAGGTGTTTGTTTTAGAGCTAAGAAGCAGAGAGAGAGAGACATCTGCAGTTTTCTGCCTCTAGTTCCAAAATAACAACTAACCTATGAGACACTACACTTTGACTGGGGAGGGTTTGTGTGCAATTTTCTGCTCTGCCTCAGGCAGACAGATCTCTGGGGCAGCTGTGTATACATAAAATGTATGAGGAGGGTTTTTTGTTTTGTTTTGTTTTTTTTTTTTGTCTGTTTGTTTTGTCGTGTTCCGTGCGAGGTTTGAACACACTTGCTTTCTCTGGCTTTTAACGGCCTTGTTCTTTCTCAAATGCATTTCTGTTTCATTCTTTTGGAAGTCTGTCGATGTAAAATAGATAATGAAAGGATCGTAGACCAACGTAATGTTGTCGATGGACTCGGGAATCCTGAGTTTCAACCATGGAAACTCATTGGAGGAGAACGGAACTGGTTAAAAACCACTCTTTAAATATCTCACCTTGAAAGCCCAGTTACGGTCACTATAAGTCGGTTCTGACTTGATCACACAGAACAACAGCCTAACAAAGCAATGATACCATACAGTAATAGCAGAATGGAGGAGACCTTGTTCTGCTAACCAAACAAATAAACCAAATTCCTAATATAATACTGTATCTTTTAATCCAATAGAATGGAGATCTGCCCATGGGAGAGCTATGACACAGGGGGCAGGTCTAACCTACATTCTTCGGCTCATGATCAAGCCCTCTTAAAGAATGCTTCAAGGGGACTTGATTGTTATGAGCTCACCTACATCACACCTTTCTACCGCCCCCTCTCATTATATCAGCCAATCTCCATCTTTATACACAGATACACACTGTCTGCCCCACATTCCCCACATGTCCATCCCTCTCCGTACACCCAAAGATCCTTCCGAAGGAAGGTAAAGCGAGTGGGGATGGTATATTCGGATTTTCTGGACTACAAATACCATATTTCCCCATTCTATCTATCTACCTATCTAGACTACTATCTACTTGGCAGACACCTTTTGTTGTTGTTGTTTAGTCGTTAAGTCGGATCCGACTCTTCGTGACCCCATGGACCAGAGCACGCCATGCCCTCCTGCCTTCCACTGCCTCCCGGAGTTGGGTCAAATTTATGTTGGTCGCTTCGATGACCCTGTCCAGCCCTCTCGTCCTCTGTCATCCCCTTCTCCTCTTGCCTTCACACTTTCCTAACATCAAGGTCTTTTCCAGGGAGTCTTCTCATGAGATGGCCAAAGTATTGGAGACTCAGCTTCAGGATCTGTCCTTCCAGTGAGCACTCAGGTTTGATTTCCTTCAGAACAGATAGGTTTGTTCTCTTTGCAGTCCAGGGCAGGCACCTTACAAATATCTAAATGTGATGTGCTTGGGACCTAGGCCTAGATGTGATGCTGACCTAGGCCTAGCTCCAACCAGCGCTAGTTAGGATAGTTCTCTTTTGCAGGAGAAAGCTTAGGCCGAGTCAACACCTTATCACCTTCTAAATTAGGCCTTGAATATTTGTAAGGCATCACCAAGTTAGGTAGAACTCCTGAATGAAATGTTATAGTATTTATAGTCCAGAAAATTTGAAAATCCCCTCTAATGGGGACACCCCCTCTAATGATGTATCTGCCACCCCACGTAGATATGTTTCTCCCCACTGGAACCATCAGAGGTGAAATTGCCACCGCTGAGGGAAATGTTGTCTGGATAGCTGAAATAGAAATAAAATACCAAATTTATGCATTCTTGTTATGGCTGCTTTAAACCTAACGTTCATTCTTTTTCGCTTTTGACTCGCCTTCTCTTTGATCGAACATCATCATGAATATATATGAGCGATGATATATTTCAATCAGGCTCCAAACAAATAACAACCACAATAAAAACAACTTCATGAATATGGTTCCTACCTCACACCTTGTGAAAAAAAAAACTCCCCCAAAAAACAACCCAAGCACTTGATATTTACAAGGAGCTGCCAAAGGAGGGTGTGTGATGAAGAAGCTAGCTCTCACTTGGGCTTTAATTTAATTATATTTTTGAATCACCGATCCCACACTTTTCACCATAAACAGCAGTTCCGTTTCCCCACATCCAGCCTTAATCCAGCCCACTCATCATTGCTGTTGATGTTTCTTATCTGTCACATACAGACTTGGAAAGGGTTCTCCATGCATCGCTTCCATTCTCCAGGCTGCAGCGATGGATTTCACTGGTTTTGTAGCTGACCCAAGCCTTTGTTCCATTCTTTTGGCAAAAAAAGAGAGACTCGTTTTATGGACTTGGAGCTCATAAAATGTTCAGGAATGTGCCTTTTTGCTCTGGAGGCAAGGTGTAACATTAAATTTTGCCCTCACGGGCTCCCATCGTAACAGTACTCGGAAATAGAAATGGGATTTTTGGACTACAAATCCCGTAATCTGTGGAACTCCCTCCCACTGGAGGCCAGGCTGGCCCCATCTTTGCTCTCCTTCCGCAAGCAGGCAAAGACCTTTCTCTTCAGGCAGGCTTTTCCTTATTGACTGGTCATAAGAGGGTTTTTTAAATGGACTGTTGTGCTCTGTTGTTTTATATGTTTTAGTACTGGTTTTACTTACTGTTTTGAATATAATACTTCTTTAATTCTTTCTTAAGTTTTAAAATATTTGTATACTTATCATTTCAGCTTTTAAAGATTGTCTTTTAATGATGTAAGCCACCTTGGGTCCTTTTTAAGGAGAAAGGCAGGATAAAAATATTTTAAATAAAAATAAATAAATAAAAAACAATTCTACCTGACAGGCATCTTAAAGAACCCCAATATTGCTGCAGAGTTTTGAACTTATGGTTAAATTCTCCTAGCTAGAGGTGCAGGGACTCATAGAGCAGAATAGCTATAGATTAGGCCACCCCTTTTTCTCATCAACTGGCACTTAAGATCTCAATAACTCTCTCTCTGGGACATTAGTAGGAGAAAGAATAAAAATGTTTCATGACTGACAGTTGTGAGCAGATCCATAGCAAACCACCACACTGACTTCCAGAAGACTATAGAGAAGCCCAGGAGAGAGGCAGGTCTCTCTTTGAATTTAGAGGCAGGAGGGAATGATGGGGCAGAGCTGCATAGTTCAACAGCCACCCCAGCCCAGAAAAGACCCTCTAGCCTAGTGATGGTGAACCTATGGCACGGGTGTAACGGCTGGCACGTGAAGCCCTTTCTTCTGGCACGCGACAAACTGTTTGAAGTGGCTGCAGCTGGGATTCCCCCTTTCTCTTCCTGTTCTGGGTCCTTTAACTTCCTGTCCGTCCCCATGATTCCCCCTTTAACTTCCTGTCTGTCCCCATGATTTACCCTTTAACTTCTTGTCCGTCCCCATGATTCCCCTTGAAACTGTCACTTCCTGTTCCAGTTCTGGTCTTCTGGGCAGCACGGCAGCCACTGGTTTCTTCTCCACCCCCTCATTTTGGGCACTCGAGCCGAAAAAGGTTTGCCTCCATTGCTAGTCACTCAGACCAGAGGGAGAATAGTAAAGGTAAAAGTAAAGGTTCCCCTTCACAATTTTGTCCAGTCGTGTCCAACTCTAGGCGGCGGTGCTCATCTCCATTTCTAACCCACAGAGCTAGTGTTTATCCACAGACAATCCTCCGTGGTCAAGTGGCCAGCATGACTAGACACGGAATACCGTTTACCTTCCCACCGTGGTGGTACCTATTTATCTACTCGCATTTTTGAATTTTGCATGCTTTTGAACTGCTAGGTTGGCGGGAGCTGGGACAAGCAATGGGAGCTCACTCCGTCGCATGGATTCGATCTTACAACTGCAGGTCTTCTGACCTTGCAACACAGAGGCTTCTGCAGTTTAACCCACAGCAGCACCACATCCCTCATTGAGGGAGAATATGAAATTATAAATATTTTGACTGTGGAATTCTGAGACTTGTATTCAACAATACCCACCCACTCTCTTATACGATTTATCAGATCTTGGGGTGCCTACTGAAGTCCTTGAGAGTTCTGTGTTTCGCCCCATCTCCAGGTGGAAAGTCAAATCTCAGGATGAGCAGTTTGTGTTGGTTTGTAGCCACAGTAACAGAGGTGATACCCACTCCCTGGATCCCCCACTCACCAGCCATCACGTGCTCCTCCTCCTCCACCTCCTCCTCCTCTTCAGCTGGTCAGCCAGTCTCTGGCAGGAGCATTGGCTTCCCTGCCCCGCCTCCTTGGCTGATCGCCCACTCAGAGAAGGAGGCGGGACAGGCAACCCCGTGCTCCTGCCAGGGACTGGTTGAACTGCCGAAGAGGAGGAAGAGAGGAGTGCGCTCTGACTGGGGAGTGGGTCATCGGCTGGGGAGGCAGGGTTCATGTCCATCTCTAGAGGGGTTTGGTAAGTCAATGCTTCCATCAGTTCTATTCGTTCAATGGGCCTACTCTTGTTGTGACTTATGACATGAATCAGTAGGATTTCAGCCTCTGTGTGCTTGTGCGGAGATTTAAAACAAAAAAACCCAGGAGCAGCCTGTGGCTTGATCAATCGCTTGACGTGTCACATAGGCTACAGATAAGGCTCCGGCAGAATGGGAGGAACCGTTTGCTACACCGAGCTCATTCTTCCACCCAACAGACTCCTTGTCCCTAATTTGAGAGGGGTGTGTGTGCGTTCACCTGAAATATTTGTAAAGCCCAGATCCTTGAGGCAACACAAGGGCTGTTCTCCCATCATCACTATAAACCAATATAAGATACTAGAGACGGAAACACTGTTCGTGTCGAAAGGCACTTGATATAATTCCATTTTGATCCCTTTTTTGAAAAGGAAGCTGAAGGAGAAAGATAGAAAAGCTAAAGAACTTTAGTATTCAGGAAACTTGCAGCAATAAAATAGTCGTTCCCACTGAATTCGGGGAAGAAAAAAAACCACAGTGGCTTTATGTGTTTTCTATACCCCATTAGCACCATCTAAGGGAAGAAGAGAGGAAAACTGAGAAATCGGCCAGCATCCTTTCACAACGGCAGAATCCTTCAGCCGAACACAGATTCATGCAATCACATCTTCTTTCAAGTGAGCGGAATATGATGCCTTTAATTCTACTCAGTTTCGTGAGGCAAAAAGAATTTGAGCCTAAATACATGTACGCAACATTTTCAAGCACCATAACGCTGAATCCCACCCTGTTCCCCTGGTCGGTCCTCCTCAACTGAAAGGCCAAACACACCATGGGAAAAAGTTTTATGCTTTTTCCAATGCATTCTACGCAAGCTTTGCTGAGCATTTTCACAAAGCAATGTTGTGCTCATGCTAACGATTAAACAGATTTCTTCTGTTCATTGCTTGTGAAGCATAGCCTCCCAGACATGCGATTTCTGAAAATATAAGATAATAAACCATTTTATACAACTGCTGGCAGACTTCTGGCTGAAGGGCAGACGTACAAATGTGTGCTATAAAAATACAAAACTGACTTGCTCTTCAATAAAGCTAGAATAATTCACGGGTAGAGTTGCCACACACAGCGATGCGCCAACAGGAGGCCGAGAACTACCGCTTGGTTTTAAATATCCAACTGGCTGTTTGCATGCCTAACATAGGGTGGGACATGTTGAGATCTGCGCATGGCAATGTGCACCAACATGTATACATAACTGCATAAAACGCAAAGGATGAAGACAAATATGTTTGGTTTGCTTTTGAACTCCCAACCTTTGGCTCTCCAGCCAGATAGCTGAACCACAGAGCTACCGTTCACAAAGCTACTATTCACACTTGTTGGAAAACAGCCCTGACAATTACTTTGTGTTTGGGTGAGAAGTGAATAGCTGATGGGGGAAAGGAGTCAGCTTCTGGGATTTTCCCTTGTGTGGTACTGCTTTGGAGGTAATGCTGAGCACAAGAGGGTATCCTGTAGACCATCTTGACTGCTGCCATTGGTGTTGTCAACATTCAAGCTGCCCTTTGCTAGGTAAAGCTTGGCATCCTTTTTCCTACTGGCAAGGCAGGCACGATATTGTGCAGCAACATCACACCATTTCCTGGCTTTTTGAATCGTGGGTACAGAAGCACAATCTCCCAAATTCATAAACCAGAGTTTTTTTTAAAAAAAGAATTGATTGCTTTGTTTGCCATTTTGTGCAATAAGTTAAGGGGAGGATTTCTATGGCATATCACACTTTCTTTGCAACCTATACTTTACCTTTCTCATCAGATTACTCATCAACATGTCCAAACCCACTTATAAGTTCAAATGCAAGGCTGCAGAAAAAAATCTGACATGTCATAGAAATCCTCCCCCTAAGTATGATGGCGAAGTTTCACTCATGGCACCGCTTCCTTTTGAATTTATTTATTTATCTGTTTATTTTTGGTCAGTTCCATGAGAACGGCTCAGAACCTTGATGCTTAAGGCAAGACATCACCAAATTCAAATGCATCGGTTTGGTTTCCAAAAAACAGTCTGGGAAGAGGTAAAGAGAAATCGAGAGAGATTCACGTTTCCTCTGCAAGGCATTTTCCTGCCAAATGCATCATTACCAAAGTCTACTTCCGGTTCATCTCTTTTTAATCAAATTAATCACAGAAGCATCATCTGACAATGCTGGAGAGGGAGACAGGAAAGGTGGAAGGAGAAAACTCTTTTCCTAGGCAAACGTATAGAAATATAAACACTTGAAATCCATATACGTTTATTTTAAATCCGTTTTAATAGTCATCGTGGCTGGTTCCCTCACCACCATCTTTTTCCGGATATTACTTTCCCCTTTTAGATCATAATGTGTCACCGGGATGAGTACCTTATCACTACCCAACAGAGGAATTCAGTGTTTGTGTATGGATTTGCATTTATATGGCATTTTCATACACTGTATCTCAAACGACTGACAGAGTGATGAATCACAGGTCTGTGGAGTGGTGTCGGCATGCATCTTGGCGACTGTTATGCCATTAGGCAGGAGCTTCTCACAGGCAGCACAGCTGGGAATTTTTAGGTGCTAATTAATCTTTGCCAACAATTAGATCACAGGAGAGACACATCTGTCCAAGAAGGATCTTCACTTCCTTGCTCTTTTGGTGACAAGCACAACACATGTGACATGGAAAGCCCACGGATTTTGATATTTGCAGAAGCCACTTCAAGACCACACCCCAAGGACTAATAAGGAAATTGGAAAGAACCAGTTCACAGGCTTTCTCATTACTTGATTGTGTGTGAATACAATTTGTGACACTCATGGGAAAACCAGAACATATCTATTCCCAGATTTCCTCATTACTTAAATGACTTGACATTATGGATGGGCTGAGAAAAGATCATATCAAAAAAATGTGTTCAAATCTGCACGGGCTAAGAGTAAATGCATTTTAAAATCCATGTTGGAAATTACGCATTCTAAAAATACAGTATTAGTCAATGAATAACCATAGAAGGAAGATGGTAGACAGCCACATTTTTAACCATCATGCAGTTGTCAGAAGTGAAGATTTGTCAAAAACAGTGAGGGAGAATCTTTTTCCAGTTCATTTTTTTTAAAAAAAAGCATTTTTATAAGAATTTGGCAAAATTCACACATTGTTTCGTATTTGGGACTGGAAGAATCCACCATACCCCATAAGGTATCTTTTCTAGATATAATAATAATACTTGTGTGTTATCATGTCAATCCTGACTTTCCAGGGTTTTCTAGAGAAGAAGACTCAGAAATGGTTTGCCGTTTTCTTCTTCTGGGTTCGGCTCTGGGATTGCGCAGCTTGCCCAAGGCCACCCAGGCTGGCTGTCATGCTCCAAAGTAATTTTCCAGACCCTTTTTCTGGAGGTCCTCTGGGACTTTGTAGCTGGTTTCTCTTCCAGGAGACACAGCGGAGGATTGAACTTCCGACCATTGCCTTGTTAGCCAGTTGCCCCAGCACAGTGAGCTCAGCCCTCTATCGCTAGTTAAAATTCAACGGGATCAAAGAAGATGATTGCTTTTCTGTTATTAAACACCTCCAGAGCTCCATACGCGGAGCCAGGAGATTCTGGCATGACTAGAAGGGCATAATGTTACCCTGATTACGGAGATGACTAATTAGAAGTACACTTAGGAAACGGCACCCTTGACCACTCTCCACCTGCCGATCTTCCTTATCACATGCTGTTTGTTTGGTCACGCCATTAGTGATGCTTGACGACTAATCGGTCCAGCTGTGTTCCCGCCCCCAAAAGAGGTCACCTCGTACTTGTGGCCTTATATCCTTCGATTGTCTTGCACGGTTGAAAGACGCTGAGGGAACGGCCGAGGTTCCATGTGGATTATCTCTTCCCAAATTAAAAGCCCTTGGAATGAAAACAAACTGACCTGTCACGCTAAGGCTGTTGGCGCTAATGCCCTCACATTTCCCAGCCTTTCATTCCTGCCAATTAAAATTATTTCTTTTCACAGATTCCTCGGCCGAAAAGTCCCACGCTCCCCGGCATGTCAACTCGCGATTTGTTTTTCAGACGGAGGCAATTCCTCAAAAAAAATCCCACCTCACACAATCCAATAAGCCTTGTCAAAGTCCAGCTAATCAAAAACCCAGGCCTTAATCACACCCATTGCTTCAGCTTCTATCAGACAGATATCCATCTGGGGATTTTATGCTAAATTCAATATAACCCGGCATTCAAATGACCTATTTCACAGCTACTGCCGCCGCCACTCCGAGTTGTTATCCCCCCCCATCGTGTATATAAAATGGAGTTGAGATTTTGAGAAATGTGTTTCAAAAGGGATAACCTGTGTTTTATGATTTATTTGGGTAGAGATCAATATTTTGTGCTAAAAACATAATATAAATGACTAAGCAGTGAAGTTAAAGGCAGAATCCAGGCTGAACAGATTTTAACATAAAGGAAGTGTTCACATTTCAGGGGCAAATGGGCCCCGAGATCTGTTTCTAACACGGATTAGATGCTTCAGAAAATGGCTCCCATCTAGAGATGGGCGTGAACCGGTTCGTCTTGGTTCGTCCCAGGTCGTAAAGACATCAGCACAGGTGCTGCTGCTCCCCTCCCTTCCTCTTCTGGCTCAAACAGCCACTCACCAGGCCCAGATTGCTTGCTTTTCCCACCCCCTCGGCTGAACTCCCAGTCATGAGCAAGAGCACAGACTTCTCTGCCCCGCCCTTTTCTCTGAGTGGCAGATCAGCCAAGGGGGCGGGGCAGAGAAGCCTGAGCTCTTGCCCAGTCCGGAAGATCAGTTGAGGAGGTGCTGGAAGCTGGCCTGGTGAGGAATTGATTGAGCCAGAGAAGACTTTGTCTAAATGGGCGGGATATAAATCTAATAGATAGATAGATAGATAGATAGATAGATAGATAGATAGATAGATAGATAGATAGATAGATAGATAGATAGATAGATAGATAGATAGATAGATAGATAGATAGATAGATAGATAGATAGATAGATAGATAGATAGATAGATAGATAGATAGATAGATAGATAGAAAGGAAGGAAGGAAGGAAGGAAGGAAGGAAGGAAGGAAGGAAGGAAGGAAGGAAGGAAGGAAGGAAGGAAGGAAGGAAGGAAGGAAGGAAGGAAGGAAGGAAGGAAGGAAGGAAGGGAGAGAGAGAGAGAGAAAGAAAGAAAGAAAGAAAGAAAGAAAGAAAGAAAGAAAGAAAGAAAGAAAGAAAGAAAGAAAGAAAGAAAGAAAGAAAGAAAGAAAGAAAGAAAGAAAGACTTTCCCGGCTGGGATCTAATGGTTGTTGTGGGTTTTTCGGGCTCTTTGGCCGTGTTCCGAAGGTTGGTCTTCCTAACGTTTCACCAGTCTCTGTGGCCGGCATCTTCAGAGGATAGGATTAGCAACTCTGGCCACAGAGACGGGTGAAACGTTAGGAAAAACCACCTTCAGAACACAGCCAAAGAGCCCGAAAAACCCACAACAACCAAAAGAAAGAAAGAATTTGGGACAAGCCATACAGAGTTCTAGGGTTCTCAGCCCTAATGCTGGCTGTCAGAGATCTTGAAACATCGATTTTTAAAAGGAACCTGTTGCAGTTCACACTCCTTTTCAGCAGTAATGGCTTTATTGCCTTCCTACAATCATACAACTAGTTCATTGCCTTGTACACTGTCTTGCATGTTATTCAGGGTTCTGGTTCTGGAGGGAGGGAACAGACCTGCGGGGCATCTGTGGTGCCTTGCTTCATTTTCATATCTCCAGGGATATGAATACAAAGTTCCCATGTCTGGTGGACAAAATACAGCTCCTTCCTTCCTTCCTTCCTTCCTTCCTCATCAGCTCCTTCCTTCCTTCTTCATCATCAGCTCCTTCCTTCCTTTCATCATCAGCTCCTTCCTCCCTCCCTTCCTTCCTTCCATTCATCATCAGCTCCTTCCTTCCTTTCATCATCAGCTCCTTCCTTCCTTCCTTCATCATCAGCTCCTTCCTTCCTTCCTTCATCATCAGCTCCTTCCTTCCTTCTTTCCTCATCAGCCTTCCTCTCTTTCTCCCTTGTTCATCATCAGCTCCTTCGTTCCTTCCTTTCATCATCAGCTCCTTCCTTCCTTCCTTCCTTCCTTCCTTCCTTCCTTCCTTCCTTCCTTCCTTCCTTCCTTCCTTCCTTCCTTCCTTCCTTCCTTCCTTCCTTCCTTCCTTCCTTCGAGCCACGATTCAGATTACATTTTCAATGCACTGATGCTTTTATCTTCCAAGAGATTAAATCAGAAAATCCTCCAAGAATCTGATGGGCTGATTTCTGTGATTTACATACTGAAATTAGTTGTTAGAAAATCAAGAGGTTGACTCAGCCTTCCATCCTTTCAAGGTCGGCAAAATGAGTGTCCAGCTTACAATCAGGGGAGGGGGACAATGTGTAGCCTGTATAATTAAATTTGGAACTGTCCAGAGAATGCTTTAAGCACTCGGGGGGGGGGGTATATAAGCAGCATGCTTTGCTTTTGTACCATGTACAGGGGACAGCTAGACTGGAAGCTAAATGTAAACACTAGTGAAGGAATGGTCTAACCTTGGGCAGGGGGTTGGACTAGAGGACCTTAAAGGCCCCTTCCAACCCTACAATGATTCTATGATTCTAAACATGTTAGCACAGGGATTTGTGCGATGAGGAAGGTCCAGACTGAGTGGAGATCCCTTCCAACAGAGAAGAGGACATTAGGAAGTCAGCTATCACTTCTCCACCATGTCTTCTGCCTCACTGTGTTTAATGGTAGTGCTTGTTCCTGCTCAGTTTTGAAGGTTGGCTACTGGGGAAATAGGTATTTTCCCCAATTTTCTGAGCAACTGTTTCAAAGGAATTAAATAACCATCTGTTCTTCCACCCAACTCTCAGCATATCGTACTAGACTTTGCTCGTTCAATAAACTTGCGGCCAGTTTAATCCCAGCCTTCTGTACGTGACTTTTCCGATTTTCTTCCCTACCTGCAATGAATTACTGTATGAAAAAGAAGCAACCATCGTAATATTTTTTTAAAAAAAAAACTCAAACCATTTCCCCGTCTTCAGGTTGCCAACTATGATCTGCTGAACCCAGAAGCCAAGGAAAGATTTTCAATGCACTTTCCCACATTTGTTTCCTCACTCTACAGCTCCCAAAGGCTGCTCCGTCTTGAATGTGAGATAATCTGTAGATCAATGAGGGCAGATGTAAAACTCTTGCTAAGCCATGTTTTCCCAGCTGGGGGTAAATTCGCTTGCCTGTATGTAAAACTTCCTAATTAGGGATGTCAAGGCTATGTGAAAATAGCAGAAATTGAGGATGAGCACTGCCAAAAATTAATATAAAAAAAACCTCTCCAAGCAAAGTCTTATCCATTAAAGAATGCCTAATTTAAGCATTTTTTCCCCATTTGATTTTTCTGGGTAGTAACAGGCACTGCATTGTTGTTTACCAGCCTAGTGCTGGCTTATGTCATTTTCACATATGCTCCCCCCTAAGTCTGTTTCCTTTGCTTTTTGCATGAATAGGCTGTTTTTAAAGCCTCACAAAGATCAACACTGAAATAAGCATCTTGATTTTGCATTTGTTTTCTTTCCCCGTGTATGTCTCAAAACGTATCTTGACACTCCCCTGAAGCGAAATCTCCGATGGTATTTGGATAGCCGCGAAACTGGTAGAACTGCCAAATTCTCGGAGGCGCACGAGAAATGGAAATTTAGGGGAGGAGGCACCAAGCGTGGAAATCTAACCCTCTGGGGAGGGATGAAGGAGAAGTCATGGATTGGGTAACCAATATGCCCCGCTTCAAGCCAAAAGGCGTGGTGTGGTCGTTGGCCCACCAAGACACGGAAACCACGTTTTCAGTCTAATCCTCATTCTTCCCGGGGATGAATCGCTGATTTGTGCTGGGTTCGTTTAACAGCCAAACAGACACTTCAAAGCCCTGCTTTCCTGCCCCACCTCCTCTGGGGAGGTTGACTCAGAGTGGGCACCCACTGGAGTAGGCAGAGCTTCATAGCACCAGACACTCATCTGGCTGATGAACAAACTGGCGTGAACCGCCAAACTGCTAATCCATGTCCATCTCTGTTCCACACTCTTTAGGAACCAGTGCTGGGAGAATCGTGCAATTAATCAGTTATAAATGCATTTCCATGGTCTGCATTCAATCATTCATTCATTGACTAATTCATTCATTCATTCATTCATTCATTCATTCATTCATTCATTCATTCATTCATTCATTCATTCATTCATTTATAGTATCTATACCCCACTTTTCTCCTAAGAAGGACCCAAGACAATTTACGGTACTTTTTTTAAAAAGCTAAGAGCAATAAATTGTTATGATGTCGAACAAGAATTAGACTGAACATTAAAAATGAGTAGATTAAAAACAGTGCTAAAAATAATATTTGAAAACAACAGAAACACAACCATCCCATTTTCAGGAACCTTCTGCTAGACAGGCAGTCACTAAGAAAAAGCTGGCCTGAAGAGAAAGGTATTCACCTACTTGTGGAAGGAGAGCAAAGGTGGGGCCGATCGGGCTTCCTGTGGGAGGGAGTTCCACAGTCTGGGAGCAGCAACAGAGAAGGCCATCTCCTGTGTCCCCACCTGTGAAGGTGTATGAAAATGCCATATAAATGCAGAATTTGATAGGGCCAGCCCCAATAGTTCTGGCCATAACATGCCCCTCTTTCCTTTCCATTCAAGAGTGGCCAGGGGCCCCACACCAAAATTACATCCCCAACCTGTTCTCAAAGCATGCTTCATGGCCCAGTGAAGATAGCCGTGGCCATACATCACCACTCGTAGCTGGGAAGAAGCTGCCATGGATCCTGAAAGAGAAAAACGGAGTCACATCTATACTGGGAGGGAACGCACACAAGTTTTAAACCTGTGTGACGACCACCTCCCCAATTTCTTAATTTGCTTCTTGCCATAACCCAAGGTGGCAGCCTATATGAAAATGAATGAGTTCCGAATTTCCACCCCACAATCCCTGCCTCACGGGGCCCCAGCCTTATAATGTTGACCTTTTTTCAAACTGTTCAGTTTTTGATTGGCGGAGACACAACAAGACCCAGTCTTCGGAGACCAGCTGGTCCTTCATCTGCAATGCCAAACGTGAATTAACGTATTTTTATGTTCTCACTGACTCGCCAATCCGACCCCCCCCCAAAAAAATGTGCATAGTGTAGCTGACTTAAATAATCTCACTTCGAATTGGTTGGGGCCAACAGATTTCCAAGCTTGGCCCAACTGAACAGGTGAGTGTCCACCTGTCTTTGTCCTTGGACCAAACCTCAATCAACTTTTTAACCCTGAAGTCGCCGGCCAGATCGGGGTAACCGTTAGCCTTAGTATAAAAGGTCAGGGCAGACGTCTTCCCATGAACAGTGCAGGGAACCAAAACCTTTAAAATGTGTGTGAACCATAAATGGTTGCAAGTGGTCCAGAAAACTCCATTAACAAAGAATGAAACACAGCAAGAGAACCAAAGGAATAAGGAAAGGAAAGGTAACACTCAGGAAAACGGATGATGAAGCCTCTGAGCCGAAGGATAGAAGCCGGGCGGGCGAAAACGAAACCGGCGGTTCTCCCAGCATCTGCAGGGAGTCTTTGCAGAGAAGGTCGTGAAGAGGCGGCTGTAGAGGGACCCATCCTCCCCTCAGAAGACTGTGCCACCCGCCACGCTTGCCTCCAGACTGGCGGGCAAATCCTCCCCCATTGGCATCCGAGCGCCATCTCGGAGAGGTCAGAAGGCAACTACTGATACTGGAGGTTCTTTTTCCCTACTTTATCCAGCATTCAAGAGCAGGAGGGAACTGGAGAAATCATAAAGCAAGCGACAATCAGGCAGCCCTGCAGTGAGGCAGAATGAGGTGACTGCTTCAGGAGGTCGTTTTCCGATATCATGATAGGACAGCAAATTTTCAGCTACATCCATTTATTATAAATGTGTTTTCCCTGTCAACCGGAGGAGGAAACACTCCTGGAGCTTTCTGCCTTAGGTAGGAAACAATCTGGCTGTTTTGACGTAATATACACCTTGACACATAGGGGTAGAGAGTGTGTTCTGTAGCTGTCTTCTTCCAGCTTCCTTCCCTGGCTGAGTCTCCTCAGCCGTGCATTTCCTAGTTTACTCACTTGGCCACCACCTTCCAGTTCAGCCAAAGAGCAGTCTATTCCCCAGACAGCTTCTGTCGAAAATTTAGTACACACCTTTGATGTGCTTTCAACTTAATGGAGCCCGGCTCGGAGAGAAGCTGAGTTGACGCCTGTGATGGGAAAGCCGCTTTGGAGACTCACTTTCTTCAAAAGGCTGGTGCCCATGCTTAAGAGAGCTCAGCATATATAGCTGTTTCCATACAAAGGTTCTGCCTGTTGCTAGCCATAGATACTGATTTAGCTGAGTGCCCAGGCTAGCTGTGACCTGAAGCCAAGCAATGATGTCTAGTCCATGCACGGAGTTTTGTTTACTGCCATTTAACCAGCAAGGCAGAGGGGAGGGACACATGTATAACATACAGGATAATTCCATTTCACAGGGAACAAACGTCTCAATCCTAAGAAAAAAGAGTCAGGTGAATTCTTCACTGCAGTCGTTTTTTCTACTGAAGAGATATTTCATTCATTCATTCATTCATTCATTCATTCATTCATTCATTCATTCATTGCCCCATCCAACTAGCGGTAAGGCAACTGCTCTGGGCGGCAAACAGATCTAAATAGCACAATATGCAAAACGAAAACAATAATAAAATTCACATAAAACAACAGACAAGGGATATAATCTCTAAAAATGAAATAACTAATTTAAAAAAAGATAATGACTATAGAAAAGTTCAATGATCCAGAGTACAGTGGTGCCTCGCATTACGACGTTAATTCGTTCCAGCGAAATCGCTGTAGAACGAAAACGTCATAAAGCGAAAATAAAAAAGCCATTGAAAGGCATTAAAACCTGGTTAATGCATTCCAATCGGCTAAGAACTCATCGTCCAGCAAAGATCTTCCATAGGGGCACCCATTTTCGGTTGCCCGTGGAGCGAAAAATGGCTCCTAAACACAGCGGGGAGCCATTTTGAGCACCCGGCGGCCATTTTGAAAACCCGATGATCAGCTGTTTTGATCGTCGGAAAGCAAAAATCGGTTCCCGAAACAGGGAATTGATCATCGCGCAGTGAAATTCCCCCATTCAAAACGTCGTTTTGCGATTGCTTTTGCGATCACAAAAAACCTTGTCATAATGCGGATTCGTCATTAAACGGAGCATCTGTCTTGTGAGGCACCACTGTATAGTCAGGATAGGCAGTGAAACAAGGCAAGTTCACGGGCACGAAAAGAAAACCCAGTTACTCAAGTGAGATTATTCTGGGGTAAGGCCATAAAAGGCTTGTGAAAACCACCAAGTTTTAACTTGTCTCCTAAAAGCAAGGAGGGATGCCTCCATTATGTTGCAAAGTTTTGAATTTCTGGTAAAATTCCTTGTGCTGTGCAGTACAAGTCCAGAGACTCACAGAAGAAAGTAGTTGCATGCTCCCCAGATAGTCCACCCTTTTTTCCTCTACTGGCACTTATGATATCAATAACTCTCTCTCAGACATTTGTTGGAAAAAGAATAAAACTGTTGCATTACTTACAGTTGTGAACTAGTCAACAGCAAAGTAACAGCACTGCTTCCAACAGACTAAAGAGAGGGTAAACATCACTCAACAGATAGTGGCTCTCTTTGACGTCAGAGATGGAAAGGAATGATTGCTTTAGTGCTGGATTGATTGACAGTCACCCCAGCTCAGAAAGGTCCCTCCCCATCAAACTCTAGAGAGCATGCAAACATCTACACATTATTCCAAAACTGGGACTCAAAGCAGCTTACACAAGGAGAGAAAAATAAGTTACGGGCAAGAAACAGTCCTCTTTCTTCAGACCAAGAGGCAAAAGTGTGTTTCGCTGCGAGGTTGCAAATTGCTTTTTCATAAAAACAGAATGTGTAGCCATAATAATAGCAACAGGAGCAATTTATTTTCATTGATTATTTTGTTTTTAAACTGCTAATTATCAGGAGTATACAAAAAGAAACAACGTGATCATAAACAGGATCAAATTAGCAGTTTTTCTCTTAGGGAGAAAGTTGTGATTTAGCGTAAGTGGAAACGGATACCATAAACGTGTTTGTAAGCATTAAGCCACCGGGAGAAAGTAGAGGCTGGACTGCTCAGCAGATGGCAAGACAAACTTGGTGGCCATAGCTCTTGATCCTCTGACATGTTGGCAGTGGGGCAGGGAAGTCTAGCTAGGTGCCTAAAGAGGAAATGGGCACACCGCTATCAATTCTCAGAAGAATTCACGCCATTGAGGAATACCAGTGTGAAAGCTTCAGCTTAGATCTGCTTAGAAAGTGTCTTCATCACTGCCGGAGAATACAGTTGTGCCCTGCTGGATGATTACCTCGCTCTACGATGAATCTGCATTACGTCGATGTTTTAAATGGGGGAATTTCACTTCACGTTGATCGGTTCCCTGTTTCGGGAACTGATTTTTTGCTTTACGACAATCAGCAAACAGCTGATTGTCGGGTTTCAAAATTGCCGCTGGCTTTCAAAATCCCCCCCCCCCGCTGTTTTCTAGGATGGATTCCTCGCTATACAGGCACCGAAAATGGCCACCGTATGGAGGATCTTCGCTGGACGGTGAGTTTTTCAGCCCATTAGAACGCATTGAACGGGTTTTCAATGTGTTTCAATGGGATTTTTTCATTTCGTTTGACGATGTTTTCGCTCTACAGCGATTTCGCTGGAATGAATTAACATCGTCAAGCAAGGCACCACTGTATGTCTTCATCCATTTTCTTCCTTGTGGAAAATATTTGTGGAATTCCACTTCTGCAGATCACAGCCATTTGGAGGCATCTGATGGATGCTCTGCCTGCTTCCATTCCCCCATTCCCCAGGGCTGTTATATTTCAAAAGCATGTTCAGTCAGAAGGAAATCAGCATGCTAATGCAGCAGAGAGAGACGCCGGGTGTTGGAAACCATCTGCTTCACTGACCCCGTAGTTCAGGAGCTACATGGGCCGTCCCTCTGAAGAACTTCTATTAGCTGTGAACATGGCTCTCCTAGGCTTCCAAGTTGGCCAGCTGCCTCCTTTAATAGAAATCAGAACGGCTGGACAACGCCATAGGGAACTTCTTGTAATTAGTAGCTTAGCATGAGTTATGATGGAAAGACACAGAGTAAGGATTCTGTCGGAACTTGAAGCTGCAGTATGAAAAAAAAGGTTGGAATCTTATTTCCCTTGCTGAAAACTTCATCTTCCAGAAAACAGAATGAACAAGGAAGGGACCACCTCTCTTGGATCTGGTCCTCCCTGTGAAAAGAACTCGACAATGAGGTAGAATTAATGGCAGCTTTGGATGAAGCTCAACCTGTCCTGTTGGGTTTCGTTATACTGAGGAAACAGAAGAGTAGCATAACCCAATCTTAGGAAAGCTGATTTCAGTAAACTCAAGGAAATATTGGGTCTAAAATATGTTCAATGGTCTAAAACAGTGGTCCCCAACCTTGGGTAATCTAGATGTTCTTGGACTTCCAGAAATCCTGGCCAGCAGAGGTGGTGGTGAAGGCTACTGGGAGTTGTAGTCCAAGAACATCTGGAGGCCTAAGGTCTAAAATACTCAAGTCATGTCTGCTTCATATGAAAGCTACAAACTCCAACTTGCCTCACTGGCAGTCGGATTTCAAGAGCAATCGGCATCCCCTTGATCCATTGTTTGCACTAATCACATTCATCTCTAATTCTATAGTACCATGTTTACCTGCTAGACAGGTCTGTTGAAAGGGAAGGCACGCCTTGTTGGCAACGTTTTTGGTGATTAGTTTTGTGTGGAAAGAAAACAAATAGTGTTGCATTGAAACCGCACAAAACTGTAAGAATCCCCTCAAAACACCACATTTAACCCTGATCATCATCCTAGAACTGTAGAGTTGGAAGAGAGCCTATGGATCGTCAAGCCCAGCCCCCCGTGAAGACACACATTGCTCTTGTCTATCTCTCTAAATCAGTGGTCCCTAATCTTGGCTCCCCATATGTTCTTGAATTAAAACTCCCAGACACCTTCACCACTAGGTGTGCTGGCAAGGATTTCTGGGAGTTGTAGTCCATGAACATGTGGGGACCCAAAGTTGGGAACCACTACTATAGTCCTCAAGGAGTTATCTTATTATGCTGGAGCGGACTGAAAGCACTCAGATGCAGAACTAAAACATTGCAGTCAATCTGGGGGGACTGGCATGAACGAACAGAACATAGAGAAGATGCGTGTTTTTGATGGCCCAGTCCATGAGTCACAGTATTAAATTTTTACAAATTCACATAGCTTTCGAAGCTTTAGCAGAAATAAACCCAACTTGCTACACAACTCCTCTTTATGTTGTCACTAAATTTAAAAAAAAAAAAAACCTAGCAGAAACAAATACAAGCCACTCATTCCAATCTGTGCCGGCCAAAAAACAAAGAAACAAAAAACAAAGAGGAAAAACTAAAAAAAAAAACCAAACCTCCCACTCTTTCATCTAGAAGCAAAATCTTTTCTCTGTTCCACAAGATCTCGGTTGAAATTAGCTCTGACCTACAGAGGAGCCTCATTATAGCAGTGGAGAGAAAATAATGCTGCAATGGCAAAAAAAGAGAGAGAGAGGGGAAGGGGAAGGAAGGAAGCTCTCAAATTTGTTTGAAGAAAGTGGCTGAACTTAAACAGAAAATTGTGGTTTGGGGAGATCATTCGCATTTCTCTCTGCTTGCAGTTCCTGCAGATTTTAATTAGATATCTATCATGCTCATTATCACTGCTGTAATTACAAAGAGTTATGAAGTGGAGGATGGAGCACTTTGTTGTTTGATGTCTAACTGGGGGAACAAGAAGTGTATATGGAAAAAGAATATATATAAAAATAAGAAAATATAATTTAAACAAGAAAAGAAAACACACACACAAATAGTGAGTGTATATATGTGTGTGTGCATGTGTACTTTTCTTGTTTAAATTATATTTTCGTGTGTGTGTGTGTGTGCATGAAAATATAATTTAAAGAAAACACACAGAGTATATACTCAGTATTTGTGTGTTTATGTATGTTTGAGTGTGAGTATATGTGTTTGTGTGAGTATATATTTCGTGTATGTGTTTGTGTGTGAGAGAGTCTATGGACAGAAGTATTTTTATACAGTGATACCCCGCTATATGCTTACCCCGCATGACGTCGAAAACACTTCATGCATGTATAAATAAGCTGGCTGGATAGCTCATTGGTTTAGGTTTCTGGCTGTGAAGCTAGGGTTTGGGAGTTCGATTCCTCCACTGGACCTCCTGGGAGAAGAGCCAGCCTAGGTGGCCTTGGGCCAGCTGCACAGTCCCAAGGTTGCCCCTAGAGGAAGGGAAAGGTAATGCACTTCTGTGTATTTTCTACCTGGAAACCCATGAAAAGGGTCAACATAAGTCGGAATTGTCTTGTCAGCATGTGATTCTTCTCCTTCTGGAGGCATATTGGGACTGTGCAGCTTGCCGAAGGCCACACAGTATGAGTCTAAGGAGGTGGGAAATGAATATTTTTAAAGAAAAATGTAAGCCAAGCAAATATCTTGCTTGCTTGCTCGCTCAGTGGTTTAGGTATCTGGCTAGAGTCAGAGGTGGGAGTTCGATTCCCCACTGTGCCTCCTGTAAGTAGAGTCAGGCTGGAAGAAGGAAATGTTAAACTACTAGAAACCCTGAAAAAGGGTTGCTATAAGCCAGAATTGACTTGATGGCACATATACAGTAATTATTATATCTGTATATGCACATAACAAATGACTATTTCCCAGGCTGTGCTAAAAAAAACCAATTCTTCTATTTTATTTTATTTTATTTTATTTTACTTCTTCCTTTGCAGGACCAAGATGGATCAGCTTTACTCTTATTCATGTGTTCCCATGTTTGTGTTTATTCTAGGCTTTTGGTCCAAGCTTCTAATTTTGATTCCATTTCTTATTTTGTTTCAAGCCTTTGGGCCTGGATTCCTCTTTCTAGGCTTCATGTAATTCTCATCACACACTATTTTTCTGTGTTTATTTCTTGCCTTGGAGATTTATGTTGCCAGTGGTACAAATCGCTTCCAATATTTGTCTTTAATATATGTAAACCAGGACTGTGGAACCAGGATTCAGATCTCTACTCAGCCATTGAAACTCACTGGGCCTGCAACAGTGGGAAACCACTCCATGAATCTCTGATATATCTTTTAAAAAAAAACTGAGTGGCTTAACACCACAGACAACATATTTCAAAAGCACTGCTCCCTAACTTGCTTATTGCATTTTTATTCCTTGAGTTTTCATAGTCTTTCTTCTAATAAAATTGCCTCTTTTAGTCTGGGGTGCAAACGTCTATCAGTATACACCTGGGTGTAATTCTAGGCTGGCATATAAATCCCCTGAGTATTTCCTATTAGGATATACTTTGGTGCAAGCCTGCACTGCAGCAGTTTTCTCTGTGTCCCTTTCTGAACCCACATTAGTATGTTAATAAATCCTCAGCTCTTTGGAGTCCACAGGGATCTAAACCTAATATACAGTTCCCTGTTGATTTATAATATATTAATTTATACATCTTTTAATTAGATAGATAGATAGATAGATAGATAGATAGATAGATAGATAGATAGATAGATAGATAGATAGATAGATAGATAGATAGATAGATAGATAGATAGATAGATAGATAGATAGATAGATAGATAGATAGATAGATGGATGGATGGATGGATGGATGGATGGATGGATGGATGGATGGATGGATGGATGGATGGATGGATGGATGGATGGATGGATGGATGGATGGATGGATGGATGGATGGATGGCAGGCAGGCAGGTAGGCAGGCAGGCAGGCAGGCAGGCAGGCAGGCAGGCAGGCAGGCAGGCAGGCAGAATTTTGGGGTATGTCAAGCAGGGAAATAAGATTTTGTTCTGTGCTGGGAACAAGTGGGGAGTGTCATATTCCTCAGAAATTTCATTGCCTGAGGCCTTCAGGGCAATTTGTGAGAGAGGTGCCGAAAACCCAAAGATGGTTGCAAGCACTGTGTAGGTGTGCCTCACGTAATTTGTGTCACCCTTGTATATTGCTTATACTTGAAACACACATTCTTGTAACTGTTCTTTAATAAAACACGACCTGGTTGTCTGCTAGAAGCTGGAGTGCCCCAGGGAACAACATTGTTCCTTTGCATTTCTTGAGAATGACAATGTGATGTAAGAACACAAATATCACAGCGTCCCAATGCTTAACCTGGAATTGAACCAGGGAGCTCTCTGTTCTTGCTTCCCAAGCCAATTGCCTCAATAGCAAAACAATATTCCTAACCTTTAGCTTCGCGCTTATCACACACAAAACAGTTCTCGTTGCCATGGTCATCCTGTCGTCCTGTCAGCCCCTATCATATTCTTAAGCTCACACTTGAAAACACGAGGCAGAGGGGGAGAATTTCATAGGGAAAATAAGAAACATCACCCAGCCTTCTGTTGTTCTTTTAAATCTATTCATATCATCTTGGGGAGGGGGAGTGATGGAATAACTGCATATATCAACAATTTCTCTGACAATGTAAGAGTTCCTAAAATATGGGTGTTAAGATTTCATCAGCTATGTAGAGATGAAACACCTTGATAGGACTGTTTCTCTGATGGCATCAGCTGTCTTAACTTTGATTTTTCTCTCCAAATTTCCTTATGCTTTCAAGGTCAAAGGGAGAAGCACTAACATTTTGTCGGCATGGCGGAGTAAATACAGCTGCAGATTTCAAGTCCAGCCTAAACTTTATTTTTGCCTGGGTGCCAGACGCTCTGAAGCTTGGAGCGGTCTCCCCCGTATGACGGGATTATTTCTCAGGATCTTGTTAGTCTTGTTTTGCCCGTAACCTTATGACTGTTCAACGTCTGGACAACTTTCTCCTTTAGCCTCTTAAAGCTGCATTATCACCTTCCAACTATCAGAACTGGAAATTGTCATTATTGTTATTTTTTTCCTTTCAGGTTGAAACTTTGCAAGTCAAGGCTGGAAGACGTATCGCTGTGAATTCAGTGGGTCGGAAAGATCACCAGCATACGAAAATGCAGACAAAATGAGATGTTCTTCTTTAATTTGATAATGATTGCAATTAGAGATGGGGACGACCCAAAAAATGGTGGTTTGTGATCATTCATTATTCATGGCTAACCACAAACCACCATGGACACCCCCCAAAAAAAAAACCTGTTCCACGGTTGGTTTTCCTGGTTCGTGCTGGGGGGGAGACTACCAGCAGGAAAACGTGACTCGAGGATGGCACCCACAATAGCGGTAGTGGCAGGAGTAGGTAGGTGGGAGGGAACGGGAGCTGTGGAAGGTGGCAAGGGGGGGTTGCCCTTTTGGTGAAGCACACAAAACAGCCAAGGGGGGGAAAGTGTGATGCTGCATTTTGCTTTGGCAAACCAGAATCCCCAAACTGGGTTGTGCAACAAACCATAAAACAGCTCAGTTCATCAAGTTGTGTGGTTTTGTGTTTTTTTTGTTCATGGTTCATTTCTCTAATTGCAACCCTCCCTGTTACATTGCCCTAAGCGATTCTTAAAGAATTGATTTCAAAAGCATGTTAAATTTAAAAAGCCCCCCCACCATCCTCTTTGCAGTCACTTTGCAGTAAAAAAACAAACACATGAGTTTCACTGTATGTCGTGTAGTTGGGATTTTTCAAATCGATTTCAATGATGCAAAACCCAGTTCAAAAGCAGATCTTATTATCAGGGTAACCATGCCCTGACCCTCGTTAGTCTGCTCAGTAATCTCTTTCATTGCCTTAGAACATTATTTTGTGTGTGTGTGTATTTTACTCAAGACTAATCAAAACAGTGTTTCCCTTGCTGTTTAGGGCTGGCAAAAGAATAGAATAAAAATTCCTGTCCAAGTCCTCCAGAAATGTGCTATAATTGCCTTTAAAATTACAAAAAGAGGTGGGGAAGTGTCACACCAAAAGGTCACTTTGTAATTATTTGTAATATTGCTTTTGGTATATAACTGTGTTACACCTTAATTACCCAAAAGTTACATACCGTAAGAGGGAGCCAAGTGGTCAGTACAAAATACGAATGCAAGAGTACCTTTACAGTGGTGCCTCGCCTAACGACGATAATCCATTCCAGGAAAATCGCCATTAAGCGAAATCACCGTAAAGCGAAATAAATAAACCATTGAAACGCATTGAAAATCATTCAATGCGTTCCAATGGGGTAAAAACTCACCGTCCAGTGAAGATCCTCCATACAGCAGCCATTTTCACTGCCTGTATAGCGAGTAATCCTTCCCTAAACACAGCGGCAAGCCATTTTAATTACCCGGTGGCCATTTTGAAACTGCCAATCAGCTGTTAGAAAAACGTCGTTTTGCGAAGAAACAGTTCCCAAAGGAGGGAACGAATCATCGCAAAGCAAAATCCCCCCATTTAGACCATCGTTTTGCGATCGCAATTGTGATCGCAAAAAGATCGTCATTAAGCAGATTCGCCGTAATGCAGGGCAATTGTAAAGCGAGGCACCACTGTATAAGGATCCCATTTTCACGTTAGGCTCCCTCCGACAGCTATGTTTTGATCTCTAGTCATCATTAACCATCAGCCTTGTTGCCTGGATCTTATGGGATATGTAGTCCAAAAGAGCTGAAAGGCCCCTATTTGAGGAAGACTGTTGTGCATATAAGCCTTAAAGATTTACAGCTGCATATCCCATGTATGTGTTATTTCAAGTGCTGAACAGAGGGCGGCCTGAGATTTTACACTTTCTGCCTCTCTATTTTTTTCCTGACTCCCCATACAGCATTACTGCTGGATAGATTGATGCTTCACTGCACTTGGAACCAATGATATAGGGGACTAGAAAGGATTTTGCATTGTCGTATTTCTCTGAAGTAGCTGGAATATTTTCTCGCAGTGTCAGTGAGTTTTAACTTTTTTCGGCAACAACTGAGAATGATGAATGTTAAGCCTTAAAGAATGGATCAGACACCTCATTGTCGTGACTGACACAAATGAGCTTTGCATGCATGCAGGGGGCTTAGGAGAGGAATTGACATGGTTGCCGTTATGGGGAAAAAGTGGAGCAGAATTATGGATTATTAATGGAAATAAATGAACTGTCAGCTCCACGAAAACCATACACCACATTTATCAATGCTGGAGAATGTCTCTAATTTGGGGTCATTGCATCTGACCTAGAATATCATCAGCATTACTTCTCTGGGGCAAAGCTTGGAACAGTGGGTCTGGGAGTAAATTCTGTTGGTGGTCAATGTCATAAATTGGGGGGAAGGGATGAGTTCATTACTCTTAATGTTGAAACCTGAAAAGATTCAATTGGTTGAATTGGCAGAATTAATTCATTAACTGCATTGCTAGCAGGGATATTGGCAAGTCTTTGTCACTAAGTCCCAAGTCTGAGTCTTTGGCATGAAGTCCCATGTCCGGGTCTTTGGCACCAAGTCCCAAGTCTGAGTCCCTATTAAAAACAAGCCAAGCCATCGTATATATTCCTCCTCCCTGCCCCTTCCGCTTGCCCAGCCCACCCCTGGGCTCTGAGTCATGGCCAATACAAAAAAACAAAAACTTCCCTCACCCCCTCCACCCTTCCACCCCCTGGAAAACCTTTCTTCCCCATCACTACCTCCTCCACCATCATTTGTCTGCTTCACCTGTCTTCTGGTGAGCAATGGCCAAGCTCCTTCTGGGTTTACGGTGTCCTTCATTAAGAGAAGAAAAATGGGTCCACATTGTGAATCGAATCTGTATCATTCAAAAATAAACCCGCGTTGAGTCCGAATTGAGTCACCAGTGTGATTTAAGCCTGACCCGACCGCACGTTGTGTGGACTTGAGTCCTCATATGGTTCGTTTTAAAACAAACAATGTGGCTTCGAGAGAATGCTCTGTTGTTGTCGTTTAGTCATTAAGTCGTGTCCGACACTTCGTGACCGCATGGACCAGAGCATGCCAGGCCCTCCTGTCTTCCACTGCCTCCCGGAGTTGGGTCAAATTCATGTTGGTCACTTTGATGACACTGTCCATCCATCTCGTCCTCTGTCGTCCCCTTCTCCTCTTGCCCTCACACTTTCCCAACATCAGGGTCTTTTCCAAGGAGTCTTCTCTTCTCATGAGATGGCCAAAGGATTGGAGCCTCAACTTCAGGATCTGGAAGGTGCTCACTGGAACATGAAGAATGCTCTGTAAGTTCATCTATTGACACATTTATTTATTTAAATTTCTCTGCCACCTTTCTTCTGATTGGTTCACTTAAAAATGCTGTGTGGGTTCAGTTTGGAAGTGCTTTCCACCGCTGGACTTTTACAAATCCCATAATTCAAGTGTTCCTTAGAGATGGTGATTCAGGCTTGACAACTGTGGAACTAAGGCTGTGTCTTCTCTACATCCCCAGAAAGACATCCGTGCACCTCCAGGGAGACCAGCTCTGTACAGAGCCAGTAATTTCCAGAACCTCTTTCCAGTGGACATCTTTTACAGAACACATAGGAGCTTTGCCTGAAAATATTTCTCGAGGTCAGCACAGAAATCTGGGGAAACACCTGAGGTACCTGATGGCGGTTGGCCAGTCCCAGCTAGGACGCCAGGAAGGACAACATTTCTTCACATCCCCACTGGTTTTTCACCTTTGTGTGCTGTTTCAAAAGGCGGTTCTAGCCATCAAAGACTAGGTACAGAATGAGTCAACTTCACACTATTACAGAGGCAAAAAGGTACATTGGTGCCTCGCTTAACAATTGCCTCGCTTAATGAGGAAATCTCTGTGTGATTACGTTTTTGCGATCGCTTTTGTGATCGCAAAACAATGGTTTAAATGAGGTTTTTCCACTTTGCGATGATCAGTTCCCTGCTTTGGGAACCGATTTTCGCTTTACGACAATCAGCAAACAGCTGATCTTCGGGTTTCAAAATTGCTGCCAGCTAAAGAAAATGGCCCCCCATTGTTTTCTAGGATGGATTCCTCGCTTTACAGGCACTGAAAATGGCCGCCATATGGAGGACCTTCACTGGACAAGCAGATATTCAGCCCATTGGAACGCATTGAACAGCTTTCAATGCATTTCAATGGGGTTTTTTTATTTCGTTTGACGACGTTTTCACTCTACAGCAATTTCGCTGGAACGAATTAACGTCGTCAAGGCACCGCTGTATAAGATGATGCCCAAGGAGCAAGGAAGTCAACTGAGATTGAAGACCCTTTCTCTTGGATCAGAACCATTGCCACATCTATGAGTGGACACCCACCAGAGAAGGCAGGGCTGGGAAGCCGAGGTGCCCACGGAATAGCAATGAGGCTGGAGGGCTAAACCAGCACAAACTGCCAAAACACAGTTCATGCCCATTTCTAATATGCATACATCTTTCACTGTTTTTGGAAGGGACGTAGTGGCGCTGCGGGTTAAACCGCAGAAGCCTTTGTGTGCTGCAAGGCCAGAAGACCTGTAGTCGTAAGATTGAATCCACGTGACCGAGTGAGCTCCCGTTGCTTGTCCCAGCTCCCGCCTACCTAGCCGTTCGAAAGCATGCAAATGCAAGTAGATAAATAGGGACCACCTCGGTGGGAAGGTAACAGCGTTCCGTGTCTAAGTAGCACTGGCCATGTGACCACGGAAGATTGTCTTAGGACAAAAACGCTGGCTCTATGGCTTGGAAATGGGGATGAGCACCACCCCCTAGAGTTGAACACGACTGGACAAAAATTGTCAAGGGGAACCTTTACCTTTACCTTTTCCACTTTTTTAACTACCTTTAGTCAGTTTGATAGTGGGAAATTGTTTTGAGAAAAATAATCTATGGCATGAAAAATGTCTGTGAAATTCTCTTTGGTAAGATCTATCGAGTGACATGTATGCGTGTTCTTACACCACTTGATCACCTCTCTAGCTGTCTGCGTCATCCCAGCTTCCCACAGTTCACTTGAAGAACAGAAGAAATACATCCTGAGGTAGCTTCTCCCATGGGGTTCTCAGATCAAGAAATGCAGGCAGGTGGAACAAGGCAAGGCTGTGGGATAGAAAGGGAAGGGCCCAGCATCTTTGATCATCTTGCAGAGATAAGGTAAACTCAGAACATGGCCAAAAGAAAAACAAGGAAAAGAAATAAAGGCCTCTTTTATGGGGAAGGGAAAACATGTGGAAAACTTAGAATACTGGCAGGAAAGGTCAGTATTGTACATTTGTACATGCTGAAAGGTGATGAAAAGATGAGTGAAAGAGAAAAGAAATAAGCAAATACCCTTGGCCAATGTTATGGGGAGCTCAAAAATATTGCCAAAATCCAAATCCAAAAGATTTGGATTCCTTGGAATACAGATCCTATAACTCCCCATTTCAAAAGTGCTATCTGACTTGTGCATACCTTTTGAACACCAAAAATGGCAGGTGTTAAGGTTTAGCTAGGCCTAGTTTTACCCAAGCTTCCTGTTCCTGCCCCAGTGCTAGCTGGGAGCTTTTTTTTCTGAACAGGAAGCTAGGCCTAGCTCAACCTCAAAGACTTCACTTTTAGGCCTTTTCTCCCCGGTGAACCATACTCAGTTGCCTGTAAGGTGTGTGTAAATAAGGTATAATTCAGAGAATGGGGAATTACAGGATTTGCAGCCCAAGAAATTTAAATAACCCACCCCTGTTGTCCATCACTCTATCCACAGGGGGAGGGATGTTAGGAAACAGGAACAAAACTACACTTACAAGAATCGCTAAATTGAGCACTGCCTCCAAAAGATTTTGGAAGATTTCTTCTTCCTTCCAGAGGTGATCTTCCTACTTTCTGTGCCTGTAAGTGTTAGAGTTACATTTCCAACCTCGCATGCTGCCGGTGGTTTGAGTGACTGGGAGCACCTTTCCAGGCTGGGGTGTTTGTCAATCTATCCAGTACTAAGCATTCATTCCTTCTCGCCTCTCTTTAGTCCGTTGGAAGCAGTGTTGTGAGTTTGCTATTGATCCATTCACAACTGTAAGTAATGAAACCGTTTTTATTCTTTCTCCTACCAATGCCTCAGAGTGAGTTGAGACTTTTAAGTGCCAGTTAATGAGAAAGGAATGGACAAAATGGGGAACTTGCAGCTATTCTTTGTACTTCTACTGCAGAGCATGAAGGACGTCTCGCCATAAATTCAAAACTCTGCAACAGGACGTAGAGTTTCAGGAGTGCTGTGTGCTGGGTTCTCAGCGTTCCTACACGAATGAAATGTACCCACCACAACAAGTCCACAGACAGTCCCTTTTGTATGACAAAAAGGAACACGACTTCTTCATTAGAACTGCTGAGAGGAGATGAGCCATCATCCGTCGCCTCCCAAACTCATCCTTGTGCTCCTGCCTGTTTCCAAGCGCCCATGATGCGCAGCTGCATCTGTCAGCAGGCATTACCCCTTGTCAACCGAGGATGGCAGCTGCACAGGCAATGGGTTGTGGGCTCACGAGGAAATGACAAATCCATCTGGCGGATCTGAAGAGACGTATTTCGCAAGGAGCGCAGGTGCCAACGCCGCTGTTTAACCAAAGTTCATTCCAAGCCTGGAAGTAAACAATAACACAAGCGATTGGGTCCCAAGTAGCGCTGGGGAAAAAACAGGTTTTCTGGTTTCCAGCTGTAACACAGCGTGCCAACCTCCAAAGGCTGGCAAACGAGGCTTTCTATCAGACCCAAGTGCAAATGCAAGAGACAAAGGACTTCCCTTGTTATATATTTTTTAATAAAATGTTATATATTTTTAAATCGCCCCACCCAGGGCAGCCCTCGTCTTGGGGCCAGGAGAAGGGAAAAGGCACTAGGCTTCAGAAAACTAAACAACAATGAATACGTTCAGCGGTAGGAGGTCAACTAAAAATATAAAACTAGGAGTGTGAGATTTTAAAAAATCAGAGTTTTGTTGAGGGACTCTAGCGTCCTGTGACTTGAGAACTAGTCTTGAGAAAACTGAGCTTATTGATGAGGTTATTGTGAATCCTCTAAGGGCAACCGTGGGACTGTGCAGCTTGCCCAAGGCCACACAGGCTAGATCTAGTCATAGGACGCACCATGGGGGATTGAACTCCTAACCTCACCGTCTGTAACCAGATATCTAAACTACTGGGCCAGTTCTAATAATGATGAGCCATCACATCAGTTCTGATTTACAGTGACCCTTTTCAGAGTTTTCCAAGTACAGAACTCGGAAGTGCTTTACCCTTCCCTTCCTCTAGGGGCAACCTTGGGACGGTGCAGCTTGCCCAAGGCTACCCAGGCTGGCTCTTCTCCCAGGAGGCACAACGAGGAATTGAACTCCCAACCTCTCCACTGAACTATCTAGCCAGTATCACTTAAAAACCTGCATGAAAAAGTAGGTCTTTGCCTCAGGCTGGAAGAAAATGGGGAGTGGGCCCGCCTAGCTTCTTAGGGCAGTGCCTTCCAAATGTTTTGGGGTTTCTCTGTTTCGTCTTGTGAGTGACATCCTTGTGCTTCCTTTTTCGCCTCTGAGAGAACCCATAAAGTTGTATAAGGAGAAACAAGCAAAGTCAAGCAAAGATTGAGGTAGCTCTGAGCTCTGGAGGCGTAAGAATATATCACGTTAGGTGGTTTGCAGGGTATAATTACTGTAGTTTTTCAAGTCCATAAAGCTAGAGAAGACATGATGCTAGCTTGCAGAACTCTCCCGACACTTGAATGTATTTTTTAAAACTGCATTTGCCATTCCTTTTAGCTGGTGAATAATGTGATGGCAACAAGAATTCCAGGAAGATGCAACTAAGTCAAGTTGCAGTCTTCCACCATAGCAGGGAGAAAATATTCCTCTGTGTGCATAACTCATAGTGTGAAGAAACTTTCCCAGTTATTGCAAGAAAAAAAAAACCCTTAATGATGTCACTGGAGCTTTTGCTTGCATGATCGGATTCAAAACCAGCTAACATGTCATCTCTGCAGAGTGTTAGACCTTATGTCTAGTAGGAAAGAGAGATGGCTAATAGACAAAGGTAAGAGGGACAGCTTGTAGACAAAGGGCCTTTTCGGCAGCTGCCCCCAGACTATGGAACGCCCTCCAGGCTGAGATTCATCTGGCGCCGATGCTGATGAAATAATATCATCAGAAACCCAAATGGGAAGCTGGTATTTTAGTTTTGAGGGGCCCTATACAGGTAGACGTGGTGACGCTGTGGGCTAAACCGCAGAAGCCTGTGCTGCAGGGTCAGAAGACCAGCAGTCGTAAGATCTAATCCACGCGACAGAGTGAGCGCCTGTCGCCTGTCCCAGCTCCCGCCAACCTAGCGGTTCGAAAGCATGCAAATGCAAGTAGATAAATAAGTGAGCGCCCGTTGCTTGTCCCAGCTCCTGCCAACCTAGCGGTTCGAAAGCATGCAAATCCAAGTAGATAAATAGGGACCACCTCAGTGGGAAGGTAACAGCATTCCGTGTCTACGTCGCACTGGCCATGTGACCACGGCAGATTGTCTTCGGACAAAACGCTGGCTCTATGGCTTGGAAACAGGGATGAGCACCGCCCCCTAGAGTCGAACACGACTGGACAAAAATTGTCAAGGGGAACCTTTACCTTTACCTTATACAGGTAGAGAATACTCAAAACTGCTTTACTCTTCCCTTCCTCTAGGGGGCATCCTTGGGACTGTGCAGCTGGCCCAAGGCTACCCAGGCTGGCTTTTCTCCCAGGAGGCATTGAAGGGGAATCGAACTGCCAATCTCTGGCTCTGAAGCCGGAGACTTAAACCACTGAGCTATCCAGCAAGTATATTATACTGTATTATGATATGACACTAAAGTGTGTTTTTTAAAAGGAAATGAATGTGATGATCATAACGGTTTCTTTGGGTTCAGTATTAAGCTTTAATAAAAGTAGCTATGCAAATCCACCACTGAGTTTAGCAGATCACTGGAAATGAAAGCCTAATTTGGCCTTTATGAAAGGATGAAAGATTCACACAAATTGAAAATTGATAGTTCATACTCTCTTGTGGCTTTTAAAAAAAAAAACTCACGGTATGATATCATCTTCACCATCATCATAATCTTAGAGGCTCAGCTGGCCTTCGGCTGACCCTGCTTTTTATGGTGTGGTTTTTAGGAAAGGTGGCTTTTACGATGTGGCTTGTCCTCTTCCCCTCCCTCCCCCCAATGCTAACATCGCAGCCTTTCTCTTTCGCCCGGGGGAAAACCTTGTTAGACCCCTTTTAGACTCATCCGTGCCTTGGCATGCAAGCAGGGACCTTGGCATGCAGATACGAAATGCACATGCTAGCTTTTAAAAAATGCATGAGTCTGGCCATTGCTGAAGATGGCCCGGGTCCAGCTGAGCCAACCGTAGGCTGGGGCTGAAGTTCAGCTGAATCCGTGTCCTTCAGGAAGACATGGAAAGGCAGCAATGGAGGAATTAGAAAAGATCCTCAAGGTTGGGTCCCCGGAGACCAAAATCACCCACACACTTGTCTTTCTAGTCAGCATGTGTGGGTGTGAAAGGTAGGGAGTAAAGAAAGGGGAAAACATGATTTGTTTCAATAATGGAGGAGAGCTTTGTGGATGCCCCGGCAGGTCAGAAAGACAAAGAATTGGGACCTAGATCAAATCAAGTCCAAACTATCTGTAGGGGTGCCCTGGGACTGTGCCGTTTGCCCAAGGCCCACCCCCAAGGTTGACTCTGCTACTGGGAATCGGACGCCCGACCTCCAGCTCCACCGCCAGATATAAAACTCCCTGAGCCAACTCCATGCACCAAGGGGAGTGGAAATCGGAGCACTTTCTAAAGCTCAAGGCCCATGCTTCATCACACACACTACCGCGTAAGCTTCTTCACAAGATTTGCATGTGCATAGTTAGCAAAGGCTTTCGAGTGGAGAAGCGAGGCCGCCACCAGCTGCCTCCGTCTCGTCCTGGCCTCGCGGAGATCCGTGGAGTAAACAAGCAAATGGGATCCGCGTGGCCCTGCACTGCGAACAGAAATTAATGTGCGAGGCTACGTTGGCGGCTCGGTTTTGAAAGCGAACCCATATTGTGCTCAGCATCTAATAGCCAAAATTATGAGTGCTGCAATAATAGGAATTTAGTGAGCCTTAATCCTCATTGCGTATGCTACAGGGCTCCTCTCTCCCTGCAGTTACTTTTAATGTAATTACTCATTAGTGGGTAGCTTGCAAAACAGCCAATGGGTTTATCTTCTTCTACAGCTCATCAGCGTTCGTTTTTCAGGATACGAATGGGATGTACCGGTGGTCCTTTCGCATCGCCTCTGGTTTGCTTCTTAAGACTTCTCGTGCGAGGAGCAAAAGGCTGGCATTTATTTTGTGGCTACGGAAAGCTTCGGGAGCCCCTTGTCACCAGCCATCGGTGGCCCCGCACGATTTGGCTACAAATTTAATTTTTAACTCAATACTTAATACTGTTAAGATCATTAGGGGAGGCCTTTCTCTCCCTCTCAACACCTTTGTTGAGGACATTGGAGAGGGCCTTCTCTGTTGCTACTCCTTCAGACTGTGGAACTCCCTCCCACTGGAGGCCAGACTGGCCCCATCTTTGCTTTCCTCTTGCAAGCAGGCAAAGACCTTTCTCTTTAGGGAGGCTTTCCCTTCGTGCTGGAAGCTTCTATTTTCTTAACGGATGGTTGTGTGTTGATTTAGCTCGCTGCTAAGTCTACAGACTTTGAATAAGCAAGCGTCATTTGCCTCCCACCCTGGAAAAGGCTGAGACATCACAGGGACACGTGATGGTTGGGTGGAGAGAGGAACCTATTTAGGTGACTCACCCAGAGCACGTTGTCCTCTTCTTTCCGGGCATCCACCCGCCCTCCTTAATTCTAGTGTGAGTTTTTCTGGTCGCCATCTGGGGCCTGATAGGAATTTTTGACCTTCATCCTGACTGGCCTTGGATGGGGGGATTTTTTCGCCTATCCCACACTGGATGAGGGTTGTTGGCTTTTGGTGGGAACGAATTTGTTCGCACTGGCGAGTAGCGCGGAAATAACCGGTATTTCGGTGTGTCCCAATTTGTAAAATCAGGTAAGCCAACAGTGCATCTGACCTTCCAGCATTGCGGATCGTGAGATTACAGTGCCTGTGGGGGGAGGATGCGCTGGGCCACTTCCAGACCAACAATCATCAGTCAAAGATGTCTTGAGGTCTGGGGGTGTTTATTAGCGGCTAGCCAGGATCCTGCGGTCTCTGGACCGCTGGAGCTTGGGGGCCAGGGACTCGCCCATTTATTGATCAGGGGGTATGCGAATGCTCCCAGTTAACTGGCTTTCCGCACTATAGCAGGCCCCCATATTCTTTTACTGGCTGAATTTTTTCTTGAATTCATTATTTAAATAAAGTGTGGCCCACATTTAATCCAATCTACTGTCTCGTGTCTTTATTCCGGGGTTGGGGTGGCAAACTGTTTTCAATGCCTTTTTGGTGTTGCTTTTGTTTACTGTATTTTAATGTGGTATTTGCTTGACCCTTTTTGGTATGTACATACTTACTGTTTTGAGCTTTAAATGTTGTATTTTAATGCTATGAGCTGCCTTGGGTCCTTCTTCAGGAGAAAGGCAATGTGAAAACATTTTAAATAAAGAAATACTTCAAACCTGCGCTGATGAAATCCGCACTTCAGATTTCTGTGGTCTCTTGGCCATGACAGTCCTCCTTCTTGGGGAAAAAAAAACCTTTTAGTGGAGTTGCCCAGTGAAATCTGCTGCAGTTAAAAATAATGAACAATCTTACTTGACTTACTTTTGAGAGGTTGACTTCGGGATGTGGTGGAGTTTCTTATTTACAATCACAAGACAATGAAAAACTAAACATTTTTTAAGCAACACAACCCTACTCAAGGAGAACAATAGCCATGTCATTAAAAGCAAGCAAGCAAGCAAGCAAGCAAGCAAGCAAAAAAAAAAATCAAGTTGTATAACCGCCGCAACAAAAGGATAACCTGAAGATGTAAGGTTGTCATTTTGGTTTTTATTTCGGTTGTTACATGCCATCAAGTCATCTCAGACTCCCAGGGCCCCTAGGAAAGAGCGATCTTCAAAATGGCCTCTCCTCCACATCCTTGCTGAGCTCTTGCAGATGCAATCCTGTGGCTTCCTTTAGGGCATAAATCCATCTCACATTTGTTCTTCCTCTTTTCCTGCTGCCCTCTACTTTGCCTAGCGTTATTGTCTGTTCCAGAAAATCCTGCCTTCTCAGAATGCCCCCAATATAAGAGAGCCGTTTCAACATGTTTGCCTCCAGAGGTAGTTCCGGCTTGACTTGATCTAGGACCCACTTGTTTGTCTTTCTGGCAGAGTATTTGCAAAGCTCTCCTCCAGCACCACATTTCAAACGAATCAAATTTTCCCCCTTGTCAGCTTTCTTTACTGTCCTGCTTTCACACCCATACATGGGGATTGGAAATATGATAACGTGGATGATCTTAGTCCTGGTCTCCAGTGACATGTCCTTACACTTGATTATCTTTTCTAGTTCCTTCATTGCTGCCCTTCTGAGTCTTGGTCTTCTAATTTCTTGGCTGCAGTTTCCGTTTGGAGGGATTAATTAAACCAAGGTAAACGAAATGTCTCATTAGTTCAGTTTCTTCATTGTGAACATTAAAGGTATGTAGTTCGATAGTTATGATTTTGGACTTCTTTATGTTCAACTGTAGTCCTGCTTTGGCACTTTCTTCTTTCACTTTCACTAAAAGCCATTTCAAGTCATTGCTGCTTTCTGCCAATAAGATGGCTTTATCTGCATATCTTAAATGATGGAAGTTTCTTCCACCCATCTTCACTCGTCCTTTATCTGAATCTAGTCCAGCTTGATACGTTCTGCGTATAGACTGAACAGATAAAGAGATATCTTTATGAAACCTTCGCCTATAGGCAGTCCCTTTCATGATGTAAAGTATCCTGTGTAATGGCTTGACCTTGAAAGGATAAATTAAAGCTAAACAAAACACCTGCTCCTGGAGGAGCTGAAAATTGTTAGAATAGATCTTAATATGGATCCACGCAGCTGGTTGACTTTCTGGATTTGTCCTGAGGGCATCGCTATATGGGCTGATAATTCAATGTTCATTGGTACCCTAGCCTGCAGAACAGCAAGCGATGATACTGCAGCTGCTGATGGTATTTCTTTATTTCTCTCTATATATGCATTTATTTTTGCAGTCAAGCCAGTCTTACGGCACACGACCTAACGTAATTTATTTTCCAGTGATCAGTCCTTTTCCTGTCATGTTTCTCCCACCTCTCATACTTGATCTAAGAAAGGAAGCGGTTAAATGATTGTTCCAGAAAGTGGCCGCATTAAAAGCTCTACATCTCTGAAATAATTTTTACCCAATCGGTACAAATTTAATTTTAAAACTCTTTGGAAGCAGTGGGTGTATTAGCACAGAACGCATCTGAAATCAATTCAGGATAATTTAATTCCCCTGACTGAAAATTCCTTTTATTAGCGAGCGGAGAAGAATACCTTTAAACGGCATTAATAGATTCCTTGGTAGCAATTACGAACTTTGACTCCAATGTGTTCAATTTCTCTTTGCAACAGCTGAATTAGGACCCCCTATTTGACCAATTTAATGCGACAGCATCTGAGAATTTGGTAGGGAGATCGACGGGCACCCTTGAAAACAGCCCTAATCATGATGCTAATGAAGGAAAGACTCCCCGATAAGCATCACAGTGGCTGTCTCGTTGCATCTACCATTATCTTTTATTTCCCTTCAGGATTCGTGGTATCTTAGCAACCATGCAGGCCTGATAGCCTTAATGGTCCCAAAAAATGACACACTCTGAAATCTATCGCTGAAGGCCTGGTGCTTAGAGTAATGACATTCTTTGATGGTGGATCTCAAGCCACGGAGATGTGGGCAGATTAACAGCTTTTCTCACATGGTCTGTTGCATTTACACACCGAAACGGAGAAGAAGGAGAGCTTCGTGGGACAAACGACATCTGAACAGACACTGCAACAGGTGGGCATGCCGATTAATTGTGGTAACAGTATATGTTTGAGGCTGTCATTGATATATTGCGATGACCTGTGGTTTTGAGCAAGCAACCAATAAAGTAACGACAAGGATATTATGACCTCTATGAGCATCAGCAAATACATGAGCAGATTCCACCTTTCTTCAGGGAATCCTCATTTGTGGCCAAGAACAAGTGGATTCCTGTCAGTGAGAAGACATTTCTTATATATTAAACACCCTGCTCAACATTTATTATCTATAGATGGTAGACTAGCAATTGCAAGCCTTGATGGCAAAGTATATTTAGCTGCCCCACTGCTGCTTCCTGCCTTGGGGTCTTCCAGGTGGACTGTATGGCTGAGGAGGGTATGTGGAACTTTACTCTTTGGTTAATAACCCCTGAGGTCCATGCCCTGATGCTAGAGCTGAGTTGTGAGCTGAGGGTGGTTTGCTTGTTCAACACTAGTCTACTGAAAACCTATTCAGAAGAAATAAAAGGATGACCGACTCCTTTGAAAAGGAATCCTGTGAAGAAGAACCTGGGGTTCTAGAAAATGAAGTGGAAGCTGCTCTGGAAGCCATAGGGAGAAATAAATCACCAGGGGTAGATGGAATTCAGTAGAACTATTTCAGGTCCCAGAGACAAAATCTGTCAAAATCCTAATGAGAAGATGGCAACAAATATGGGGAACTAAACAATGCCCTGCAGACTAGCCTCATTGAATATACATTCCAATCCCTAAGAAGTGGAGTGACTATAGGACCTTTACTTTAATTCTCCATGGAAGCAAAGTGACGTGCAAGGCTTTTACCTTATTTGAAGTGAGAAATTCCTGGTGTTTAAGTTGGATTCCCAAAAGGAGGACACACTCGAGATCATATAGCAAATATCCACCGGCTATTGGGGAGCACCAAAGAATTTTGGAGGAAGAGCAGTCTATGCTTTGTAGATCCAGTGTGTGGATCATGAGACACTATGGGCAGTTCTCAAAGAAATGGGTGGGCCTCAGCACTTGATTGTCCTGATTCGTAACCTGTATTGTGGACAAGAAGCTACCCTTAGGACAGAATATGGAGAGACCGAATGGTTTCCTGTAGACAAAGATGTCAGACAAGGATGCATGTTATCCCTTTGACTGTTCAACCTAAACACAGATAATATGTGGACATCTTTCCATAACAATATTGCCACATTTCTCCAGCATCTCCTGCCTTATTTTCCTGTCATCATTTCACATTTCTGAAATGCTAGCATGACTTCAGTTTCTAATGGACTGGTGTCTCTAATGTACAGTGGTGCCTCGCTTGACAACATTAATCCGTTCCAGCGAAATCGCTATAGAGCGAAATCGTCGTCAAGTGGGGGAAAAATCCATTGAAACACATTGAAAACCTCAATGCATTCCAATGGGCTAAATACCTAATTGTCCAGCGAAGATTCTCCATAAGGCGGCCATTTTCCGGTGCCTGTTAAGTGAAAAATCCATCCTAATCACAGCGGGTAGCCATTTTGCACAGCCGGTGGCCATTTTGAAACCCAACGATCAGCTGTTTTTAGATCGTCGTAATGCAAAGAATCAGTTCCTGAAGCAGGGAACCGATCATCATCAAATGAAAATCGCCCATTGAAACATTGTTTTGCGATCACAAAAGCGATCGCAAAAACCTCATCATCAAGCGGATTCATCATTTAACAAGGTAATCGTTAAGCGAGGCACCACTGTACTGTATAGTTTGAAGCATGGTAGCTAATATTAATTGTATTTATTGATCTGGATCACTGCCTTATCCAGGAACTGGAAGTAACAGTTGAGCCCGTACTGATTTTTGAAATGTTGAAGACGTCGGTGTTGGAGGAGTGAAGCACTGTACGTGCCACGTGTGGAAATGTATGGCCTTGAAACCTTTTTGAAGTCTTTCAGATGAAGGAAAAGAACATGGTGTAAGGATCAACCCCACAGCTGTCTTTGAAAATCTGCCCTGCCTTCCTTGAGTCGCTCAGCAGGTCTGACCTTTCTGTTGAACAGATTTCAAGAATGGCTGCAACAGAGACAGAAAAGAAGGGAGGAAGAGGAAGAGGAGGAAGAAGATGGCCTTCAGTTTTGCTGTTCGGTGGGAGTGCAAAAGAGGCTGGTGGAAAAATCAGAGAGGGGGTGGGATTTACTTTCAGTTCTGTGTCTCATGCCAAGCATCTGTGACCAGCGCTATCTGCAGAGGATAGGGCTGTGCTTTCAAAATTCTCTGCCCTATTTATGGAAAGAAAAATGAAGAAGGAGAAATTATCTAGCCATTTTGCCATCAGTACTGATTTTTTAAGGAGCTGCATTGCACAGATGGCGATCACTGCCATGGAAGAACCGGAGGGAGGTAGCCCTATGCAACTACACCAGGGCACCTTTCTTGCTTTGCTGAACATCCCCAAGGTGAGAAAGTGTTGCATGAGATGGAACTTTGGCTTGTGGGCTTGAAAGGCCTATTGCCGGGAGCCAAGCATGGTTTTTTTTGGAATTCATGAACTATCGCCCCCAGAAGTCTACAGTAACCACTTTCAGCAGAGGAAGAATGGCTTCTCTCAGACATGATGAAAATGGAGGAAGTGCCTCGGTGAGGCTAGGTTCTATGTGAACTGCAAGGCATTATGGCCCTGGTAGTCTACCTGCCTCTTTAGGCTCCATACAGTGTGTCTCTCATGAAACTACCAGAACCGTAATGCCTTGGCTTTCTCACGGAGTTTAGCCCTGCCTAGCCACTTCCACTGTCTTTATCATGTCCAAGGGAACATAGCGAAGGAGAATAATCTTCACAAGGACATTGAGCAAGCACATTGCTCTTGGGGGTTGCAGGAAGTCTCTGTTTGTGCTTACACCAGCAGAACTAGGTAAAAGGATTTGGACCATTAAAATATTTAAAAGGTAGAATATCCCTGACTGCTCTGCTGTCAATCCTAAACATGCTGTCCAATGGAGCACTTTCAAATTTCCACTTTATTTGCAAAGAACCCCTAATTTCTGGGGCCCGCTCCCACCTGAAACGGAGCTGTTAAGTTTCCTGCACAGCCCTTGAAAATGAAAGAAAAATACCCCTAAGTAGAAAACCAACCAGGGAGCTCCATCCCTGTATTTTCCTGTTTGCATAAATGACACGGCATCCAGTGTTAAAGGCGTCCAACGAAGGCACTGGAGTATGTTCGTAAAGCCAAGTAAAGCTTTTAAAAACTGATTTATATGCAGCTGATGAGATTAAACGCTGGCCGTCTGTTTTGCCTCAAGTTGTATCTTTTAACAGCACTCTACTGGTAAAGAAGCTTAATAAGCCCCAGCCTTTGACTAGAACACTATATAATTTTAGTGTTGACATGATCGCGGTTATGTTCCAGCACTCCTGGGGCGCTTGATGCAAGGAGTGACCTTTTGCTTGTTTCCCTGTTATTGCCTCTCTCGGCTGCCTCAGAACGAATAAATCAGGGAGGCCTGCAATTAGTGCAAGAGCCTTATTTAACGCCTCGCCTCATGGTTGAGCTAATGGGCCTGGCCTTGTCTAAGCTCTTGCAGTCAATGTTTTTTACTCCTCTCTGGCTTTCTTTTGGGGCTTCTCGTTATTTCTGCCAAGCCCTTTAGAGGCGTGAATGTCTTTGCTTAAAAATGGCACTGCTTCTGCTGAGGTTGCATGCAAGGCAGATTGGCCGGAAAGTTTTGAAGGGAGGCGTCTGTCAGGCAGAGCATCCCCAGACATGTTCTTCCTGAGGTAAAGGTCAAAATGGCACCTCTCTCTTTCCATAATACAAAAGGATGCCAACAAGCCTGGAACAAGTTCAGGGGAGGGCAACAAGGAGGATCCGGGGACTGGAAACCAAGCCCTAGGAGGATAGATTGAAAGAACCAGGTATGTTTAGCTTTGAGCAAAGAAGACTGAGATAGGAGAGCATTCTTCAAATACTTGAAAGGTAGTCCTACAGAGGTGAAGGGACGTGGTGGCGCAGAAGGGTCGTGGTGGCACTGCGGGCTAAACCGCAGAAGCCTTTGTGCTGCAGGGTCAGAAGACCAGCAGTTATAAGATCTAATCCACGCGACGGAGTGAGCGCCCATCGCTTCTCCCAGCTCCCGCCAACCTAGCGGTTCGAAAGCATGCAAAATGCGAGTAGATAAATAGGAACCACCTCGGTGGGAAGGTAACAGCGTTCCGTGTCTAAGTCCCACTGGCCATGTGACCACGGAAGATTGTCTTCGGACAAAACGCTGGCTCTATGGCTTGGAAACGGGGATGAGCACCGCCCCCTAGAGTCGAACACAACTGGACAAAAATTGTCAAGGGGAACCTTTACCTTTACCTTTAGTCCTACAGAGGAGGGGCAGGACCCGTTCTTGATCATCCCAGAATGCAGGACACGTAATAATGGGCTCAAGTTACAGGAAGCCAGATTTTAGGCTGAATATCAGGAAAACCTTCCCAACTGTTAGAGCAGTATGACCATGGAGCCAATGGCCTCAAGAAGTGGTGAGTTCTCCAGTGCTGGAGGCATTCAAGAGAACATGGGTCAAATCTGCTTTGATTTGGATTCCTTCCTTGAGCAGGCGGGGTGTGGTTGGATGTGATGGCCTTGCAGACCTCTTCCAACTCCTTTATTCTATGATTTTATGAATGTTCCTTCAAGCATTGGCCATGTCACAGCACACTCCGCTGCACCTTAGAACTGGAAATGAACTTAAAAAGTCACAGGGGAAAAGAACAAGTGGTGTCCACACCACCTGGTCTGCTCTCTCACTCATGTAAACAGAGGTGGTAGCTGTGCTTTGCCTAATGGCAGAGCCAGTCCCTCTGTTCTTTATTCCTGGCTCCCAGGTCCCTTCGTTCGATCGTGGTCTGGGGCAAGCAAGAACAGGGTGGCATCTGTGATCGGAATACAGATCGGAGAGGACACACACCAGTGGAAACATAGGGAGCTGTCTTCCACTGAATCGGGCCTTCAGCTCCACCTAGGTCTACACTGACAACCCTTGACTGGTAGCAATGCCGGTCCATGATCTCAAGGAAGATATCTTTCTTCGTTGCACCTGAAGATGCTGGGGATTGAAATAAGGAACCTTCTGCCTATAAATAAAGGTTATCCCGTACATGTTAAGAACACTGTTGCTTTAAATTAAAAGCAAGAAACCAACAGCATCCAGAAGATTGACGCCTAAGCTTTTGGTGAACAGAAGCTCATTCTTGGCAGATGAGTGGAGTGGTCGTCTCTAGCAGTAAGAATGAATCAATAATTGGCGTATTCCCGTATAGGCTCAAGTGTTCTGTAGGAAGAGGTGCCCCGACTTTTTGCTAGGGAAGTTAAGATTAACGCCATCTGGTTCAGGAGATAGTTGAGTTTCAAGTCTTCTCAGTTTTCGTAAGCCATCTGCCATCCTGACTTTGAAATCATAAATGACAATTTATAAACAGCAGATGACAGGAAACATGTGCTTTGCATCTGTCCCTGTAAATCCATTAATTCATCTAATATTTTTCATAGTTTCCCCCACAGGGTAGCTGAATGTGATTTCCATCCCCCCCCATCCGTGGTATAGTTTTCCCCATGCCTACCCCCTTTCTGATTTCTGATTTGACGACCCTCTGACCCGTGTCAGCCACCTCTAGCAAATTAAGTAGTAAAAGCTGTTCAGTATCAGATTGTGCCATAAGTATAAATAGCATCCAACACACTTTCCCTGATTTACTAATTAGAAGGGATCTTAGTTGCATTTTTTTAAAGTGCCTTAAAATTCCCTGATGTATGTTAGATGCCCCCTCAAAATTCTTCCCACTCTTTTATTCCTGTTGGAATATACATTTTGGGTGCACGGACTTTTGCTGGATTTCTCCAGGAAAATGAGAAATTGTCCAATGTTTCTTGGTAGGAGTTATCGTACTGTCGATGCCATTGCATTAGCATGGTTTCTCCCCCTGCCACCACCTTGGAACAAGCAAACCACATCCTGTGAAAAAAGACAGAAAGAACTGAGCATGTTGAGCCTTAAGAGAAAAAGACTGAGGGGAGAGATGATAGCTCTTTTCGTATACTTGAAAGGTAGTCCTAGAGAGGAGGGGCAGGATCTGTTCTCCATCATCCCAGAATGTAGGGCACATAATAATGAGCTCAAGCTCGAGGAAGCCAGATTTAGACTGAATATCAGGAAAAACCTCTTAACTCTTAGAGCAGTCCGACAATAGAACCAATTACATTTGTGCCCCACTTAACAATTACCCCATATAACAACAAATCCGCTTCATGATGATGTTTTTGCAATCACAATTGCGATCGCAAAATGATGTTTTAATGGGTTTTTTCACTTTGCGACGATCGGTTCCCTGCTTCGGGAACCGATTCTTCGCATTACAACAATCAAAACAGCTGATTGTCGGGTTTTCAAAATGGCCCCCGGCTGCTCAAAATGGCTCCCCGCTGTTTTTAGGAGGCATTTTTCACAAGACAGGCACCCAAAAATGGCCACCTTATGGAGGATCTTCACTGAACACTGAGGTGTTCAGCCCATTGGAACGCATTGAACAGTTTTCAATGCATTTCAGTGGGCTTTTTTATTTTGCTTTACGACGTTTTCACTCTATAGCAATTTCGCTGGAACGAATTAATGTCGTCAAGCGAGGCAGCACTGTATCTTGAGAGTTGATAAGTGCTCCAACCCCTGAGGCATTCAAGAGAACATTGAACAACCATCTGTCAGATATACTTTGATTTGGATTCTTGTATTGAGTTTGATAGCCTTATAGGCACCTTCCAACTCAATTGTTCTATGATTCTATTATTCTATGAAAGGCCTTGCCTTGCCTTTTGGAAAGATGCCCCCATATTAATCCCTTTTTAGCTCACACAAACTTAAACAACCGCTCACAAAACGCAGATTGAACTGGTTGCAATTGGAAGAGATTTGGGGACATTATATGGACTGACATGGTAGGGGAAAATATTGCAGGATGTTCTAAGATGGAGGATATGGTACATTTTCTAACAGAATGTCCTCTGTATGCAGATTCGAAGGATCAATATCTTAAGCCCTTAAATATCAGGATCAAGAATAGCATACGCTAATCAAAATAATTAGGCATGGAAACTCACACTAGACGAATCATGTCCTCTTGCCTTTACCATGACACCATCCAAACAAAGTACGGGCTTGGATGGGAGACCCACAGTTGCCCAAATGCCTGGGATTTTTTAAACATCTGCCTCAGAAGATGTGGCCTTCAAAAAGCTTTGTGCTTCTTAAAGGCTTTCTTTAGTAGTCAGGTGGTCAGCCTGTGAGTGTGTGTGTAAGCCTTTTGGACAAAACAAAAGGATTGTGTGTGTGTGAGAGAGAGAGAGAGAGAGAGAAAGAAAGAGATGCTGGTTTTTAACCTGGAAAAGCACCAAACAGAATCAGGCCAACTGTAAGGCTGCATCAACCCTTCTTGTTGCCACCCAAAATTATAATTTCAGCATTTAGTGGAAAGGACGGTGTGTTTAGGAGAAAACTGCCCCATGTTTTGTGGTACTGCAGTTTTCTGCAGTCCAGGGTGTGTCTACTAAAATTCAAGATCCGTTGTGTCCGAAGGGACTCTCTCCCAGATAAGTGAATATAAAGAGAAAGGCAGCCGAAGTTTTTTTTTTTTTTTCAGTCACTCCACACAAAATATCTCCAGGAAAAAAAAGTTACTTTAAGAAACTTAGGTTTTCTGTCAATTATTGGTAGAAAAATCTGCAGCATTGGCTCTGATTTATTGAGTCATGCACACTTTTATTCTTTGGGGCTTTATTACTAACCTTCCTGAATTTTAATGAAGAACATTTTTTAGAAATTACAAAGGTTTCAAGTCCCACTTCTCTGTTAGATTCTGGTATCACAGCCATAGGCCAATTTTTGTTTCATACGTTCTGTCACCGAAAATGTCTTTATGTCAACAGGTCCCTAGTATATAAAAACAGCACTCTTGGCATCCTGCTGTAAACAACGGGGGAAATCTCTGTTAGCTTTCCTTTGCCTGCAAACACACCTTTGCATATTATGGCAGCTCTTTCAGTTGCAGACTTTAAAATGGATAATGCTGCAGGATGTTTTGATCTGCACTTTTTATCCTAGTAAATCAGCTGAAAAACAGGACTGTTCTGGAAAGGGGTCGCTTTGCTCTGTACAACCGCCTTTAAAATGACCCTTCCATGATCCCCATGATCCAGTTTCCATTCCTCCAGCACAGCTACCACTCACAAAAGAGATTCCAAACTGGGGAAAATCCCAGAACCTGACTCCTTTTTTTAATCAATTAACCACTTCTAGCCCAAACATAAAAGCAGTTGTCAGGGCTGGAACTTTCCTGGGTGACCCTCCTTGTGGGAGTATAACCCGTATGTCCAAAACCTAGACTTCACCAATCTGGCAGAGCTTGTAGAGTAGAATCGGAGGAAGCTGCTCTGTAAATTTAGTGTATCTAGGTGCTGGGGAGCATTTTATAGGGTGTTAAAGTAAAAAAAAATGAATTGATGAATCCGTTCATCGATTCGTCAGAAAAAAATAATAAATTTGTAATTTGTGATTCGTTGACTTTGACAAATCATGAATCAAATCGAATTATCACCCCCTAGCTCATTTTAGACATACAGATCACTGAATCAGCCCAAATTACTTAAAACCCTTTTGTTTGGCTCCAGAACCAAATTTGACCACTTCCCTCCAGACCTCAAGTCATCCCAGATTGAGCTAATTTAATTTTGGGATGGCGATTTATCAGAAACTGATACACATCCCTCCTTCAGATGCAGGTGGAGAATGTTTTCTGGATAACAGTGTGTGTTTTCTACCCAGATGATGTCTGTATATTATCATACAAGATCAACAGACCTATCGCCTAGAACCTTATTTTGTTGCCTAAGAGCAGTTGTGCAAGCCGTGGGAGGCATTCTGCTGCTCACCGAGTCATGTTCACGTTGTACGATTGATAGCACTGCTAGGCTTGTGATTAACTGGCACAATACAAAAAGTGGTTGCACGGGTGCTATTTTGCAACAGGATTTGGGCCATTTTTTTAAAAAAGGGGAGAGTAGATAGAGTCTGACACAACGGTGCCATTGAACCAATGCCCATTCCTTTGAACAGTGACAGAACGCTACAAGAACGCCTCATTGTCCCCATGCAAATGTGAAGTATACCTAAGTTGTAAAAACTCTGATTAACCCTATGTTGCATCTTGTCAGGGCTCCTGTCATCACTGCCATCAACCTGGCGGTGAGCACCATTCCATTCCATGGCAGATTCAGAAACGGGACAGGATCCACGACTGAACCACCCACATGAATAGTCTGCCTTTCAGAATTGTCCTTGCATAGGTTTTTGTGCTGGCTGACACCGTGATTGATTGATGTCTCATTTATGCGTCTCCTTCTAAATCAATTGTTCCAAGAGCAAGAATTTACATTTCTGATGTATCAGGGGCGGCAGTTCTCAAATTATGCAGGCGACGGAGTTCCATTTTGACCTTTTCATATTCCAGATTTGACTCCTTGCCCATTTATTCTACAGGCTTTCAGTTTTCTGCGTTTACACCTTGCGTGGAATGGTTAACTTTCAAAATATCTGCCACTGAAAAGGTCAAACCTATCAAAATGGGGGGGGGGGTAAGTTGATGGGAAGGAGGGCGGAGAATTTCAGCTTGGTGGCATAAAGTGCAAATCTAAACCCTTCCTTGTAGTACACTTTAGTGAAAAAAAGAAGAGAAGAAAAGAAGAGTAACAAATATAGGAAGTGCCATGGATTTCCTTCTCTCTCATGAGTTGTGTTGGGTCTCTCTCATATTTGTGTTCAATCTGGAGCTGCTTCCAGATATTTCTGATTTAGTGCTCAACTAGAAGGAGGAGGGTAAGGGATGTGGTGGCGCTGTGGGCTAAACCGCAGAAGCCTGTGCTGCAGGGTCAGAAGACCAAGCAGTCGTAAAATCGAATCCACGCGACGGAGTGAGCGCCCATCGCTTGTCCCAGCTCCCGCCAACCTAGCAGTTCGAAAGCATGCAAATGCAAGTAGATAAATAGGGACCACCTCGGTGGGAAGGTAACAGTGTTCTGTGTCTAAGTCGCACTGGCCATGTGACCACGGAAGATTGTCTTCGGACAAAACGCTGGCTCTATGGCTTGGAAACGGGGATGAGCACCGCCCCCTAGAGTCGAACACGACTGGACAAAAATTGTCAAGGGGAACCTTTACCTTTACCTTAGAAGAAGGAGGAGGTGAAGGAGAAGAAGAAAGAAGAAGAAAAAAAGGAGAAAGAATAATTGGAATAAAGAAACATATCTGAGGTGACCTTGAATTGGAAGAAGGAGTAGAGGAAGACCACAAACTAAGGGGTGAACAGTTTCAAAATATGAGCAGGACTTGCATGGATTAGAACAGCATAAAACAGACATTTGTGGAAACAAAAATGGAAAGCCTATATCTAATATAGGTGGTCCATAGGAAAGACGGAAAGAACTGGGCATGTTTAGCCTTGAGAAAAGAAACCTGAAAGGAGATATATTAGCATATTAGACCAAAACAAAATAAAAATAAAGACAAAAACCTTGTGTCACCTTAAAAGACTAATTGTTGTATTTTAAAATGAGCTTTCATGGCGAAATCAATTTCCTTAGACAACTGATGTTATATAGCTAAATTGTCCCTAATTTATGCCTCTATTATTTAACAAGGACAGATTATACCATAGATTCCTCCAAGAATCTTCTCTGTTTTTCCATTCATGTTAATTGTCCAGAAATAACACGTAACTAATAAATCTCTTAACACATAGGGCAATTGCTTTATGTCATGTTTAATAAACACTGGGAATGAAGATAATCCAATAAAATGTTTTAAATAATAAACACTGTTTTCCTTAATACAATTCCTAGCCCACCTGTCAACACATGTAACAAGTGAGAAATCCCTAATGAGTCTGGCATCCTTTCAATTGGTTTTTCTGCTATTGTTACTAATTGATTTCCATCACATTTGTCTAATTAGGAGAATGGTAATCTGACCAACAAAGTTTCAGCCTCTATAATGGCATGTGGGCTTTTAACAATGAAATCTAGGTTTCGTTGAGCCTGGCTTGGCAGGTTAGTGAATAAGGGGGGATGTTTATTGTGCAGTGGTGCCCCGCATGACTACGATAATTCGTTCCATGAAAATCACTGTTTAGCGAAATCATTGTCATGCAAAAACCCTTTCCCCATTGGAATGCACTGAAACCCGTTTAATGTGTTCCAATGGTGAAAATACCTCGTCGTCCAGCGAAGATCGCCCATAGGGAAGCCATTTTGCAAGCGCCGATCAGCTGTAAAAATGGCTGTCCTGTGAAGCATGGGTCCGGAAAACACAGGGCAGCCATTTTGCGAAGCCGACAATCAGCTGTAGAAATCACCGTCTTGCGAACAAACGGACCAAATCAGCGTCCAGCGAAAATTGCCAGTTGAAATCACTGTTTTGCGAATTGCTATAGTGGTCACAAAACGTCATCGTTAGGCGGATTCATCATTTAGTGGGGTCGTTGTCTAGCAAGGTACCACTGTATATAGCTGTATGCCACAACACTGGCTGAGTTCAGATAGCAGTGTAGTGATGTAGTTCCCAAACTATGTCGATAGTGCCATGGTTCCCAAACTGTGTGCTCCAGCACCCGAGGGTGCTTCCAAAACCAGCCAGGGGCACTAAGGAATCTCCCCCCCCTCTTCAGATGGGCACCCACTGTGGTTCGGTGGTTCGGTGCAATTCACCAGCTTGGGCCCACAGGTGTTGCATGGATGGCGTGGTTTTCGCATCCCTCCTCCTTCTGCAGGTGTCCTATCAGAAGCTGTGTTGCAGGCTTCCCTGTCCTACATCCTCCTCTGAGTGGGTGCCCAGGGGAGGAAGTTTGGTGCAGAATCCAGGGTGCCCGCGCCATATTTGTGGACCCAATTTGGCCAACTGTGCCAAACCACCAAACTTCAGTCAGTGCCCTGCTCTATTATCATCCTTTGTATGAAGTGCTGCTTTTGCTGGACTTCCCCCCCTCCACTTCCCCACCCACCCAAAGAATCATCTTGGGGAGCCACAGCCAGTGATTCAAGGGAAGCATGAGTCGCAAATTTGGAAACCACTGAGGCAATGGGAAAGATGCAAATCTGAAGGGTTGCTTTTTCAGAGAGTAATCTCCCTTAAAATGACCTCTCCATCTGCTGGGGAATCACTTCAGCCTGATTCCAAAAAAGTAGTACCCCCCCCCTCCAAAAAAACTTCTCCAGCTTGGGTATGGATCGGGGCTGGGCTGGCATCCACAATTCCCTGTACATCTCCTTTGCCACTTAGCTTGAAAGGCCACCCTAAAGGTCTAAATCCAAACTCTGAAAAAGGGGATGGAAGAAATGTTGCAGATTCAAAAAGGTAGCTGTTCAAAATACAGAAATATGATAATGGGGAAGGGAAGGGGAAAGAAGGGGAAAGAAGAAATCATCTGCTAAGTTCTGGATGCCAGGATGAATAGTTATTAAATGCACAACAAAACGGATAATCCCAGAGATGGGAAGATAATGGGAAATGGTTACGGGCTCAGTTAATCAGCGGTCTATTTAAATGAGATTATTATTTAGAAGAGGATGTTTTTAATGTTTAACTTAATTTTCAATTGACATTTACATTTGTGTTACATTACGACACTAGGACCGATCTCTGGCTGCAAAAATGTTGAAATGGAAGCCATCATACTTTGGGCCCATCATGAGGAGGCAGCATTCTCTGGCATAGACAATAACCCTCACAAAGGTGGAAGGCAACAGGAAAAGAGGAACACCAAATGCAAAATGGACCGACTCCATAAAGAAAGCCACAGGCTTGAGTTTATAAGAGCTGAGCAGGGCAGTTGAGGTTGCTCATTCATGGGACCGCCAGAAGTCAGACTTAATGGCACATAACAATCACAACAACAGATGTCAATGGATAGAATGATGGACTAGGATTCAGAAGACCTGGGTTTGACTCCCCACTCGGCTATGGAAATGCACCAGGACGTCTGTTGTTGAAAGTATCCATGTTTATCAGTTTGCTGTTGATCCGTAGGTAAATGAAACATCTTTTATTCTTTCCACTATTGATGTCTCGGAGTGAACTATTGAAGGTGTAAGTGCCAGTTAATGAGAAAAGGGGGTGGATTAATCTGGGCAGCTGGAAGCTATTCTTCTGCGCAAATCCCTGCATTTCTGCTGCGCAACTAGAAGAATTTAACCAAAACTCCAAAACTCTGCTGTAAAAGGTGTTTTACGCCTACAATATCTTCTCTGGTTCCACTCAGATTCTCCGTTCACGGCTGAGAGCAGCACGCATAATTTTAATGAGAGAAAACTCTCTCAGGTCTGGCTCCTTGAAGGTCACTGGACCTTGAGGCCCTTCTCCCACCTCTTAGAGAACCCTGGAAGAATCTCCGGAGCACATTTCCATCAACATCTGCCAGAGACATGAGCGGCTGTTAGTCACAGCATCTTTAATAATGCAGGAAAGGTCAGTCACCTACAGAACATGAAGAACTCCTCTCATTGCCTCTTGCATGGAGGCCCTTTCATACTGCTTTTGATTAATTCTGTGTTAGTGGTGGGTTTGCCTTTCCAGAATACCTAGACAGTGGAATATTTTTGTACCATAGCATTTGCCTCTCAAGAGTCTATAGAGCCTGTGGATGCTCTTGCTGTGATAATAGGAAGATCCTGACCTCTTGACTACATAATGCTTTCATGATCAATAATGGAAGCATTACTATGTTTATTAAAGCAAACCATTTCATTTTTAAAAAAATAAGTCTTGGGCACACAAAGTTACTAATTGATATGTTCACTGAGCTTTAGTGTTAAATGCTGGCACAGAGCACTAGAACTGGTTCAGAACCCTGAAACCATCAGTGTTAAAACTAAATGTCATATTAATAACATTCCTGAAAAATGTAAAGACCATGTAAATAACAGATCTGATTTAGTAAACTTAGTTGTCTGTGAACCCAGAAGAATGGAAACAGAGATATTCACACAGATGGGTGAAAAGACTGTAGTCAAAAGGGGGAAAAAGCCACTGTGGATGACCGATGTAACTCTTAAAATGATTGATGACCAATGAGAAGCAAAAATGAAAGGTGACAGAAACCGTAAAATGTGTATTTTCATGTCTTGGGTACAGAGACAAAGAGAGCAATCACAATAATCAGCAAAAGGAACTAAATGTCAACTCTACATGGACCTTGAAAGTGACTAATTAGAAATAGTTACTTCTATGGACACTAGATAACCTCAAAGGTTATCTACCTTTTACTAAATGTAGGGAGGGAATAAAATCTAACAAAGGAGATATGAGCTTTCTTGGCATTTGAGATCATCAGAGGAGGCCTTCCGGTCTCATTGCCAGCACAGACAAAGTTGATGAGGACAGAAGTTGATGAGGACAGAAGAGAGGGGCTTCTTGGTGGTGGCTCACGAGTTATGGGATGCTCTCCCTCAGGAGATCAGGCTGGTCCCCCCTTCCCTTTCATCCTTCCACTAACAGTGGAAGACCGATCTTTTCAAGCAGGCCTTTAACCATCATGGTTGAAACCCTGAATGCCTTGTTAGAGTTAATGATAATTTGTAATACTTATTTGCTTCAAATTATGCAATTGTATTTTAATTAGCATATAGTTTTAATTTTTTAAAATCTTTACATTATTGTGTTTTTAATTTTATTCCTTTTAATATTGTGTAATGCCTTGAGTCCCCTTATTAGGAGAAAGGTGGCATATAAAATGAATGAATTAATGGCAAAAAAATATGTCTGCTGGAATTTTCCTCCCCAATTAGATGGGTGTTCTATACACTCTCTCTTGCTTTTTCTCTTGCTTTCTCTCTTGCTCTCCCTCTCCCTCTCCCTCCCTCCCTCTCTCTCTCTCTCTCTCTCACACACACACACACACAGAGAGAGAGAGAGAGAGAGAGAGAGAGAGACTACATTCTGCAGGAAAACATCCATTTCAGTTCATAAGTTGACTATCTGGGAAAACGTAAACAATCAGGCCATTTATTTTTATTTATTTTTAACCTCCAACATCCAGCAGTCAAGTCAATGGTAGTGAAGAGGTCAAGCCAGAAGTTAGCAAAGGAAGAAAACGTTCCCATCTCGTACTTTCCTTCCCACCTCTGGCTGGTCCTTTGGAAATTGATCTACAATAGCAGCAGCTGACCAGGGAAGCACTTTTCCGCCATCAAATGGGGTTCAAAAGCCACATAAATAAATATACATGAACTAAACACAAGCAGCTGGAATGCTCCCCAAAGAGCCCCCTTAACAACCTCCGAAATCAAAAGAGCGCGGCAGATCAAAGGATCATTATTGCGATTAAAGGCTTATACAAAGCCTGCTGTGCAATTTAAGCTACTGAATGTAGAATGTTGCTGGCGCATAAAGGCATATACAAAATAGGAATATAATACTTTAAATGATTGTCAGGGGGAAAATATAGTGCTATTGGGGAGAAAAGGACCTGTAGGTGCGAGAGTTTTTCTTGAAATGCATACTTGAAAGCTGTGTTCTCTACAAAACCACATGGTGGAGTCTCTCCTGGGCTGTATCACTTTGTCCCATGCTCTAGAAAGCATTTCTTCATCTATCTATCTATCTATCTATCTATCTATCTATCTATCTATCTATCTATCTATCTATCTATCTATCTATCTATCTATCTATCTATCTATCTACCTACCTACCTACCTACCTACCTACCTACCTACCTACCTACCTACCTACCTACCTACCTACCTACCTGTCTACCCGTCTACCCGTCTACCCGTCTACCTGTCTACCTACCTGTCTACCTACCCGTCTACCTGTCTACCTGTCTACCTGTCTACCTACCTACCTGTCTACCTACCTACCTACCTACCTACCTACCTACCTACCTACCTACCTACCTACCTACCTACCTACCTACCAACCTGCCTGCCTGCCTGCCTGCCTGCCTGCCTGCCTATTCATTCATTCATTCATTCATTCATTCATTCATTCATTCATTCATTCATTCATTCATGTTGTATCCCACTGGCCTAGTGCCATAGCACTACTCTAATTGGTTTACAGCAAATTTTAAAAAGGGTAGTACAGTAGACAATAAACAGCTGATTATAAACCCATCTGCCCCACATTAACGTTGGACACTGATAAATAAGACATATACAATCAATTAAAAACTCCCAAGAAGTACCATACCTAAGAAATTGTTGGACTAAGGGAAGATGTTCCCAAACACCTCCTCAAAGAAGACCATCTTCAACATTCTCTTAAAAAGGGCAGGTCTGACGGACTTCTGTCCAGAGTCTATTGTGAAAGGCAGGGGCCACAACCAAGCAGGCATGATTTCTGTTGACCATCTTCTTTGTCTCTCTCGGTGTGATAACCCAAAGAAGTGAAGCCCATGAAGAACGGGTGAAACAAGTGGATGCTCTTGGAGAATCATGCTCCAACAAATAACAGGGTCCCAAACCATTGAGGGCTTTATAGACTTGTACTAAAACCTTGAACCGGGCCCAGAAAGCAACAGGAAGCCAATGCATGTGAACCAAGACTGGAGAGACGCCATCAAACCTATTCAAACCTGACATTAGTCCAGCAGTTGCCTTCTGCATCCGCAGCAAACTCCGAGTCAGTCTCAAGGGCAGCTCCACATAGAAAGTATTACAGTAGTCAGTCTTGACATGGAACAATCTGTTATTAGGTAAGTACAGAATTCCCCATCCATATTGTTCCAATAGTATCAGTCTTTAGTGTCACGTTAATATTCATATTTTGAAGCATCCCAAAGCTATCTTTTTCAAAGAAATCAGCCGTGTCGTTAATTTTCAGCGACATATCTGCCTTTCAGAAAGAGTACATTTCGGGCCTTTTCTAGCCTGTTTCATTTTGAGGACGTTTGATGGGAATTTTGCTTGCCTGGGATGACAGCTGTCTGATTTTTCTCTGCTACTTGTTCCTCAGTCCTCACGGGAAGCTTCTTCATGAAGCAAACTTGAGATGCCTTCTACAGAAATTGTGCAAGAGATGGGGGCTCTGTGCCTCTCCCAAAGGGGGGTGTTAACAGCATGTTTTCCTGTGGAACAGCTGGATTTGTCCACCGATGTTGTCATGTCGTTCTGAGCAATTAGTGTGAGGCTGAGAGAATTGCATGAATCACCTGCCTTGCAAGGACGTGAAATGATAATAATTTCTAAGGACTTCGTTTCTTGAAGGCTTCCTGGCGACACACTAACTTATCACTGAGTCTCTGCAGAGCAGCACCAACAGAACCTTCTCATCCCTCGGAATGGAACGAATTATTCTGGCTATTGTTATCACTATTGTTTGAGTCAATGTTAGCATTAATTCCAAGAAATATGGAGCTGAGAAAACACAAACAGGAAGAACCAAAGGGAAGCCCATGACCGTGATGACATCTAGGAGCCATGTAGACATACAGTGTAAATAGTTTGTTTTTTAAAAAAATCTCTAAGTTTGTCTGTTTGTTTATTGTTGTGATATTTTAAATACTTTTAATCTCAAATGTTGAAAGCTGTTCTTATGTAATCTCACCGATGATTTGTCACCGCTCTGTTATTGGTTAGAGTCTGATGGCTATTAGTTAATAAATGTATCCTATCTAGCAATCATATTTATTCATTTATAATATTTTTAACCCTACCTTTCTCCTAAAGAGGACCCATAGTGCCTTACGTCCTTTAAAAAATAACATTAAAAGCTAAAAACAGTAAATGATGCAAAAAAAATTAAAAAATGAGCAAAATAAGCATTCTCTATTTGGTGAAAGCATTACTAGAACAGAACAAAATTGCAAACCATCCCATTTCGTTGGGGTTTTTTTGGACTAGGCCTGTAAGTAACAGATGCATTGGGCCCTCAACCCAATGAGAAAACGATGCACTCAAAACCACCGCAATTCTAAACTACCTGCCCTTGGTAGATACATATTCATATATATATGTGTGTGTGTGCATTGAAAACAATTTTCTCTGTCCATAATCTCTTTCAAAAGCAAACGGTAGAGATTATACCTAACGGGCTCAACAAATTTGACTTTGCAGATGGCTTGGCTGCCAGCAGATCCTGCTTTCCATATGTGAAATGGGGCAAAAGGTTTTTCCCTTACCACTTACAGGTCCCCTGCCTCCTGTACACTTTCCAGCCTTTTGATGTAATGCCTTGCAGCAAAATTGTACCCCTTTGTTGTCACTTGGCTGTGTTCTTGCGCGTTGGGATTTGCCAATGAGAAAGAGTCTTCCTTTACTCTTGTGTGTGTGTGTGTGTCTGTGTTTTTACTTTGTTCTTGCATTTCTCTTCTGTAAATCTGATTGTGGATCATTTTTATGTTTCTTTTCTTTCCCCCTTGGCTAACTCCGTGGCCATCAATCGCTTTTGGTTTGATGCTAGTGGCCTGAGCAGCTTTCCATTCATTGTTTCTGTCCTGTCCAGTCAATTATTGACCTTCTTTCAAGCCTCTGCTTTGATGTGATTTAACCTCATTCTATGGCAGTGTTTTCTGCCTGCATCCTGGCTTTTAAAGGAGGTATTTAGCAGTGTCACTTCCCCGGTATGGAACTCACTAGTTTGATGATACTGAAGCGGAGAGCATATTACATTCTCCTTTGGATGGAGATCTGTCCAGATGTGGAATATTTTAGAATTAATTGATTCTGAAAGAGGTTTTTACAAAATATGGTTCACCATTTTGATCTTCAGCCAATGGACAGGTTGAGAACCACAGGATGATTGACTTTTCCAGTATGGGTTATTGGTGACACCATCACAGTAATGAATATTTGTTTAATATGCTACAAGGAACACTTTTCTCCCCCTATCTTCTCTATGGATAAAATTCTGTTCCCAGTGTTCGCTTTCCTTTTTCCTCCATTATGTTGTTATATAGCCAAGAACTGGATGGGATTATGAACATGACAATGTAGGCTTTATTTTAAATGTCTCGGATCACCAGGAGAAGAGCGAAGGCACATGTGATTCTCTCTCCCCCCCCCAAAAAAAAACCCACGTTCACGAGTGCCTCGCTATATAAGTGAATGAATGGGCGTGCTGCCTTGAAGGACTAATGTAACTGTCCATGGTCCTGAAAGGCTGCTTCAAGCATTGTGACCGGGTGTTGTTTGATTCGACCTGCTGAGATGCAGCTTTTTTGTGCCTATGTCTCATGAGTCACAAATCAGAGGCAGAAAGTGGTGGGAAAACCTCATTGCCTGAGGTCCCGGAGAACTTCCAATGGCTTAGGTGACTATAACGAAAGCTTGGGGAGCGAGGCTTTCAGATCAGACATAGGTCTCCATCCAGTTTCTAGTCCCAAGTAGAGTAGACCCTTCACATCAAAAGAAGTAGCCCCACCAAAGCATTGCCATTCCGGATTTGATTCCATGGGTTTGTTCAATTGGATTTAGGTCACTGAAGCTAGCTGGGCTGGATAGCTCAATGGTTTAGATATCTGGTGACAGAGCCAGAGGTTGGAAGTTCAGTTCCCCACTGGGCCTCCTGCACATCTGGGGACCAAAGGCTGGAAACTATTGCTGCATCAGTTCAAACATGGTGGTGATGGAATTCTGTCCTGTCCCTACTAATGAGTCATCATCAGCAGTTGCCAGTAGAAGGTCTGCCTGGGGTAAACAGTCATTCCTCTAAGAAATTGCACAAATTTCTACCTGTAATCTTATCTGAACTAGAAGTATCACTTGATGTCACTACCTTCAGCTTTAGTCCAACGAGGATGAAAGCTTTTGAGGAAATGCTTAACACTGAGCAGAGAGAAAGAGAGGAGAACGGGCGGTGCATGCGTTTGTGAGGAAGGCCTCCCTGATTAATTCATCAGCAATTTTCTTGCATATTTTTGATGATATCCTAGGGCATTCGGAAAGGACATTCCCTGAGCTGGTCACCTGCATATTTGTCTAAGATTAAAGAAGCTCAGAATGTGTTTATGGGACGTTATTTGCCGTGCACTGAATGCATTGTCATGGAGGACAAAAGTGCGAATTAATCCCAGCCTGCAAAAGGAGGCTGATATTGTGCTGGGTCACGTTCCTGGATTATGAGATTCCCACTAGTCAATCCTGAGTTATTGCTCTGCAAATACTTTGAAAGCTAATTTAATAGACACTCTGCATAAAGTCTACAACAGGAAATTACTTTCACCATGTGTCAGCATAAACATCCTATTAAAGAATATGAAACATTTAGCAAACTACCAATGAGCTCTAGGTTTTTTTTTTTTTCATTTATTCAGGCCTAGCTTCAGAATAGATCTTTGTCATTCTAGCATTTATTAATCCCCATAATGAGTAGATCTTCTACACTGTTAACAAGGTCTTTATAGTCAAGGGCAGGTGTCATGGATTAGTCTTTGGCCCTCCAGTAAGCTCTCGGTTTGAGGTTCTTAAACCTTGCCATCGTTTTCATGGGAGGAGTTGAGCAGCCCTCGTCCTTCTACGAAGTAGAAACAACCAGGCCTTAAAAGCTGTCAAGTTGTCTCTCCCTGATGCCACACGATTCCTGAATTTAGACCTCCTGATTGATTAGTACTCATACTGCCTTGAGCACCAGTCCCATCACTCTGGCTTTTATCCAATTCAGTTCAACCGCATCCGTTTTGGCTCACATTCACTGGTTACCCCTTGTGTCCCAGATCAGGTTCATAGACTGAGACTAGGAAGGGCTGCAATGAAGGAACTAGAAAAGATCATTAAGTGTAGCACTGTGTCAGTTACCATGTACGGGTATGAAAACAAAACAGGGGAAAAATTGATTTGTTGGAAATGTGGTGCCAGAGGGGAGTTTTGCAGTTACTCTGGACTTCCAGAAAGACAAACAAGTGGGTCATACAGTCGTGCCCCACTTTACGATTACCCCGCATTATGACAAATCCGCTTCACGACGATGTTTTTGCTATCGCAAAACGATGGTCTAAATAGGGTTTTTTTTCACTTTGCAATGATCGGTTCCCTGCTTTGGGAATTGATTCTTCGCAAAACGATGGTTTTTAAAGAGCTGATTGGCGGTTTCAAAATGGCCGCTGGATAATTAAAATGGCTCCCCGCTGGATTCCTCACTATACAGGCACCGAAAATGGCTGCCATATGGAGGATCTTCGCTGGATGGTGAGTTTTTAGCCCACTGGAATGCATTGAACGGGTTTCAATGCATTTCAATGGGCTTTTTATTTTTGCTTTACGACGTTTTTGCTTAACAGCAATTTTCCTGGAACGGATTATCGCCGTTAAGTGAGGCACCACTGTAGATCAAATCAAGTCTGAATGATCTCTGGAGGCAAAAAATGTTGAGGCTGTCCTTACTTTGGGTACATCATGAGAAGCCGAGCTTCTCTGGAAAAGACAATCATGCTGGGAAAAGTGGAAGGCAGCAAGAAAAGTGGAAGACCAAATATGAGATTAATTGACACCCTAAAGGAAGGCAAAGGCTCAGGTCTACAAGAGCTGAGCAGGGCAGCTGAGGATGGGAGATTTTGGAGATGGCTCAGTCATAGGGTTGCCATAAGTCAGAGGCAACTTGATGGCACACAACGTTCTTGTTTCTCATAGGAATGCTGTCTTCATTTTCTTACCTTTGAGAAATCCCCATCCACCATGACTGTGATTCTCTTTGAGGCCTTCTAACTATGAGATCTCACCCACGATACATTAAATCTATTGAAATCCACTTTTCTGAAATTTGGAACATAAATCACACAACTCCCATTGGCCCCTTTCCTCAAAATCTCTATCCAGTATCACCACCTTTTTGACTAGATTTTTTTTTCCTACTAGAGAGGATCAAGGTCAGGATAATTTTTAAAAAAGTAAATAGGAAGAAATATATAAACTTTCTGAATACATTTTTAAAATGTATAAATGTGTATTATTTCATTATGATGTGGAGCTCCTAAGTGTTCTAATTGCATTGAATTTGGCCACTATTTCTATGGCACTCACAAACTACACTATTGTTGTTCCTGTCATCTGGGGAGGGAAATACCCTTTCGTGTGCATTCACAAACTGAGGGTGATAGCTCTCCTTTCCGTCAGACATCAACACAACACAATGGCGACTTTTGCTAATGGCTGCCTTGGGGGGGGCAAGATAATGTCTCCAGCTGACTCATAATTTCAGTCAAACTCATAATGCTTTAAAAAAAAAAACTTTGCCATTCTGGCTGATAACTGCCAACAGCAGGTTGGAAATTTGACCTAAATGGAATCCTTTCCACTCAGGGACAGGATATTACTGTGTGCCATTTGTTTAATGGGCTTACATTACCACGAGGGGAGTACTGCATCTCAAATAGAGCTCCTCATCACTTAGATTGTTAAACTTTGAAGGGAATGTTTCACAGCCTTTATTTGACTGGAAAGGACTTGGCTGGAAATGGAGGAAAAAACACTAAAAGAAACTATTTCTTAGATCAGACATCAGGACTGCTTCTTTATCTATCAACGCTTCTCCCAGAAGCTCCATTGTTTTACCCCAGGACTACCCTGCGAAATAGGACCAGTTGAAAGTAACATTGGTCAATGGGATGCTTATACAGTATATGACATTTACTGTATTTTTTGCACCATAAGACTCACTTTTTTCCCACAAAACAGGGGTGTGGAAAGTCTGCGCGTCTTATGGAGCGAAGAAAACAGATTATATTTTCCTGTTTTCTTCTCCTAAAAAATTGGTGCGTCTTATGGAAAGGTGCGTCTTATGGAGCGAAAAATCTTCCATCATGAAGCACAAGCTGATCTAGAGGGGGTTCCCATGAGGTTTTCCAAACAGCTATTGCCCACATCCAGCTATGGAGGAAAACTCTTATGCTGTGCATGGAAGTTCATTAGGCTTACAAACAGTAAGAAAACTCCATAAATATCTCAATTCCCTTGAGAGCTCTATTAGGGTTGCTACAATTCACATCTGGCACATAACACAGTTAGCAGAGTACTGCAGTTTAACCACTGTGCCAAGAGGCTCCTTAGCCCAGCAACTAACCCCGCTGATACCCGGATCCTCTGAAGACGCTTCAAGTTGTCTTCTCGCCTACTTTTATTAGTTCTGGGTCCTTGTTTTCTAACTCTCAAGTGTTGGGTCCATCTT